>NC_026005.2:15396209-15741209 GCF_000442705.2 Elaeis guineensis | reverse complement strand
TTCTCTTTGATTTTCCGACGCTGGCGATCACTGCCGACCGCCGGCCTTGGCCTCTCCGAACTCGAGAGAGTTGCCCCCCTACCGTCGGCCTTCGCTGTGCCGTCTATGGTCCGGACAACCGATCAAAGGGAGGGAACGGTCGGTCTCCTATTTCGGCCAGGGAAGAACACGAAAAGAGAAGAAAAGAAAAAAAAAGGAGAAAAGAAGAAAAGAAAAGAAAAGAAAAAAGAAGGAACAAGAAAAAGAGAAGAAAAGGAAAAAAAGAAGGAAAAAGAGAAAAAGAAAGGAAAAAGAAAAAAAAAGGAGAGAGAAAGAGAAGGAGAGAGAGACTTTCTCTCTCTACTTTCTCTCTCTTGATTTTTTTTAAGATTGATGGATTTTAAAAATAATAATAAAAGTAATAATAATAATAATAATAATAATAAATACAAAAAGAGTTTTCATGGATCAATCCTGAACGCTGTCATCTAGTCGATCCATGTGAGGACATTGAATTTTAAAAAATTTTATTTTTTTTATTTGATAAAATTTTGATCAAAAATATGATATTTGACGTATCAGATTCAGAGAAGGATTTTCAAGATTTCTAGGATTCCTAGTTTGGATTTTCTTTTGAGGTAAGTAATGTTTTACTTCTATTGAATTTATCTGATAAATCATAAATTTGAATTATATAAATTCATGGTATGCTTATGATTGAAAATATTTGTTGAAATTAATTGTGATTGAAAATAATTATTAAAATTTTTTTATGATTGAAGATATTTGTTGAAAATTATTACGATGATATATGATCATAAAGAATGATATGATTGATTGACTCAAATATCACTTATTTATATCGAAATAATATATGAATTGGAAGATGATTTGAATTGACAACCTGGCTATGTAAAAGACCCTGCCAATGGGGGCATATACGTTGACAAATGATTTATCCTGAGGATTTATGTCACCAGCAAGACCAGCGACATGTCGTCAGAGAGACCAGCGATAAATTGTCAGTGAGACCAGCGGTTCCGAAGGACTTTGCTGCCAGATGATTCGCAGCCTACTGTAAGAAGATACGCGGTATTATGATTCTGCCACAGAAAAAATATGGTCATAGTTCATGGTTGGTAAGAAGAACTTAAGAAATTTGATGAATTTAAGATGATAAGCATAATTTGAAATTATGGTGAATTGAAATTTTATATATGATTGATAGTGTGATGAATTAAATTATGAATTCATGAATTTACATATTGATTATATTATTATCAGTAAACCGATATGTACAGTATTATTACTTGATTTATTCAGTTAAAGGTATACACTACTTACTGGGCTATTTAGCTCATGATGAGTTTTATATTTTTTCTTTACAGATCCAAAAAATTAGCATGATGCGGGATTTCGCTTGAGAAAACGATTAAAGATGGAGTTAGCTCATTTGATTTAGGATTTTCTCAGAATTGATGCAAGACTTTTATTTTAAGTGTTGACTTTGTTAGACAATTATTTTTTTCTTTTGACATTGAATTTTGATTTGTTATTTAAACTAAGATTTGATCATTAAAATTGAAAATTTATTTAACTTTATGTGTATGATATCATGATGAGATACCTTGCATACTTATGGAAAAAGTTTCTTATGAGTATGCGGCGGTTGTCATGACCTTCGACTCACAATCTCGGATCGGGGGCATGACAGAGGGACTGTTGAAGATTGTTGTCGTGAGGAGGGCAGCAAGGATTCAAAGTGTTGGGGGATAAAATCTGACTTTTGAATGAAGGATTGCCTGCTGAATGAAATGCATTCAAGGATGATCTTTGTTATGAGAGGTGAAAAATCTTTAGTTCCACATCGGTTGTGAGTTAAGAGATACTCTCACTTATATGGAGATGGATCTTTCTCTCCCCCATGAGATATCTTTTAAAGGGCAAAGCCTTACGGCCTAACCACCAATTTTTTTTTTTTTCTCATTTTAACTGTTTGGTTGGAAGGAGTCATATTTCTATTCCGTCCTACACAAGAACAATGCATCTCAAGACATCTTCTTAATACACTAGATTTCAATCTAATACGTTCCTCCCATGAGAACAATGCATCTCAAGACATCTTAACACACTGGATTTCAGTCACAGGAAGAAGACAAGTTGTGATTAAATTCACAAGAAAATAACAACCTTCAAGTTTGAACATAATTTCTTAGCATGACCATACATAGACGTGAGACTAATAATTGCCATGCTTATAGCGGCGATCAGCAGGAAGCCAGTCGAGATGTTTACTAAGGAGAAGGACCCATCGATATCTCTTCCACTTCCATATCATTTGCCAACTAATCTCGAACTTAATCTTTGAAGCACCAACCCAGCCCGAGTCCTGTTGCAAATAGTAAGGAAAACACCTGTTCATTCAACCATAAAATTCTATTAATTGCCACTTTCTAGTAAGAAAGCGACACCATACATATTTCATGAATATGACTGAAAAATTATTTCATCAAAAAAATCCTCATTCTAATGAGTCAGGCAGTCCGGTATGGGCTGGGAGCTGTGACCTAGGCCCAGGTTTTAGGGCTTAAATCCTGACTAAGACTGAAAAATTACAAGTCCGATGGGATCCAATCTTAAATATATGATCACTGCCAGATTTTTTACCAACCTGGCCTGAGCAAAAAGATGGAGTGGTTCCAACAGCCCATTGTCCCTTTCCTGAGCAGGTTCAACTTGTTCAATTAAAAAATTTGCTCAACGACTTGTTCAAGTTGTTCAATATATGTTAATTTTTCCATATGCTTAAAGAGGTGGCTTAATTCATGAATCCTAACTGAATTTTCAACTCAGTCTTGTAGATGTTGCTTGATTGAATGACTAAAATGTCAAAAAAGAAAGGATTTCCTTACTATTTGAACCAAGATCGGTCTTAACAATTCCCACTTCTTCCTCCCTTTTTATTTAGCTGTTGATATTTAATGATGAGTTATCCAGTCTCCAAATGCACCTGTCATTTGTTTTCAGACTTTGAGAGTTGTTTTCTCGAATATCCAACATGGGTGATCGTCCATGGACTTGCCAGCCAATTATCGGATTCTTTGCTTCCTCCTTTTCTCATCACCCTGCAGAAAGATTCTCTGCTTCTTCTTAACCACAACAATGGCATTGAACAAGAAATAAAGCTCATGATCAAAATTACAAATTTCATCACACGCTAACAATCTTCATTCGGACATTATTTCTTGTTTGGTTGTATGTCGGCGTGATCGTCATGGCTTCCATGCACACAGTAGCTATCAGAAGGAAGCAGGTGGAGAAATATAACAAATCATAGGCTTTATCAACATCCGATGCTCCTTTTTTTTCTCCCTCTTTTATCAAAGTCACTCTAGCTATTGACTGTCCCAACAACAGTGGCAAATAGCAGAGAAATTATGATAGAATTATTCAAAAGATGGTACAAAAAATGCAAAGAAAATTTCATATATAAAAAGGAGTCAATAACTTAATGGCGGTTATACCAAATCAGTATAGAGGAAGAACTATAACATGTTATTGCCACCTGCATGGCTCTGCTCCGAGCTTAAATTAATAGCTGCTAATGGATCTTGCGAGAGCGTCTACATGCATCCAATCACAGCCACAGAAAAAACATATCTAAAGTTCGAGGTAAAATAAAGTAAAATAAGGGTGAGGCACAATACTAAGGGCATGTCATAACAAAGTTAATTCATTAGATCCAATGACCATGATTTGAGGGGGAGAAGATATATACATGCCAAAGCAATTTGTCTTTCAAGTTCCCATTAATAACTATAGTTATCTTTCCAAAGAAAAACATAGAAAAGAAGAAAGGAAGGTCGAGCCAAGTGGATAACCTATGAGCATAGAAATTTTTGAAGGGAAATTTGACCTTGTTCCTTGAGTTGGGTGGATCGAATCAGTGATGCCATCAGTTGCTAGGATAATAATGGAAATTAGAAGGGAAATGAACACAAAGAACCTCAGAATTAGGGTTGTGATTGATACAGCCTTGTTGAACGCCATTTTCATTTGCTTGGTGAATGATTTCCATCATTCTATGATTTTTATGGGGAAGTTCTTAGGTGAACTTAGTCTATCACATATGCTATAGACAAAGCCAATGAAAAGATGCCACACCAACATATAGTGGTGTGTTGAATGGTTAGACAGCAGTGTGTTGAGATGGTTATAAAGTTACACAACGATATCTTGAGATAGTTATAAAATTTTTAAATTTAAAATACTAATATAGTATCTTTCCATTGGCTTTGTCTATGGTACATACAGTAGACTAAGTCTATTCAAAAATTTTTTAAATTTTATGGTGCATTGATGCAGCTTGATTGCTATAAGCCAATCACTAGTTGCCTAGCTGGCAACAATAGTATCAATTTGATTTTGATAAGCTTTGGGATTTAACGTTGTTTTGATGCTACATTTGTCCAAATTACTTCTGGTTTTCTGCACCTGTTTTGGCTCAATGTATTTGTTCAAATCTATGTGGTCAGTGATTGCTTTAATTCGCTCACACTGTTGATTAGCAAGGCTCGGTAAAAGCGATGAGTACAAAGAGTTGGCAACAATGTAAGGATAGCTTTATTTATGTTTTAGCAAAAAAAATGTTTATTTATATACACCATGGTGCTTATCTACTCTCTAAGATGATCCGAGGGATTTGAGGGTAACTTGGATATCCCTAGAGTATTGTTCTTTCCAAGATAGTAATTATATCTTAGCTGCCACCAAATTAGGGCAATAATTTAAACACAACATTTGCAATGTTGATCTAAAGCTGCTCTCTAAACAACCAATCCGCTGGTTGATTTCTCTCCTATACAAATCAGAAACAAAGCAAGGAGAGGACCAAAGCATTTTGAGAATGTCATCAAGCCAAAAAAAAAAAAAAGACTTTTTGGCTCGATATGGAGATTGCTACTGCCTCAATCACTAGTAACAAGTCACCTTCTAACCATATTTCGGTGGCCAGGATCTTTTGCACACCAATTCCCACACCCTCCCATGCTGCTTTAAGCTCAGCAACATCAGTAGATGTTGAATGAATACCTTTAACCAGATGCAAGCAGTGCAACATTCAGCTCAGCTCCATTGATGAGAAATAAATAAATAAATGTTAGCTCCGAGCAACTTCAGACCGTCTGGGACACGCCTTTAAAAAAGAAGAAAAAGGACATCATGACAAGCTACCAGTGAGTAGCACAAACATGACAAGCAAAGAGGTTTCATAAAAAGACTCGAAATAAAAGCCGCAGAAACTACGCCCAAGCCCAAACACTGAAACGATGAGGTTCTTTTGAGTTGATTTGAAGTTTTTTGGCAGAACAGTGGAAGTGCACCACACATCCCATTTATACCCTCTCAAAAGGAGTCGAAATAAGTTATATCTCTAATTAAAAATGAGCTTAAATTCTCTGCTGTGCACTGCAAATGAACGACTGTCTATCACTGTTGTATACAGTGCATCATCCATCGCATAATGAACGGTCGTACATAAATGCATGTCCATTGCATACGGTCTTGTGCGACCGTCCATCACGCGATGAACATGATGCGATATACACTATACGGTACAGTATACAGTAGAAGATCCGTGCGGATTAAAAACCCCATGCAGAGGAAATGCATCTCTACAAACACCCCGACCCCATCCTGATGCTGCAATCAACGTGGTCAAAGGGACTCTACATGAGAAATTATTAATTGGACAGGTCCACCGTTGACCACTAATAAATTCATCCGAATGCATGTTACTATTGCACATCAAAAGAAGAAAGAGAGGGGAAAGGGATTTCTATCACATGTATTGCTTTCCGATTGAACTGGTCCACGGTGGATCATTGGCAGATTTCCACATGTTACGTATAACTAGACAACAAACCATGTCCTTGAATGGATGTTTCGGTCCAACACCTATATCTATACACAAAGATCTATTTCCACCTGTTGGATCGCAGGCAGACTGCAGTGCCAATAATTCACATCTACTCTCAATTTTCAAACATTAATAAGAAGAAATCATACCCTATACTGTAGTGCCCTATAGGAACAATCTGAGACGACGTAAGGGGGGTGACAATCCAAAATAAGCCGTATGATGAATAGTAGAATGCGGTCTACAGGAATGAGAAATCAGATTGGCATGGTCCACCTGCATCTTGTGTAGGGTATGGTCTCTCACTAATCACGGCTACGGACTAAAAAGCAACCCATAGATATCATCAAGCATAGTCTTCCTAGGTTTCTAACTAAATTAAATTCTCTCCCCCAAAAAAGAAGAGCGTATACGACTTGTCCAAACCTAGCTTAGATCCTTGACAAACCACCCCAAAATGGACATCTAATTGCCATGAAACACTTGCCATAGAAGTGAGGTGCCAACCATTTGGCCAATACCCTAACCTCACCCATTCCCAGCCCTAGCATCTCCTTGTCCCAAACATACATCATGTTAGAGCCCGTTGTATTCTTTCTCTTTGAACCCATTGGGTACAATTTATCTCGCTCACACACTGGTCAATCTTTTATCATGCCCCTCATATGCTGTCTACCTTGGTCTCCAGATCCCTACCTACGCCTCGGTATCTTCATAGTGCTCTACGGCGCTTTGCAACCATGGCCATGGACAGAAGGAATAGCATAGAAACCTTTTTTCTTTTTTTTTTTTGATCAAAGCATAGAAACTTTAATAATCACGGAGGGACAGGGAAACAATCATAAAGATCTTCGGGATTGATGGGGGGTTTCTGGTGCATGTGTAAGGGCATTATTTAGCTCCCTCTTGACTCCTTTTTTGTTCCCCACTTTACAGTCGCACAAAGACCAGAGTCATATGCTATGACCAAAAAGATAATGCTGCCTTAGCTTCTAGGGATCTTACAACAGGAACAACCTCGTCCATTTTCTTTCAATTGGTAGCTTTTCCACCATGCTTTTATGGTTTGTATATAACTATAAATATCAAATTATCAACACAAAGATATGTGCAATGCATGCAATGAAAAAGTTGAGATAATATTCTTTAGATTTATGTAGGCTTTATCCCACATTTGGATGATGGATGGTCATGAAGAATACCTATTATCTACACATAAATTTCAATCAAATAGATTGAAAAGAAGAGGAGAGGTATTTTACAAGAATGGTAAGAAGAAATTTTTAGTTGATTTTAGTTATTTCCCTTCTTTTTCATCCGTTTGCAAATGTATGCAGATTGCATTCAAACAAATCATCCGCATAGAATGGTAGATCATATATTGTGGGCAAAAACAAACCAGCAGAGAGATGGAAGAGGCACGTATTGAAGGCTTTTCTACAGTAAAAGTGTATTTGTTTTATGAGTGGAATCGGAATTGAAATTGGAATATGAATAGATTAGAATGGGAACATGAACAGTCATATTATCTGAAATGTTTACTTCATGATTGAAATCAAAATCCGAATGGAATTTTGATACTAAGAAAAAATAAGGATTAGGACATTTTCATTTCTTCATAGAAATGAGATTTTCTCGAACCAAATGATTGAAATAAAAATCACTCATTTCCATTCTCATTTTCAAGTCCAATTTTTTTCAATCAAATATATCCTAAATATCTATCTTGGGACTCATAAAGCAAATTATTGTCAAGAAACTTTGACATATATCCCTTCTTTAGCAAGTGCATACTAATTAGTATGCATCCTCTACAAATAGATATACTTGCATCATATATACATCCCCTTCTTTAGCAAGTACATGCTGATTAATTAGTATTCCCCCTCCACAAATAGACATACTTGCATCATTTTGTATCTTGCTACTTGAATCAAAAGGTCATGAGTTTTTTTTTTTTTTTTTTCTTTCCCTCTCTTTCTAGTGCCCTGCACTTACTCACTATGTTAAGAGAGAGATGGTGGGGGTTATTCATTACTAAACCTAATCATTGGATTCTAAAATCCTACCAAGATTGGACCGTTAATGTCGGCGAGTAGTAGTTGGCATGCTAACGAGGAGGACTTAAATAGGGGTCCAGCCAGAGAGGGAGAAGTGGGTAGGCGTGTGATGGTCATCCTCGTGCGGGTGCATGAAAAGTCACGCTCCATTACACGGAAATATCATTACAAGCATAGCCCCGCATGTTCTCCTATCCACTTATTATATTCCCACCAGACGGAGAAGCTTTTTTTAGCTTCTTCTGTGTTGCCTCCCCTATGCACCTATCCTCATCCCAATCCATGCAATTCAAATAATGACATGGAGTATGGATATAATCATAAAAATCAAACTAAATTTTGCTTGCCGCAAAATAATTCTTTCTCTTCATCAATTTTCGGTTGTGTCACATTTTTATTTTACTGACAAGTTAATCTTTGATGGGTTGCATGTTTTATCAAAAGATTATACTGTTTGTTTCAATTTGAAAAATAAGAATGAGGTTATAATAATTGCGGAATTTCAAAGAACAAAGAATAATAGTAATGCAGAGATACAAAGCTCAGCACAGCACCAGTGGTCTAGTGGTAGAATAGTACCCTGCCACGGTACAGACCCGGGTTCGATTCCCGGCTGGTGCAAATTGTACCTTTTTTTTTTTAATCATGTTTTAAATATATCACCATAGCATGATGCATAGTTTAGTCAAAAATAGTATCATAAATAGTATTATCTATTCTTCAAGAAAGTCAGTGGAGTTTTTGGTACATTTCATCCAGCTCCAGTGAGAAAATTCTGTCTACAGACAAACTCCAATCAGCAGCTCAGTTCTAGTTGAGAATTTTCTAAGAAACCTGAGGCCTTGAATTTTGGTACCAAGTGGGAAGCATTCCTAAGTCCTAGGATTCTCCCAAAACACTTATGACACTTGATTCTCTGACCCCCCCCCCCCCACATTGATCATCTACCCCTGATAACTACTCCATATATGTAGCACTCTTGATGGGAAGGGCCCAAGACCTTGACAATGCCATTAAGACCTCCCTGCCAACTCCTTTGATTTAGACTTCACAGGAAAGATGTGTAATGGCTATAGACTCAGATCATTTATTTGTTGCAAGCAGGATTGCACCAGTTGTTTTCAGGAATTCATCATCAAGGGAAATTTTTGACAAAGCAGAATCAATATCTAACCATATTGTTATGATTATGTCACAATACAAATATACAGTATTGTAAAATATATAATATATCGTTAAGGAATGATATATTCATCATACTGCAGTTGAACATGATCCTTTTAGTTCTTATGAAATATTTCTTCTAATTTTAGCTTCTAAATTCCAAAAAATAAGAATTTTCATATTCCTCAGATAATAGTTACTTAAGTTTATTATTTATCAAAAAAAATTTATTTTGTTAAAACAACGTTTCCATTTTTTAAGGACAGGATTTGGTTGTTGTCAAATGAGTTCAGATAATTCATGAATTTTGAATTTCGATTCCAAGCAATAATTCTATTCATGCTTTTGGAATTTTTATTCAGTTTCTTTATGCTCCTAATTCATAAAAGAGTAGATTTCATTTCCAAAAACCAGGCAAATTCTCAAAATAACAAAAATGATAAATGCATCAAGAGCACATTTGTTCGCCAAGTTCTGTCAATGAAATGGAGAACCATTTTGGAAAAAGAAGAAGAAAAGATGATTACGCTTCATATCCATGCCAACAATCTAAAGAAAAGAGCCAACAAAAAGAGTCCTCACCTTAATTATGATTTTGCAGACCCAGAACATTGCATCCATCAGATGAACCAAAACACATTAACAGTGAACTTTCTGGATGTCGGTCCCAAATCTTTTGAGAGGATTCATCATACATGACTGTTACCTGTTGTGGGCAGGCTATGGAGGGACCTCCCTTAATAGTCCCACATCGAACAACTCTGGTGTGTGCATGTGCTTAAGAGGGATACGGACACAACTTTTCTTACGAGGCGTTTTTTTTCGTCGAGGGTAAGGACAAAACCGTGAGGTCGTCTGCGTGACGCTGGGGGGATTCGCCCCCGGTGGAGATCACGAGGCAATGCTCCCCGTCTGGACCCAGCCGGAGCGGACAATACTTCGTGGGCCGAAGCGTGGTTCGCCCCGACAACCGCTTGATACGTGCGCACAACAGTGGCACGCCAGGTAGGGGGCACCCACCTCCTGTCTGCACATGCACCCTCCAGAGTGGGGGGCATGTTGTGGGCAGGCTGTGGGGGGGACCTCCTTTAATAGTCCCACATCGGGCAACTCTGGTGTGTGCATGTGCTTGAGAGAGATACGGACACATCTTTCCTCATGAGGTGCCTTTTCTCGCCGAGGGTAAGGATAAAATCGTGAGGCCGTCTGCGTGACGCTGGGGGGACTCGCCCCCGGTGGGGATCATGGGGCAATGCTCCCCGTCCGGATCCAGTCGGAACGGACAATACTTCGTGAGCCGAGATGTGGTTCGTCCCGATGATCGCTTGACACGTGCGCACAACATTACCAATAAAGATCCGCAATTCAAATTAGAAGATCAATAAAATACTATGTGATTAGCCTCTGAAGGACAAGTCAAGCAACTGCAAAAACTAATGTATTGAATGTTAAATCATAATTTAAGTACATACCAGTAAAATTTTAGTGTAGCATAAGAAACACACTCCAGTCAAAATTGCAAAAGAAGCTTTCTCCCCTTTTCTATCCAAATAAATGGATTCCCTCTTTCTAGTGCTCTGTTATGTTGGCAGTCATTATGATGAAACGTGGACTCATCGTCATAATACTATTATAATGACCAATCCACTAGTACCTAAGTGGGTTGTCACACCCACGACGAGTGCTAGAGATTCGAGTCCCTTTAATGTCATTGCTCTATATCACTAGCAAAAATGCTTCCTTGTTGGTTAATTGATGTGAGTGCAGGAGGGGCCATTGTCAATTTGTAATGTAATAAAAATAGTTCTAAAAAGAAAGAATCTCTCTAAAAGAGTTGTTTTAGAGAAAGAAAGTAATTATACTTGATAGTTTAACCTAAAGACATGCAAATTATAATATTATATGAACCACATGTTCGATTTTTGGTATCTTTTTTTTCCTTTAAGTGGAAAAGGATCTATTCCTTGAATGCTAAAACCGCTCGATGCGACGCTTCAGCATCACCAGTTTATTGTCATTCTAAATTATGAAGCTCGATACTCAATGAGAACAAAATCGTGAAAATCAGATCATGGATATTTCTAAACTTTGAATATGAATTTTCCAAGAAAAGCAAGATATGAGAATAATGTGTTTTAGCCTAAATTCTCTTGAAGAACACTAAATATACTTCATCACAATTATTCTAGCAATGCTACTGGGAGGTGGAACGTTGCACTAGCTTCACTCCAACGATGCCTTTATGATGCATGTAGCACAGTATAGCACAGAATACACCACTCAAGTTAAGAGTACCATTCTCTCACAAAGAAATATCAGAACAAGTACAACTAGAACGTAAATAACAACCTAAAGGGATAATACTGAATGCACAAAAAGGGTTATGGATAAATAAAAGTAGAGTGACAAGCACTGAGGGGCTATCATCACCTCCAATGACAATAGGAGAGCAGTGAGAGAGGTCTTGATGTCTAATATTTGTGGTGGGTCACTGATCTCTTTTTTGGAAGGACAGCATAAGGACCTTCCCTCATGCTCTCGTGCTTTTGTATATTTAATGTGTATGTAAAGCAAGCTAAATATATCTATGAGGTCCTTTACAATGTGTAACAGTAACCACTACTAGTTGATCCACCAACAAAGCACAAGATTTGGGTGATAAAGTTGGCAGACAAGAGTGCTGTAGCTCTTATTTATAGAGTTCTGCTACAAAAGCATGAGAACTTGCTTTGCATTTATCTTATTATTTTTTTGAAAAAATTACTGGGTACATTTGCAAGCACAGTATCATTACCTCAGGATTTTAGAGTCTAAAATGCCCATGAGAACCTAACGGTAGATCCTTCAATAAGCTAAGATAAACCTTGTCTGATCATGTTCTTTTGACCAAGGCCAAGCATCCCCTACATCTTCTTTATTCGACACCACATATATTAACCAACTCACCAAACTCATAACCTCTGTGTCTCTAATTATTCCCATGTCCTCCTTGTCTCAAAATGAGCATTTTTCTCTCTGTTCCGTAGCTTTCTTCTCCACCACCTTTCTGAACCCCAAGACCAACATATTCCTCTTCTCCCTTCTCTCTCACTCTCCCACTCTTTGCTATGACCATGAAGAATCACCTGCAGCTTTTCTTTCCTGCCAGTGTACTGTTGCTTCTATATGTGTTTTTGCCTTCACTGTCATCGTCAACCGTCGATCACAAACAGGACGTTTATTCAAGTACCAAGACCGACGGAGAAGCTCTGCTCCTTTTCAAGAACTCAATCCAGAAGGACCCAAATGGAGTCCTGTCAAGTTGGCAGCTCAATCGAAATCCATGCAGCTGGTATGGAGTCTCCTGCGATATAGGAAGAGCTACTCAACTCAATCTGAGCGGCTGCAATCTCTCAGGGACTCTCTCATTCTACTCTCTCTCATCACTTGACATGCTATCGGTTCTCAATCTCTCTAACAATGTTTTTTATATAAATTCCAGTACTTCTTTGCTTCAACTCCCGCATGCATTGAAACAGCTTGATCTCTCTTCTGCTGGAGTTGTAGGTCTCATACGAGAAGATTTCCTCTCAATTTATCCGAATCTCATGCATTTAAATCTTTCGCACAACAATCTTACTGGTTCTGTGCCAGAGAATCTTTTAGCCAAGTCAGAGAATTTGCAAGTTTTCGATCTCTCTTTTAACAACTTGTCCAGTAGCATTTCTGATCTTAAGTTTGGAAACTCCTGCAAGAGCCTGCTTTACATGGATCTCTCAGTAAACAATATGATAGATATCATTCCATCTTCCTTGTCCAATTGCACCAACCTGAAGACCCTAAATTTATCATTCAATGCACTTGTTGGGGAGATACCACAAGCTTTCGGTGAACTGAGAAGCTTAGAGAAATTAGACCTTTCTTATAACCACCTCACTGGTTCAATTCCATATGGGTTAGCGAATGCTTGTGGATCCCTTCAGCAGCTAAAGCTCTCCAATAACAATATCTCTGGTTTAATACCTGATTCGTTCTACTCATGCTATTCACTCCAATTGCTGGACTTGGCTAATAATAACATCTCGGGTCTTTTCCCAAATGATGTTCTCCGAAACCTCGTTTCCTTGGAAAGCCTTCTGTTGAGCAATAACTTTATTTCTGGACCATTTCCAAGTTCCATCTCTGCATGCAAGCGACTGAAAATTGCAGACTTCAGTTCAAACAAGGTTACCGGAGTCATGCCTCCTGATATCTGCTCCAGTGAATCCTTACTTGAAGAGCTACGAGTTCCTGATAATTTGATCACTGGTCAGCTTCCACCTCAATTGTCAAACTGTTCCCATCTCAGGACAATTGATCTCAGCATCAACTATCTCCAAGGTATAATTCCACCAGAGTTTGGCCTGCTCAAAAACCTTGAGCATTTGATGCTCTGGTTCAATGGCTTGCATGGCCAAATCCCTGCTGAATTAGGCCAATGCTCGCAGCTCAGGAACCTCATCCTCAACAATAACTTCATCGGTGGTGACATCCCAGTCGAACTGTTCAACTGCAGCAAACTTGAATGGATTTCACTCACCAGCAATGGAATCACAGGAAGAATCTTACCAGAGTTTGGCTGGCTCTCCAGGCTGGCAGTCCTCCAGCTTGCTAACAATAGCCTCGGTGGAGAGATCCCAGAAGAGCTTGGGAACTGCAGGAGCTTGGTGTGGTTGGATTTGAACAGCAATCACCTGACAGGTGAGATCCCACCACGCCTTGGCCGACAACTTGGAGCAAAAGCTTTAAGTGGAATTTTATCAGGCAATACCTTGGCTTTCGTCCGAAACGTGGGGAATTCATGCAAAGGAGTGGGAGGATTGCTGGAATTTGCTGGAATCCGGCCGGAGAGGCTACTGCAAGTGCCAACTCTGAAGACTTGCGACTTCACAAGATTGTACTCTGGCGCAGCTCTAAGTGACTGGACTCATTACCAAACACTGGAGTACCTCGATCTTTCATATAATGAGCTTCATGGCAGTATCCCAGAGGAATTCGGGGACATGGTCGTCCTACAAGTGCTGGACTTAGCCCACAACAAGTTGACAGGGGTGATCCCAGCATCCCTTGGCCGCCTTCGAAACCTTGGAGTCTTTGATGCCTCACACAACAAATTGCAGGGTAGCATTCCAGAATCCTTCTCCAATCTCTCCTTCTTGGTACAGATAGACCTATCAGGTAATAACTTGAGTGGACCGATCCCATCGAGGGGGCAGCTCAGTACACTTCCTGCAAGTCAGTATGCGAACAATCCTGGCCTCTGTGGTGTCCCCTTGCCTCCATGCCAGGAGGCAAACAACCTTCCCACTGCAACTCCATCAGACTATGGGAGTGAAGGTAGAAGGAGCTCAGCTGCTGCTTGGGCCAACAGCATTGTGCTGGGCGTTCTCGTCTCAGTTGCCTCCATATGTGTTCTTATAGTGTGGGCAATTGCAATGCGAGCAAGGCGAAAGGAAGCGGAGGAAGCCAGGATGCTAAATAGCCTCCAGGCTACACATGCAGCAACAACTTGGAAAATTGGAAAGGAGAAGGAGCCTCTGAGCATCAATGTCGCCACCTTTCAGAGGCAACTCCGTAAGCTGACATTCTCACAGCTCATTGAGGCCACCAATGGCTTCTCTGCAGCAAGCCTCATTGGTTGCGGAGGCTTCGGAGAAGTGTTCAAGGCCACGTTGAAGGATGGCTCGAACGTCGCAATTAAGAAGCTGATACACTTAAGCTATCAGGGCGATCGAGAATTCATGGCAGAGATGGAAACCTTGGGCAAAATCAAGCATAAGAACCTCGTGCCTCTCTTGGGTTATTGCAAGATAGGCGAGGAGAGGCTTCTTGTTTATGAGTACATGAGGTTCGGGAGCCTCGAAGACATGCTGCATGGTAAAAGGGCCCGGGAAATGATGCTTAGCTGGGAGGAGAGGAAGAAGATTGCAAGGGGTGCAGCAAAGGGCTTGTGCTTCCTCCACCACAACTGCATTCCTCACATCATACACCGTGACATGAAATCAAGCAACGTGTTGTTGGACAGTGAGATGGAGGCAAGGGTGTCAGACTTTGGGATGGCAAGGCTTATAAGTGCATTGGACACTCATCTTAGTGTAAGCACCCTTGCCGGCACTCCTGGCTACGTGCCACCGGAGTACTATCAGAGCTTCCGGTGCACCGCAAAAGGCGACGTGTACTCATTCGGGGTGGTGCTGCTTGAGATACTCACAGGGAGAAGGCCGACCGATAAAGAGGACTTTGGTGACACCAACTTGGTAGGTTGGGTGAAGATGAAGATAAGGGAAGGGAAAGGGAGGGAGGTGATTGATGGAGAGCTGCTGCTTGCGAGCAAAGGTGACGAGGAGAAGGAGATGATGAGGTTTTTGGAGATCACACTGCAGTGTGTGGAAGACTTCCCGTCGAAGAGGCCCAACATGCTGAACGTGGTGGCCATGTTGAGGGCGCTCAAGACTGCTGCTGTGGATGGAAGTATTGCTTGATAGAATTACTAGTTTGTTCTTTTGACATGTTGTAGTTTTACTTTGATGACTTGTGTTGTTATATTATCGGTGGATGATGCTTTGTTTTAGAGAATACTACTATGTTTGCGTTCAATAATTAAATGGAATCTCAGCTAAAAGTATAACCTGAACAAGTAATGAACGCCGGTTGGAGAGCAGTGTTAATGGGTTTTGTTGAATTCTTTTTTTCTTAATTAAGGTAAATTTGGCCTGCTAACAAAGTGTTGATGTTTCCTTGCTTCCTAGAAAGCATGGAAGAGATGTAATTTTCGATCGGACGATTTCAACTTTGAGGCAGCATACAATGGATTTAAAGAGACTCTAAGGTGGTTCTCATTATTGTTTCAGTAGGAATATCGGCCAAATATACTACAGTAGTAGACAGTGACCAAGGAAAAGGAAACAGAGAAAAATTCTGGTAAACAAAAGCTACTCATTTAATTGGCAATAAATCGAACATGTGATACGCATTCTTACCAGCCCGCATCTATCGCTAATCAATTGCGACCTGAAACCTTAGCAGAAGGTCCAATTGGACGGCTGAGTAGATAACAACGGCTTTCTTGAGGTCACAGTAGCGTTTAACTCGTACTCACGTAATAAGAAGCTTGGCGAGTTTTTTGCCAAAACAGTAACCGTATTTCTAATTTCTACTATAATGGGTCGTATTTCCATACTTATAGATTGCATATGGTGTATTGCCAGGCAACCTTGAAAGGTAACGTAGATTACTTTCGGGATAAATTATCATCATTAAATTGATAATAATTTATGTTGGTACATATAGATACTATTGCAATAAAATTATTGAAAATCTTATTTGACATATTTGATATGGCAATCAAATTATTGATAATATGAAATCAAATTTTTTAAATATTTCTAATAATTTTATTCGAATATTTTTTTTTCCTCCGATGAAAAGTGGCGAAAATGACATGGGAGTAGTGATAGTATGGAAAAGTGACGGACCAAAAGGTATGGAGAAAGGTGATAAGGAATAAGAGTGACAGATATGCGGATAGGTAAAAGGAGATAGAGGAGTTGTGGACTAGGGCGCACGTAGAAGGGGGTGGACTGGAGAAGGATTGGGCAAAGAATTTTGCATAATTTTTTTGAAAAATAATTTTATTTAAAATTTTTATTATAATATTATCAAAAAAATTGTAATCTAAATAGCCATCTCTTCCAAGATAATCGAAGGTAATCTGGATTGTCAAGATAATTTAAATTATCATCCAAAAAAATATACGTTAAATTGCTAGCAACCTGATACCAAATGCAACCCTAGTTTAAATTCCCAAACTAAACACTGATATGTAATATTGACAGAACACAATGGTGTTTATGTAATCTCAAGTTTGGGCCAGTTGCGGTACGCCATATGCCGAGTAGCTCAACTTTTCGGGGCGCCGGACGAGGCATGTGATACTTCTGTGTAGGAAGGATAAATATAAAGGGGTTATATGTAATACTCGTGTTACCCCTAACGCCTCGCGGCGAGACTTTGGTTAAATTCGGTGGAAAACGACGGGGAAGATCGAGAAGAAAGCGAGGAGCCTTCTTCTTCTCGGGTCCAAAGGATTTCCAAGTGCCCGTGGTGAAGCCGGCAGCGGAAATGGCGCCCTCCAATCTCAGAGTATAGCCTTTTAATCTTTTTTTTGTGAGCAATTCCAGATTTCTTTTGGTTGGCATCAATTGTTTGATGATTTCTAGAGTGAATATCTGATTGGCATGTTATAGGTCTTATATAAAAAATAATTTGTAGGTTTATATGCTTAAGATTTGCTGGTTTTATAATTTCTTATGTTTTTTTTTTTTTTTTTTTTAATGTCATGGGAGGGAATAGCCACCTGTCTATTATTCAGAGGAGAAGAGAGAAGAATGTACGATGGTTTATTTAATTTATCTGATGGGTATGTTACTTATGGATATCAGTTCGTTGTTAATTATTTTTAATTTAGGAGAAGTTTTGTTGGTATTTTACTTGACTTTATAGAAAAGATTGTGCCTTCAGTGTTTCAACCAAGATGCTGAGGGTTGGCATAGCTCTGTGGTTCTTCTGTTCTAAGAAATTGCACTGCTTTTATGATGTTGTCATGAGAATTGTTCTGTATTCCACCCCCAACCCCACCCCACCTAATCAAGGTGTTATTTATCTATCATGATGCAATTATCTGTTTAAAAATTTAAAATTTGAAGTCATGAGTTATCAAAAAGTTTTGGTGAATTGCTTATATTGGAAATCAAGTGAGATTTAGCCCGTCCCCGATATCAGACCTTGCAATTCCAACAATAAAACAAAGGGAAAAAAAAAATATCATCCTAACATCATGAATATGTTCCTAATGTAGCATGCATATATAAAAATGCATACACATATTGGAGCAAGGGTGAAAGGAGTTGTTACTCACTAATATGGTTACAAAGAGGATTTGGATTGGAGTGAGATGTTCGTCAATTTCTTACAAACTCAAAAGATAATAACATGTAATTCTTGATATGACTTTTCTCAGAAAATTATTGATGTGAACAGAAGCTATTGGACACGTAGTTCTTACTTCAAAAGCCTGAAGATCCTTATTAAAAGCTACGAGAGATGTGAAGTTAAACTTATTGATTTTAGAAGCATTTTTGTAAGATAGAAAACCTGCGACTAGGTTTACCCTGCGACCAGAAGATTGATGTCTGTGTCTTGTGGTTGCAACCTGGCTCAGCTCTACTTTGCTATGAACTTGAAAAGTTTTCTTTCCGGCTACATGCTGTTTTATTAGATGATGACAAAAATACGCGATAATGGATTTCCATTAATGCAGGTCATGTTAGTTTCATTATTTATTTGTAAAAATTAATAGAAAATTATTTATGATGATATAACAACAATTTTCTCTTTATCACAAGTACCCTTCAGTCTTCACGGTTATGGTTCTCTTTGAACCCATTTACTACTTGTAAACCCAGTACATTGTATATTACAGTGGCATATAACTCAAGTATGAGCAATAGCTTCGAGATCTTCAACAGAGATGGACTTGAGATTCTTTAATGCTTTGGAGCAGCAAAATCCGAACCTGCTTCCAGTTGGTTTAGCAACTCAAGGTTTGGTGCTATTGAGCAGGGCCGGTCCTGATATTTTTTAGGCCTTGGGCCAAATAAAAAAAATAATTTATTAAAAATTGATATATTTTAAATATTAATTATTCATTGCAGATTGAAAGAGGAGGATTGAAGAGATTTACTTGACTTTTTGACGGATTTTGATCTGATTTTTGACGTCCAAAATAAAGAAGAATCACCAATGGACAGCAGAATATGATGAAAAAATCGGAGACGGAGGAGGAGGCGGGGGAGAGGAGCTACAGATTGTGAGAGGGAGAAGACGTTTGATTTATCCAAAAAAACCGTTGGGATGCTGGAACTCGGGAGAGGAAGAAGGCGTTTGGTTTATCCAGACAAAAAAAAAAAATAGGGGCCTGGGGCGATCGACCACTTTGACCCGCCTCAGGGCCGGCCGTGCTATTGAGTCTATTATTGGTTGACTTGAGATTGTGGCTTGGCTTCAGTAAAGAGCACAACATCAACTCTGTCAACAACTTTATTTGGTGCTTAAGATTAATATTATGTGCACTCTAAGTATGTCCTTTTGGTTTATAGATGACCTCCTCATCAGATAATTGTGAAGTAATTGAAAATGTTCAGGCCTTTTGCACACTCTTCAAGTTGCATATTCTTCTTTCCAACTTCCCAAAAGTCTTTGGCTTGAAACGGACTCCTAATAGTTAACTTGGGCCTTTCTCCTTGATTTGGGGTTTGCAGAAAGATGCCATATGGGTCAGCTTTGAGAATTGAGGCCTAGGCATGGGTCAATGCTAGCATGGAAAAGGAACGATCATCTCTTGAATGTCTTCTATAGCTACAATCCAGTTTTCAGTTTGCTGGAGTTTTTCTAGAAAATGTGAATTTTTAAAAAAAACTCTGAAATGACGCAGCGATTAAAAGTGGCAAATTTCATTTCTTGATTAAAGAATGAGGTAAGTGTAGATCCATTATTAGGTTGGATTTAGATGAGATCTCGGGGATATTCTGCGTAAACTTTTTCGAGGAATGCATGAATTGTAAATGAACTGACCACCATGACACTGTCCTGCCTGATTTCCTCTGTCGAACCCCAGGGATCAAAGCCTGATGGCACTGCAGGTCAAGATGCCATACCCCCGGGGAATCCAGTACATAAAATATCTCAAGCAGGCATTCAGGTCACATGTTAGGTAGCCCAGATAGTAATTATATATGGTAGAATGGAGTGAGAAAAATCCTCATGTCAACAAATTGGACAAATTTGAGATGATGGTTTATATTACTGAAATGTTGATAGACTAAACTCTTGATAAACTTCCAGAATAGAAAGGACTTTGCTTCAACTAGTCATACATAGAAAACAATATCATAAAAGTTGCAACAACTCATCTCAACCCTTAGATCTCACCATCCCAAAGTTCCATGAGGGATTTATAGGGTCCATCAGCTGAAACAAACCCCATTCCTAAACATCCTTTGCACTGTGGAATCCGGCTGATCTTTAGCCTCTCTTCTTCCGTCAACTCCCAATCCAGTATGTCCAGGTTCTCCATGATCCTCTTCTCATCAAAGCTCTTCACCAGCAAACAGGCTCCTTGCTCATATACCCACCTTAGGCAGATCTATGGAAATGTTAATGGATGTTATGCACCAAAGTACAGTGGTGAAAGTTTACAAGGTTGTAGCAAAATAGGTTAGTTATGCTTCTGAACTTACCTGAGCCAGAGTCTTCCCTTTAGCTTCAGCAATCTCTTTCAGAACATCACATTCCATAACCCGAGCTGTGCCCCATGAAGTTCCTTTTGCTCCTAAAGGTGAGTAAGCACACACTTGAATTCCCTTGGCTGCACAAAATTGTCTCAACTTCTTTTGCTGCCATAAAGGATTCACCTCAACCTAAACCAAAAGAATTGATTCAAATCATCATAATCTATTTATATTAAGTTCGAAAATGAAAGTCACCCCAGCCTCACTCACTTGATTGACAGCGGGAGGAATTCTCGCAGTTGAGAGTAGTGCCTCCAGCTTCTTGCAGGAGAAATTGCTGACTCCAATGAACTTTGTCAGCCCTTGCCTCTGGCACTCCTCCATCTCTTCCCACACTGATTTCATATCAAATGGCAAAAGGTCCTCCTTTGATGGTGGAAACTCATACTTTCCTGGCTTCGTGCTCGCGGGCCAATGGATGAGATAAAGATCAAGGTACTCCAATTGAAGATTCCTGAAACAGTAAGCAATTCATTTAAGCCTTGTTCCATCAAAATGGGATAGGTTTTAGACCATAGCTCCAGGTTAAGTTGACTTAGTGGAAGAATTGAGTATATTTCTGAGGCAAAGAAAACTAGTTGGATAGGAAGCAAAAGTGATGGTTCATTACTTCATTGCATTATGGGCTTTTACCGAAGAGTTTTACGGAGTGCTGGGAGGACATGCTCACGGTGAGCATCACTACACCACAGCTTGGAGGTGATGAAGAGCTCATCTCGGGATTTGATGAGGCCGGAGCTGAGGGCCTCAGATATAACCTCACCTAGAGGCTGCTCAGATTGGTATAGAGCAGCAGCGTCAAAGTGTCGATAGCCAAGCTCGATCGCCCATAGAATGGCGGATCGCATGGCGTCAGATGGAGCAAAGGGGTAGACTGCAGTGCCCAAGCCAATCAGAGGCATGGCTTTTGAGCCTGAGCTCAGGGAGACCTCCGGGATACTTCTCACACATATACTTGCCATGTTGTTGTGATTGTTATCTTAGCGGAGAATGTAATCTCCAAGCTTATATAGAGTGAGCTGCCAAAATGGAAGCAAAGGTGGATCACATGCAAGCTTTTCTCTCTCTCTCTCTCTCTCTCTCTCTCTCTCTCTCTACAACGTGCAAGCTTCTTTTTTTGACCCTCTGACAGAAGGTTATTTTGAACATAGGTAAAAGATGAACTCAGAGATTTGGATATCGTTCATATATATCTTGATGTGTGAAAGATTGTTTGTGGTGTGCTTTTCTTTAATTAGGGAGGTAGGGAAAGGGGACCAGCCATAAAGATGTTTGTCTTATGGTGGTTATATGATCTTACCAAGGATTCAAGCAAGATTTCTTCTCTGTTACAGCAAGCACATGAATAGGACACATACAGATTCGTATAATTACACAAAATAGAAAAGAAAAGAAAAAATAAACACAAAATTTATGTGGTTCGGCTGAAAAGTCTACGTCCACGAACAAGACACGAGAGAAAAATTTCACTATGATGAAAAGAGAGATACAATCATTCAGAACTCTCCAAACCCTAGCCACAATTTGATTTCCCAAACCTCTCTCACAAAACTGTCAAGATTGACAGAAAGTACAATATTTATACTGATCCGCTACCACCACAGACCTCCCAAAAAATTTTATTCAGATCGCAACGCGGTCTTTTCGGATCGGGTCATAGTTCGAGCCCATAAAAATATTCAAAATTCAAGCCACATTAACAATTCTTCCCCTTGACTTAAATTTTCACTATTATCAACAAAATCATCTCAACACTCTGTCTTGCCAAATGCCCTCGCAAGGATATTACTGAGCACTACAAACATCAATCAAGTCTAGGCAATGCCCGCTACCACCACAAATCTCTCAAAAAATTTCATTCAGGTCACAACGCGGGTTTTTCGGATCGGATCATAGTTCGAGTCCATAAAAATATTCAAAATTCAAGCCACATTAACATTCTCTTTTGCCATGTGGCTCACATGCTTTGCAGCCTTTTTATTTTTGTTTGTAGGAAACAAACACCTAAATTACAGTTTTCTGATTTAATTAAGGAGTCACAGTAAGCTGTATATATAATGTAGTGCTTATTTTTTGAAGAAAAGATATCTATAGTATATTAAAAAGAGGAAGTTGAGGTTGTAGGATCTCTATCATATTTGCCTCTGGATGAAGAATAAGTGATTTGTTGATAAGCTATATATATTATGTAGTGCTTATTTTTTGAAGAAAAAATATCTATAGTATATTAAAAAGAGGAAGTTGAGGTTGTAGGATCTCTATCATATTTGCCTCTGGATGAAGGATAAGTGATTTGTTGATTAAACTTCATATTTACAGGGTACACACATTGATAAAATCTGATAAGAATTCTACTAAAATTTAGATATAAGCCTATTTGTTTCTCTCTCCTTGTTATGTCTCAGTAGATGTTGTCTTTTTCCAAATGTTATTCATCAAAGCTAACCAAATGGATTTGAGTTTGTCTCAGGATAAAAAATAAGAAACTTGTTTGTTATACTTTTACGTTGATTATTTACATGGATAAAAGTAAAAATATATATATATATATATATGTTTCTGTTATTTTGTAATTCTATCAAAAAGTTAATCATAGACCTGCATTTTTCCCTCTTTCAGTCACGCTATTGCCCTTATGATTATCTCCTTTTCTATCTCTCTTAATCTTGTAGGTTCCCAATTTTATTCACCAAAAGCGATCTAATCGATTTAAAGTATTAATAACCACAAATTTGTTTAAAAATTCACTCAAAAAAAACAATGTACGTCCCTTCATGCTAACGCATTCAAATGCTTCTCTGGCAGTTCATTCAAATGCTTCTCTGGCAGTTCACGTGCCTGCCAAATTTTTTACTTGCGCATGGCTTCCATGCCAGTCTCGCAACCGCAACACGCAAACGCAATTAGACCAGAGATTCTGCAAATCTCCAGTGGGTCCCCACGGGAGACAAAATAATATCCTGGGAACAAGCCCTTGCCTCAAGAACAATAAATGTATTTTTCAAATAAGTGACTGGATGTGCTGAATTATTAAAATTATACTGCCATTTTTTTTGTTTTAAAAATCCTAAGAAGAACATAAAATATGATCAGAGAATTGTTGCACCATGTGGCCGTACAATCATGCCACTCGTTTCTATGGGCTCCATGCCTTTTTTTTTTTTTTTTCCTGGTAAACGGGGGGAGCCTGCGGCTGTGCATTAAGGAAACTGAAAAGATTACAGAAGTATGAGAAATTACGTACAAAGATTAACCAACCCAAAACCATCTGGATCACGCAAATCTTAAATGAACCAACACACTGTTCTTCAAAAAAGTGGTGGAAAAACAAAAGAAGTGAAGATCCAGCAAAGTATCAATGTAACAGAAAAAATATAACCAATCTTTTAACACCCAAGTTGTCTTTGCTGTTTCAGAAACTTGTATATGTTGATGCCGGTTGAAATCAAAACAGGAACACCAGTAAGATGGTGGTGTATCAGCATATATATCTGTAGGCATGAGCTGTCTGTGGATTATAATTATCAGATTAATTTTATAATTATAGGAATCGGATTAGTTATCAAATCTTGTGTATAGTTGTCAAATCTTATGTATAGTTGTCTTTATGTATAGTTATCAAATCTTGTATATAGGAATATTTAGTTTCTTTAGAATAGGATTGTTTTCTATTACTATGGTATAATTGTATCTATATATGGGCTCCAATTTGAAAAAAAAAATAATATATCGAAAAATATTTATTTACTATTGTCTAATATGGTATCAGAGCAATTTTAATTCTAAAAGAACTGCTGAACACGAATCGAATCTCGCTTTCTAAAGCTTTTACACGAAAATTTTCACCTCCATCTTTTCTTCTCCATTTGAACCTAAATGGCTGTTTTTAATCCCATTGTCCCAGTTGCATCGAACAACTCAATACTACCTATCATTATCCACCAAGACAATTCTGTTTTTCTTACCAGTATCATACTGGATGAGACAAATAATCAATTATGGTCTCAGCTTATGGAGATGTGTATTGGCGCTCGCAACAAAACTGGATATCTTACTGGAGAAACGAAAAAGTCTGCACTCGAAGATCCCAATTATGAAACATGGATTACCAAAAATCATAGAGTAAAAAGCTGGCTTATTGACTCAATAAGCCCAACACTGATGCAACGATTTATCCGTCTTTTCACAGCCAAGGAGATATGGGGGGCTGTGTCGAAAATCTTCTACGATGGATTGAATGAAACTCATCTCTTTGAATTGAATCAGAAATGTTTTTCTACCACACAAAATGATAGACCATTATCAACATACTATAATGAGCTTATTGCTATTTTCTAGAAAATTGATCAAAAGACTACCTCTCAGGAAGGAACAGTTGAAGGAGTGATCCAGTTGCATTCCACGATGGGTAGGCTTTGAGTTTGTATCTTTCTGAGTGGACTCGACTCTGAGTTTGATCAGGTTCATGAAGAAATCTTACGAAATGAATCAAAACTTAATTTGAAGAGTACATATGCATATGTGAGGAGAGAATATCAACAAAGACAGAAAATGAGAGGCTCACGGCTAATCTCTGAGAGTTCGGCTATGCTAACCAACCAAACTCGATAAGGATCATCATTTGGCTCGACAAAGAATCAGAATAATCGATCAACTGAAAAGTCTAACAACTTTGTATGTAGTCATTGTGGTGAAATAGGCCATTTGAAACAGGGATGTTATGAAATTATTGGCTATCCTGAGTGGTGGGATTTTTCAAAAAAATCAAGAAAGAAGATTGCAGGGAAGGCTATGGTAACTTCTATGGAGGAAGCCCAATCAAATGTGGAGGAGAAATCACAGCCCACAGCAAATGCTACTCACCCAGGTATTGGTGGTAAGGCAAATATATTCTCTACAACTTCTAAGAATAGTACTTGGATTATTGATACAAGTGCGTCTGATCATATGACTAGAGACTGGTCAATTATAATCTATTCATCCATCTTCCCAATCTATTATATCTACAGCTAATGGTAATATCTCTCTTATTACTGAAGAAGGATCTGTCACCTTGTCTAGCACTCTCACACTAAATACAGTTCTAGTCATTCCATCTCCTGAATATAACCTTTTATCTGTTAGTCAAATAACCTCCTCTCTTGCTTGTATTGTAACTTTCTGACTCTCTTTTTATGTCTTTCAGGATATTCTGACCAGGAAGATTCTTGGTTATGGTGTTAATCGGGGCAAACTCTATTACTTAGAACTAACTGAGAATGGAGGATAGAAATTTAGTCATACATATCACACTAGTAGTGAAGAAAAAGATCGAGCAACTATATGGTTATGGCATTGAAGATTGGGATATCTTTTTTTTGGATATCTCAAAAAATTACAACCCCATCTTTTTTCAAATTTTAATACTTCAAATTTTCATTATGATATTTGTGAACTGGTCAAAAGCCATCGAGTTTCTTATTTACCAAGTTTGAATAAATGTTCAGAAGCTTTTATGGTTCTACACTCTGATGTTTGGGGGCCTGCAAAAATTTTTTCAATTTTTAAAGCTCGTTATTTTGTTACATTTATTGATGAGTGCACTAGGATGACTTGGGTGTCTCTGCTTCACAAAAAAAATGATGTTTGTATAGCATTTCAAGAATTTCATAGCATGGTGGGCACTCAGTATCAGAGGCAGATTTGTGTTTGGCAATTTGATAATGCAATGGAGTTCGCAGATGCTTCTTTTGGAAAATTTCTAAGCCAACATGGGATTCAACATAATACTTTTTGTACTTATACTCTACAACAAAATGGCTTGGGGGAAAGGAAGAATAGGCAGATAATGGAGGTGGTTCGTGCCTCCCTTTTTGGCATGAACATGCCACGGTTCTATTGGGGAGAAGCAGTGAAGTTTGCCATTTATCTCATCAATCGAATACCTTCTCAAGTGATAGGTTTCCAAACCCCTCAACAAAAGATGCAATCTTTTTTTTCAATTCTACGTCTCCCGAATCTTGAACCAAGAGTCTTTGGTTGTACGGTATATGTTCACATTCCTAAGATTTTGCAAAATAAACATGATCCATGTGCAAAATGACGTGTATTTGTTGGCTATTCAGATTTTCAGAAGGGATATCGGTGCTATGATCCTCAAGCATGGAAGTTACATGTAACCTTGGATACCTCTTTTTGTGAGTTAGAACCTTACTATTCAGGGGGAGTTTCTGCACCATCTCTTCAGAGGGAGAACTTTAGTGAAGAGAGCGTATTATAAGAAGGCAACAGAGGAGATGAGCTTTTTGAACTGGAAAAAGTGAATGAAAATTTTGGGACCAGTAGTTCATAAAATTTTAATAGTATTTCTGCAATTGAGAATGAGGAGGTAGTTCCTTCCGAAGATAAATCATAATCACCAATGGCTGTAGAGTTGCCCATGTTAACATCATTAACTAACGAATCAATCCAAAATGTCCAAAATTCTTCTCCTCAAGTAATCTCTAGTCCAATATCGAGTCCCATGTCTAATGTGAGTCTCTTGAAACAAATGTTTCTCCTGAAAATTTTGCTCCAAGATATCCATAAAGATCGAACAAGGGTGTCCCAAGAAAACAGTATGAACCTGATCCTAAAGCCAACATTAAATATCCAATTAGCAATTATGTCTCTACTCATAGATTGTCTAAATCGTATGCACTTACTATTAATCTATTATCCAAAGTATCTATTCCTAGTAGTGTGCAGGATGCACTGGCAGATCCAAAATGGACAAAAGCGATGAATGAAAAGATGGAGGCTTTCCAAAAGAATGCTACTTGGGAACTTGTTTCATTACCCAAAGAAAAAAAGACGATCGGATGTAGATGGGTGTTCACCGTGAAAGTCAAAACAGATGGAAGCATTGATAGATATAAAGCAAGATTAGTTGCGAAGGGGTACACACAAAAGTATGGGATGGATTACCAAGAGAATTTTGTACCAGTAGCTAAGCTCAACACAATTCGTATTCTCATATCTGTAGCAGCAATTAGGATTGGCTTTCGCAACAATTTGATGTTAAAAATGCTTTTCTAAATAAAGATTTAGAAGAAGAAGTCTATATGGAGCTACCATTTGGAATTAAACGTAGTTCTTCAGAAAAAAATGAAGTTTGTAAATTGAAAAAATTATTATATGGGCTTAAACAGACACCTAGAGCTTGGTTTGGGAGGTTCTCTTCTGCAATGAAGACATTTGGTTATAAACAGAGTAACTCAGATCATACTTTGTTTATAAAACACAAAGAAGAAAAGATAGCAGCTTTAATCGTATATGTTGATGATATGGTCATGACAGGAGATGATCCGCATGAAATGAAATTATTACAGGAATATTTGACTGCTGAGTTCGAGATGAAGGATCTGGGATAACTTAAATATTTTTTGAGAATTGAAATAGCAAGATCAGAATGATAGATTTTTCTTTTGCAACGAAAATATGTGTTAGATCTTTTGACTAAGACTGGAATGCTTGCTTGCAAACCAGTCGAAACACCCATAGAAATGAATCATAGACTTAAAATTTTTTCAGATAAGTTCCAACATGGGTCGCTATCAACAGTTGGTTGGGAGACTAATTTATTTGTCACACACAAGGCCGGATATAGCTTATGCGGTACGCGTCGTAAGCTAGTTCATGCATGGATCAAGTGAAGAATACATGAATGCAGTATACAGAATCTTGAGATACTTGAAAGGTGCTCCAGGCAAAGGTTTATTATTCTCAAAAAATGGTGGCTCTAACATTGAAGGATATACGAACACTGATTGGACAGGTGATCAAACAACCAGAAGATCCACATCTGGCTATTTTATTTTTATGGAGGATAATCTTGTCACTTGGAAAAGTAAGAAATAGAAAGTTGCGGCAAGATCAAGTGCAGAAGCCGAATTCCGAGGCATGGCTCATGGTGTATGCAAATTGTTATGGATTAGAAGTATTTTAAAAGACATTGGGATTGAATATGCAACACCTATGAATCTTTGTTGTGATAATAAGGTTGCTATCAAAATTGCACAAAATCCTGTACAACATGACCGTACCAAACATGTTGAAGTTGATCGTCATTTCATCGAGAAGAAGTTAGATCAAAAGATTATACATTTTTCATTCATCAAGTCAGAGAGTCGGTTGATATTCTCACAAAAGTTATTTCAGGAAAGATATTCTATGATATGATTGACAAGTTGGGTATAATAAATATCTATGCTCCAACTCGAGGGGGAGTATTGGCATGAGTTATCTGTAGGTTGTAATTACCAGATTAATTCTATAATTATAGAAATCAGATTAGTTGTCAAATCTTGTGTATAGTTGTCAAATAGATTAATTGTCAAATCTTGTGTATAGTTGTCCTTGTGTATAGTTGTCAAATCTTGTGTATAGAAATATTTAATTTTTTTAGAATTGGATTGTTTTCTATTACTGTAGTGTAATTGTATCTATATATGGGCTCCAACTTGGAGAAGAAAATAATATATTGAAAAATATTCATTTACTATTGTCCGGCAATATCCATCAATGAAGATTTAAGCCTTGATAAATTCAGACACAGGAGGTATGTGAAGAGCAATTCTGATCAAATAAGAGCAGGAAAAAAGGCTGCATATAGACCAGTGAACAATGCTGAAATGAACAGTCAGATTGGATGACCTGCACAGCTGCAAAGTAAATTTCTTCTTTTGAAATATAACAAACACAATCTGAAGCACATCTATGTTTTCTCTGGCATATTTTGAGACCATAGCTTGCAAACTGTGCTCAGTGGAAAGAGCAGAATAACCAGCAGAGTATGAGTGACAGATTGACATTTGAATAAAGTTGACACAACGAAAAAACCTCAAAAAGGGTAATAATAGTAGTAACCAAGACTTGCTCGATCATTCTTCCACTGAAGAAACATTCAAATAAAATATTAAGATAGCATAGAAACTGAGTTCTTCTTTCCGATTTCAGGCACATAGAAGTGAAGAAAAGGAGATAAAATGAACTATGGCCGATGATACTGAACTCCATAGGCATCAGCATTAAGGATTAATTTGGCTTTAACATCCAGGTCAACATCCGACGTCCATAAAAACTCTCCCTGCAATGCAACCATGGCCATATGATCTGCAAGTTGATTGGCTTCTCTAAATACATGCAAAATTGTAATATATGTAGTAGAATGTAATCACATTTGAAGATCTTGGAAGAATGAAATGTGCCGTGCAGATGATCTATGCTGGGATTTAAGCCAATTAATTACAGTGGCCAAGTCACCTTCCAATATAAATTTAATAATATGAAGGTCCAGCATAGCTGCCTTAACACCAAGCCAAGAGGCTAATAATTCAGCATAAGGAATAGATAAGTAATGAATGATTCCCTCCCCCCCCACCCCGCTCGAACCAACCTACCACAATAATTTCTAATTACATAGCCTGCTGCTGCCTTATCCACGACCACCGCTGCATCAAAATTAATCTTAACAACTCCCACGAGGGGGTAACCAAGAAATAATGCATGACATAAGGAGAGATGCAGAAGAAGAAGAATGATTACCCCAGTACCTTAACGGAGTTGGTGTAGACAAATTCATTATCGCTTTTCGAACAATCTGGATAGCAGAGGCTTCAGTCTGATTAAATGCGCAATCATTGCAGTGTATCTACAATGACCATGCCAAGCAAGCAACAATCGCTTTATATCTTGGATCCACTTGAGCCTGCTCTTTAAAATGGATCTAGGCTGACAAATCCAAGAAGAAAATCTGCACTTGGAACATATGCCCCAGAAGTGACCATGCTTCTTTAGCCAAAGCACAAAAAATTAAGACATGAGAGCAATCTTCAAGGACAGTTGGGCAAACATCACACGAGTAGGCATGAGAAGGAATGATAGAATACCAAATAAGCAATTCCTTGATAGGCAATTTTTCCCATCGCAGCTGCCAACATAATATTTTGGCATAGGGAGGGACCTGCAATTGCCAAATCCAATGAAATGAAGAAGAATGCTGATATGGAGATTGACTACAAACCAAAGGATACATATCAACAGCGAAACTATGGAGACTTTCGTGTGTGCCAGCACCCGCTGATCAGCCCATACACCCTGAGAGAGTGGGATATCTGTAATAAGGACATCATTTCAGCAAAAAAAAAAAAATGAGGCAATATGATTTAAATTTCAAGTTTTATCTGCATTAATTAGATCAGCATCATAAAGATTCATGTCCTGCGTTTCAATATTGAGAAATGTAGGCCAGGCCATTAAGGATAAATTAGAGAGCTAGGGATCTGTATAAACATTAATGCTAACACCTGAGCCCACCATCCACTGAATTTGGAATTGAACCTGAGGTCCCACTTTACAAATTTTAGACCAAACAACAGAATCCTTTACCGGTTTATGATTAGAGATCCAACAGCCATCAAAATTATATTTAGTCTGAATCAATTGAGCCCACAGAGACTGTGGATTCAACAACAATTGAGCTGCCAACTTACAAACAGATTGCTACTTTCTAGCGGTCAAAGAAAAAAGTCTCAAACCTCCTTGATTCTTTTATATACACACTTTATTCCCAGCAATGGAATGACAACCCCTAGTTTCAGATGTATGACCCCATAAGAAAGTCTTAAACTCCTTTGTCAATCATCGAAATGATATACGATGGAACATGAGTGGAAGATAAAATATAAAGAGGCAAAGATGATAGTATAGACTGTAGAAGAATTAGATGGCCAGCAAATGATAAGTGTTTCCATTTCCAATTGGCCATTCTATAATTAATTTTTTCAAGCAAAGGCTGAAAATCAATGAGAGATGATGAAGTACCAGCAACTGGGGTATCGATAGATCCAGGGTAAAGTCTTCACCGGCATCTTTAATAGTTACATTATAGATGATTTGATAGCGAGAGGGGTAGATGGGCTAAAAGTGATGCAAGATTTAGAAAAATTAACAGCCTGACCTGTGATAACCCAGCCAGCCCAAACGAAAAAAAAAAAAAACAAACAGAAAATAGAGGAGAAGAACTCCCGAAGGGAGTCTTCTTCCTCCATTCACCGGCTCCTAATCGGAGTCGGAAACAAGTTCCCTCCGGCCCTATTTAAGGAGGAGATCCCTCCTCTCTCCCTTCCACCAAAGATCACAAGCTCAGACGGCGGCAATCGTCGGAAAAATCCCGTGGAAGACCGTCCCTGTGCCGTCCAATTTCTCGTCGGAAAAGCCTCGCCGGCGTCGGAGGTAAGCCTCCTCCCCCTCCTCTCTTCTTCCCCTTCCTTTCCATGCCAGTGTGCATGCTCGCCGGCGACCGGAGTCGCCGGATTTTATTGCGGAAGAACCTCTATATTTTGCTCATTTTTCTTTGATTTTCGACGTCGGTGGTCGTCGCCGACCACCGATTTTGGCCCTCTTCTTATCGGCGAGTCACCCTCCTCTTACCGACGGCCGCCCCACGCTGGCTGCGCCGCCGGCCGGCCACCCAATAAGGAGACCTCAAGGTCCCCTGTTTCAGCCCAAAACAAGTCCACGGGAAGAAGAAAAGAAAAGGAAGAAGAAGAAGAAGGAAAAGAAAAAGAAAAAGAAAAGAAGAAGAAGGAAAAGAAAAGAAAAAGAAAAGAAGAAGAAGAAAAAGAAAAGAAAAAGGAAAAGAAAAAAAAAAGAAGAAAGAAGAAAAATAAAATGATAATAATATAATAATAATAAATAGGATTTTCTCCTCTCTCTTCCGTGAAGAAAAAGAAAAAAAAAGAGAGAGAAAAGAAAAGAAAAAAATTAAATAAATTAATAAATAATGATATAAATAATAAAATATGAGAAAGAGAGTTTCTCTCTCTTCCCTCTCTCTCTTCAGCCTGAACTAGCATTTTCTCTCTCTAGAATTGGACTTTCTCTCTCTACTTTCTCTCTCTAGAATTCTCTCTCTAGATTATTTCTCTCTCCTAAGATTTTTAGAATTTTGAGAAGAATGATGATGAATTTAAATGATTCTCGTAATGAATTTTTGATCTGTGATCGTCGGACGATACACCGACATCCACTTTGATCAGGTTAGGTATTTTTAGATTTTATTTCTCATAATTTTATTGAATTGTCCACATGATAATTTCAGCATGATTTGATCCGATCGATTAGAATTTGTTGAATCATATTGTCTGAAGAATCCAAGATGAATTTTCTCTCTCTAAAATTTTCTCTCTCTAGAATTTTCTCTCTCTAAAATATTCTCTCTTGATTGATTCTCTCTCTAAAAAGGTTAGTGAATGAAGAAATTTCTTTTAATAAGCATGATCTGATTCTAATGAAGAATCCTGATCCATGATTGTCAGACAGCGTACTGGCACCCACCTTAATCAGACCATGAATCTTTAGATTTGATCATCCATGATCCCGATCTAGTCATGACTTGATTTGATCATGTTGATTTCATCAATTGAGATATTGGACCAATCGTAATGTTGGATTGTGTCACCTGATCAGTTCGAATTGTACCTCATGAATTCTCTCTCCTTTGATTTTCTCTCTCTACTTGATTTTATGAAATCGATGAAGAAACTTCGATCCTATCACTTCGAATCTGATTTGATCAGATAGTCAAACTTTGGATCGTTTAGGTCCTAATTAGATTTTGATTAGATGAAATTAGATGATCGGACCCAATCTAAACTGTTGAAATATGGTATTCGTATTCTTTCTAATTATTGAAATTGATTCTGTATAGGATTGTGGATGTTTGATAATGGGATATCGCGATATGATCTACGAATAGAATTTTTGAAAAAAAATTTATAGAATTATGTGGATTTATTGGAATGCGTTCGAGGTAAGTAATGTTTCACTTTTTTTAGATTTATCAGCAAATTATAATGTATTCTTCTGACATGATTTGTGAAACGATGCATGAATTGGATGAATGGTATTTTGTTATGAAAATATCTTATTTGAAATGTTATGATGAAGCATGATTGAATATATTGATTTCATGATGCATTATATTGATTGATTTCGATACTACATGATTATATGTTTTATTATCGAAATTAGAATATGAAACATGATTTATGAAGAATTATGATATAAGAAACAATAAGAATTGACAACCTGACTATGTAAAGGACCCTGCCAATGGGGGCATGTACGTTGGCAATTGATTGTCCTGAGGGTTTATGTCGCCAGCGAGACCAGCGACATGTCGCCAGAGAGACCAGCGACAAACCGCCAGCGAGACCAGCGGTTCTAAAGGACATGGCTGCCAGATGATTCGCAGCCTACCGCAAGCAGATACGTGGTATTATGACCCTGCCATAGGAAAAATATGGTCATAGCTCATGGTTGACGAAAAGAAATTGAAGAACAAAAGAAATTGAAATTTGGAAAGAAACTTGAATTTTCGAAAAAGAAATGAATTTGGCATGAATTATGTTGCATAATTGAAATTGATTTCGAATTGATGAACTTTATATGCTTATTTTTTATAAATGATGATTTACTTAAATGCTGATGGAATCTATTGAAAAGTGATCATTGCTTACTGGGCTGTCTAGCTCATTACTTTCTATTTTATTATTTTTACAGATGTTGAGGAATTAAGATGATACAAGATATGAATGGAAGAGTGATCAGAAGCAGAATCTTCATACTTTTATTTTGGATTGAAAGGCTTATTGAATTTGATGCAAAGTCTTTGAATTGTTGTTGAATTTATTGAGATATTAAAGAAAAAAAATTTAGATCGTTATATTTTAGATTTAAATTGTTGACTAATTATTCCGCTGTTGTTTTAGGATAGTATGATAAGATGCCTTGCATGCTTATGGGAAGAGTTTTCTATGAGTATGCGGCGGTTGCCATGATCCTCGATTCAAAATCTCAGATCGGGGGCGTGACATGACCAGAGTACATACAATAAGTATCAATAATAGTGGCAAGGCAAGCAGCATCCTTAACCATTGCTTTGGCCACAAGAAGGCAATCATCTGCATAAAAAATATGAGAAATAGAAGATCCATTCTATGGCTGATATGCTTTTAGAATATGAGAATACACAGCACGATGCAAAAACTTAGAGAAGCTTTCAAAACATAGGATGAAAAGCTAAGAAGATAATGGATACCCTTGTCGAACGTCCTGAGATCCGATGAACCACTCCAAAGGAGAACCATTAATCAGTAAAAAAAATTGAGGATGAGATACATAAGTCTGGACCCACCTCACAAACTTAGAATGGAAGCCAAATAAATAAAAGAGTTGAAAGAGAAATTATTGATGAACCCTATCATAAGCTTTTTCCTTATCAAATTTGATCATCATTAAACTCCTAGAATATGATGCTCTGACAGTTGAATGCAGCACTTCTCTAGCAAATAGAATATTATTAATAATAGACCTACCAGGCACAAAAGCCTCTTGCTTCTCACAGATGAGATTTGGAAGAGTAGCCTTAAAGTGATTGATCAATACTTTGGTAACAATCTTATATATAGTATTGTACAAACTGATTAGTCGATAATGTGTAACACTAGTAGGATTAACCTTCTTGGGGATAAGAATAATATTGGTTTGCTTCCAAGATTGAGGTATAGAAAAAGTTACAAAAAAAATCCCTAATGGCATGTAGAACCTCTAGCTTGATGATTTGCCAAAAGTGCTAAAAAAATAGAGGTGAAAATCCATCAGGGCTAGGTGCCTTATATGGATGCAAGGATCTAACCACCTGCTCAACCTCGTCATCAGATATGTCAGCTACAAGATCATCATTCTGTAGATTAGTAATCATAAGAGATAAGAAGGGAGTCTGAAGAGCCTCAAGATTCTGATCTACGGACCATCAGTGAATAAAATGAGGGGCTAAAATATCAGTGATCTGATTCTCATTAGTGACTACCACACCATCATTATTGCAAATACTGTGAATTCGATTAGTCCTCCACCAAAGTATTGTAGCTTGATGGAAAAATTTAGTATTAGAGTCTCCCTCCCTCAACCAACATTAACAAGACTTCTATTGCCATAGAATCTCTTGGCTTTGAAGCATTTTATGATACTCTTGTAAGAGATGCAACAGATGTAAATGCATTTGTTTAGACAAGTCACCACATCCTCCTACATCTGCAAATCATAAATCTAATCATAGAACTGGTTGGCCCAAGTAAATATATTCCCAATCCTTTGTTTCCAGAGGTGCATCGCTCTGTGAACATTAGCAAGTAATAAAGAAAACTTCACCCTCGGTGAGCAGTGATTCTAACATTGCCAAGCTTGTTGAACCACATCTACAATCCCAGGATAAGTCATCCAAAATTTTTCAAAATGAAAGAGAATGGGACCTCTACTAACCTTGTCAATTATAGATATTAGTAAGGGACAATGACCAGAAGCAAATCGAGTAAGATGTAAAACAATTGATTCAAGATGATGATCTAACCACGAACCAGGTGCAAAGGCTCAATCCAACCTCTCCCATACCCTAGACAAGCCATACTGGTTATTACACCATGTAAATCGAGGACCCCTAAATCCTAGATCAATAAATCCATTAGTCCTAATAAAGGCTCTAAAGTCTCTAACCTTTCGATGAAGTTTAAAAGGCTTTCCTCCTTGCTTATCATCAGGGTGAAGAATGCAATTGAAATCCCCAACAAGGAGCATCGGAGAATGAATGCCCAAAACTTGATTAACCTGATACCAGACTTGATGCCTCATATCCAAGGATGTACTTGCATAAACAACACCTAAAATCCAAGTTGGTTAATTAGGAATAGATATTACCTCAAAAGCAACTTATCTATCGGCATGCATGAAATTAATATTCCCTAAGTTTTTACGCCATGCTATAAGAATCCCCCTTGAAAACTCAACAGCAAGAATAGCATAGCACTCCCACCAAGGACCCAAAAAATGAACAACTCGAGATTGAACAGGATGTTCAAGATGAGTTTCTAATAAACAAAGTATATCTGGCTGATGGATCCAAATAAGAGACATTACATAATTTACAAAGGAAGGCTTCAAAGCCCTCTTACAATTCCAAACTAAAAGCTTCATGAGGAAAGTGAAGTTACATTAGATTTGGAATGATCAGGCACATCATCCACACGAGTATCAGTCGCATTAGACTTGCAAGATCAGGCACCACATCCACATGAGGGTCAGTTAAAGCTTTAATACCCGTTAATGTGGCCTGAAGTTGATGCACTACCAGCTCATAAGAACATTGCACCTGGTTCTTCGAAGCAGGAGCCATGGGCTCCATTCCTTGAATGCTCATCTCGGTGCATGTTTTTAGGAATAAGTGATCATGATGCACAATCATGCCGGTGTACACAGTATAGATAATAACTTTTTGTATGATCAAATTTTTTATTTTTAAAATTATTTATAAAATTTTTAATATATTTGAAAGTAATTTATAAAAATTTTGGATAAATGCTATGTAAATACTCTAACCTTGCTACCGAAGGATGTCATACATCCGGGATATGCATATAGATATTAGAACATGCACATTTTTAACTTTTAAAAATCATAAATGCAGTAAAATTTGAACTTGACTTAGATTTAAAATAATTTTAAATCTAACATGCATAAATATAGATCTAATCTACACATGTCAGAAATATTCAAGTGCTGAAATTAAGATGCTGAAAAATAAAATCAGATTTAAAGTTAGACCTTTATCTTTGCATGGATAGATCTTCATCGTGATCCGATGATCCGTGGTAATCTAGTAAGATTCCTACAGAGCCGCATATGCATTTGGCCTCTATGGATATCCACAGAGGTTGATCTGATCAGGATTCGAACTCACTGAGGTGCTAGTTTTCTGACAGAGATCGCTCTCTGAATTGTCGAATCAGCTTAATCTTTTGATTCTTTTCTCAAGAGAATCAATTAGATCTATAAGAAGATGATAAAATCAGATCACATCTGATTTTTTTTTATTTTTCTCTTCTCAAGAAAAAATCAAGGATATACTAAAGAAGATAAGGGATCTAATCTCTTTCTTCTTCTATTCTTATCCAACCCTTGGACTAGATCTAGAAAAAGTAAAGGAGAACCGTCCATCTCACAGACTAAAAAAATTAAATCAAATCAAATCTGATTTAATCATGTCCAACTCTTGGACAAGGGAGAGAGAAAGGAACTACCTTCAACAACCAACAACTTGGTTGTTAGAAAGAAGGATCATGAGAGGGGCATCCCACCTTATGCACGTTGAAAGGCCACATGCCCAACACCTTGGGCATGTCTTGCTTCTCCATGCCAAACTCCCTTTTTCTTGGGGCATTCCACCTTGATCTCATCTAGATAGGACGCACACACAATAATCCCTATTTGTTTGAAGTTCAAACTCGGATTTGTTGGGAGTTGGATAAGGACAGGACTCTCCTATTAGTTGCCGCCTACCCTCTCCCTAGAAAATCTCCACACCCATCTTTTCTCACGCCTACTCTCTTTTCTCACATTGAACACCTTCTATGCCAAGAAAATAGGGGTGTGAGATGCTTAAGGGGCATGGGGATTTAATGGATAATCTCCTAGTTTGATTTGTTTAAAGTCAAGTTTAAAACCAAGTGTAGATTGGATTCCAATTTAGATTAGGTTAAGTCTAATTCCATTCGACTAATAAAATTCAATACAAATCAAATTAAAATCATATCTAATCAAATTTAATTTAATTTAATTTGACTAAGACCTAATCCAAATCAAACATGGATAAAGATTAGGTCAAACCTAATCTAGATAGATTTGGATCAAGTATTCATTAGGTCTAATCTCATTAGACTTATGAAACTTAATTTAAGTCAAACTCAAATCAAAACTAATCAAATTAAATCTAATTTAATTTGATTAAGTTTCAATCCATATATTTGATCAAATCAAATAATTTATAATCATTATAATTTAGTCCTCCTATAACTTACTAACTCTTAGTAAGTTCTCAATGTAACTTTTATATTTAAATCCAATCATCAATCAAATTGATAATTATGATCGCTTACGATTTGTGATTCAAAATCATGATTTGACAGTTCGATCAGTCAGAATCTCTTTTATGGGTGATCCTATAGGTTCTATTTTATTTGATAGTGAGAAATATTTTGACCTCCATCAAAATATCATTAAAATTTTTTTTCATTAATTGAAATAATTCTAACTCACCAATCAAAAATTATTCATCATCAAAATAATTCTCGTTGATTCTATAATTCACCAATGATATCTAGCAATATGTAGTGACAATCCAGCAGAATAGAATGATGAACCTCTAAGTGTAGTTACTGTGTGATTCAGTTCTTTTATTGTAAGTTTTGATAAGATGGAAGTTATAGAAACTTATCAAACTCCATCATCTATCATATGTAAGTTTTATTCGACTTGAGTTCATTGATGAAACCTAATAAAAACTTTTTTCCAACATTCAATGTACCTTGGCCAAGGTCTTTCGAACTCAATCTCATAAATCACATAGAAGTGCATGCTCCTTTACTACGAAGATCGATAGATCCCATCTAGATGCACATCCTACTCCTACAATAAATTTACTGTAGCTAACATATATCTTAAAGCTTCATATGGCTAGGAGATCGAGTTATAGTACAGTCAAAGTACAGCAACCTCATTATGAATAGCCGAAGTACCGCAGCTATAAAAACTAATCACACAACTATAGTATCGAAAAATTTATTAATGAGTGAGTAGACATCCAAGTAACTTCTCCTGTTGGTCATGCTTAATATCGTTATTTTCTAACAACCACACGCACTCTCGTTCCAGTATCTCCATACTATAGACTCGAGACTCGCCCATCCTAAGAAAAGCGATCCATGCACCAATCTTATCAAATCAATCACTATCTTCGTGATGATCATTCGATTGAAAGTAATTTAAAAATTAACTATCGATGACACATGCCTCAAATTCTCAACTCTTGAGAATATGCATTATCATCTATTAATTACTTAGACAATTTATGGACACACACTACATGAATAAAATTAATTATCCTAATTAATTCGATCAAGTACAAAATTATATCTTAAAAAAAATTAATATGCCGGTCTGATTGGTCATAATCAGTCAATGAGGAATCAAGATGATCAGTATGAGCTAATTAAGCCTACATTTGAGTCTATTCCATAATCAAGTGAATTTCCTACTTCATACTACCTCACAGATATGAGCCTTAAGGAAAGGGACAAGGTGCACCATTACGTATTGCTCAATTATGATGTCATTGAGCCGTACATAAGGTGAGTCACTCAGCCTTATTTATTTCTCATTACTTAGAAGAAAATATCCCATTACAATTAAATTTATTCCTTATGCAGCAAATACAAAGAAGTCATAAGAGTAAAATACAGTATTCTTAGTATGCGGAAAAAAGAGAAAATACATAACAAGGAGTTTCCTGAGTGATTCAAAGATCATGTAAATGAATGCATATTTCTATCTTGTATATTCTATTTGAATATGTTTACTAATTAGGTGTCATCTTCTTAGGTATGGAGATTAGTCCCGGATGATGTGAGCCATAAAGTGCATGCTCTTTCAATGGGACCTAATTGCACCGTACATGAGTACAAAATACTCATCATTAATGGCTACAGGTTCAATATTCACAGTTGAGCCATAAATATGACAACACAAAATAGTGGTGTGATGTTAAGCCCCACCACTGGATGTTATGCTAGCTCGAAAAATTCACAGCTTCGTACGAAGGATCTAAACTATTATGAGATTGTAGAGAAGATAGTCATCTTGAACAACTACTTTAAAGGGAGGGTTGCTTCGATGAAATGTGATTGGTTGGACATGTTATCTCAGTTAAAAATGAAGACTAATGAGTACGGTTTTACTCTTGTCAACATGCAACGCCATCTCCACACTAAAGAATTATATATACTTACCTTCCAAACTAGTCAAGTCTTCTACGTTAGTGATCCCTTGAAATCTCAATGGGGTGTTATTGTGAAGATGGTGCCTAGGCATATCTTTAATGATACCGAGGTTGATGATAATATTGGACCATGCATACAAAGTGTTCCTCTAGGACAAGACTTATCTGATGTTGTCAAGATTCCAGATATATTTGTTAGAAGCAATGGTGATGTCTATATTGTAGATGCCAGTAGGTGATGAGTTCAAGATCCTGGTATAAATATTAGTATTTATTTATTGATGCTCTACTAGTGTTATTGCTCAACAACATGTTATATTTGTTAATATTTATTAACGTTGTAGATCACGATGGCACTGAACTGTCATCTAGCTTTCACCCCCATCCTTCGATAGGCTATGCAGAGCTCGGCATCTGAGCCGCTGTCGGTGCATACTCCATCCACCTCCGCATCAACTTGGGCTTCGGCTTCATAGGCACATACTCCTCCCACCGGCACATCTGAGCCTCCACCGGCAGCCACGTCATTAGCCTATACATCTCCGACACATACTCTACCCATCAATGAGGCTCCATTGGCATCCACATCACACGATCTCAGTGAGAGTAAATTTTTATTGTGTCAATTATTTATTTATTTAGTTTTTGTATAGCTATTGCACACTCTTATATATTCTTAATGTATTTTCATTGCAGGTGCATCATCTAGTAGGACATTTCGTGGTCCCATATGCATGCCGTATGTGTGGAACCGCCAGCATCAGATCATGATAGAGTATGATCAGGAGGGGAGGTCAGGAGGGGAGACCACGTGGGAGATGCTTTCCTTTTTCAGTATGCTTGTGAGACGGTCCAACATCATTCCCGATATTGATGGATGTTGGTGTCAAGGACCGGATGTAGGAGGAGATTTGGGTAAGTGTATCTTAAATATATATATATATGTATGTGATATGTTTACACTATATTTGATTAGAATAATTTCATAACCGACTTCTGATAACTTTATGCAGTGGAGGTACTACTTGCCAGATTATGAGAGGACTCGAGATATCTGACTGTAGAAGATTGGAGAGTTATATCGAAACTACAAGATCAAGCTTCACAAAGGGTGGCTAGAGGATCATAGGGACACAGAGGAGGAGCTTGTTCTTTGGATCTAGGATTGTTCCCCGAGTCAGTGGGAGCGAATGGCCAGGCATTGGAGGAGCCAAGATTTTCAGGTTTAATTTGTAACTTGTGAATTTTTTATTATACTGACAATTGTATTTAATTTTAACTTATGTGATTTAAATACTTTTTAGGCTACATCTCGTCAGAATTAGGAGAATCGGGCTGCTCAGGAGTATATGCACATTCTCGACCATGAGTCTATGGCCAGTCATGTATACAAAGAGGTAATAAATTTTAACCCTTTAGTTTACAAGTTATTGAATTATTGTTTTTGCATATTTCTAACAAGCTAATTGATTGTTATAGCTAACAAGAGAGGGGGTGATGCCCAACCGTAGTGCCATCTTCCAAGCAAATCGTACGGACAAGAAAGGCAAGTGATGAATGCCGCAATCGAAAAAAATTTTATAAGTAATAACTGAAGTATGATTAATATGATTAGTATTATAGCATTTTTTATAAGATTTTAATTTAAATTTATAATTACAAAAGTAGTTAGATGCACTTGTGAGCGAGGGCCCGGACACCTCTGGCCCCCATGACCATCTGTCTCAGGTCGTGGGACCTGAGCACTCTAGGAGGATTTGTTACGAGCCCGAACATATATCGACGAGCTACTGATCTGAGACGAGCATCTTGTTGTGATCCAGGTGGTGTGCCCAAGGCCCAGGGGACCAAGACTAAGGCCAAGGTCCATCATTCATGAGGGCTTCATGGAGGCTCTAGGGCTAGTTGGGCCCTAGGTTGAAAGGCTGTGGGCCTTTCGGGTTCTTGAGGTCTAGGTTATGTGGGCCTCAAGGGACCAACTCTTTATGGGCCAGGTCTGGGCTCAGGATAGGTGAGATTAGGTCGAGTCATGGGTGTACATGGGCTTAGGTTAACCTAATCTCCCATAGAGTTGGTTAAGGGAGTTTTGGGTTTGGGTCACTTGACCCTGTGTTATATATACATGCACTGTATAGGTTTGATTAAGTCAAGGAATACAAGACTCTTTCTCCCAAGTTTCTCTCTCTCTTCTTCCTCTCTCTCCAGCTATTCTCCATGCCCCAAGAGCAAGAAACCCTAGGGTTTCTTGCCGCCAGGTCCCAAAAAGGAAAGAAAAGCAGGGGAGGCGCTGGCCCCTCCCCCTTTGTGCCGCCACCTCTTTTCTCTCTCCCTCTCTTGCAGCCATCCAAACATCAGGTCCAGGACCTAGAATCTCTTGAGAAGAGGTTGGTACAAGCTTTTCTCAGATCTGAAGTTGATCTGAGGTCGTTTGAGGCACGGATGAGATCTCCATCAACAGATCTACAGGAAAGGCTGCAGCAGGACAGATCTGCAAGGTCTGGTTCTATCTACCTTCTTCCCTATCTAGAATATCCCGATTTGAGATCTACGAATTGGAAGACCTCGATCCAGGTCTATTCTGGTTGGGTACTAGATCTTGGATTTTTTAGAGGTGATCTTAGAGGCGTTCTTCATCTGGAACAAAAGGCTAACGAAGAAGACAACAACCAGGCTGATTTCGTCAAGGGCCTTTGATCGAGTCCAGAAGTCTCCAGATTTGTTCGTTGCTGGTTTTGCTACACCCAAGGTCTATGGGAGGAGCCAGGATCATGCTCCAACAGTTGGTATTAGAGCCACATTGGTGAGGAAGCGGTTCCAAGCACGAGAAGTTGAAGATCCCAAGTGCTAAAAATTTTCAGTAAGGTACCATCAAGGTATATTCTACACTTCTTGATTTTATATTGCTTGTTTGGCTTGGATCCAGTCATGGGCAGTAATATGAAGGTCGATGTCGAGAAGTTTGATGGTAAGGAGAATTTTTTCATGTGGAAAATCTGGGTGAAGGATCTTCTAGTGCAAGCAGATCTGGATCAGGCTTTGGATGAGAAGCCTGAGGGAATGACAGATAGACAGTGGGCATCGTTGGAGAAGAAAGCATGCTCGGTGATCAGAAGATGTTTGGCGGATGCGGCGTTGTATTCAGTGCTGGAAGAAAAGACCCCAAAGGGCCTTTGGTCGAAGTTGCACACCATGTATATGGGAAAGAATATGTGCAACAAGCTAATGCTGAAGAAGAGGTTGTACAGTCTTCGGATGCAGGAGGGATCTGATGTGATTGGTCACATTCAGAGGTTCGACCAATTGTGCACAGAGTTGATGAATATCGGGGTGAAGCTGGATGAGGAGGATAAGTCCCTGTTGCTTTTGTATTCGCTGCCAGGATCATATGACTCTTTGGTGACTACATTACTCTACGGCAAGGAGACTCTGGAATATGAGGACATGGTCTCGGTGCTGAGGTCTAATGAGCAAAAGAAAAAGTTGACCAGAGATCGGGCTCCCCAGGAGGGTTTGGCAGTAGGGGAGAGGACAGGTAGAGGCAGAGGCAGAAGCAAGTCCAGGGGGCGGTCCAAGTCCAGGAAGGGAAAAAAAGAGATGAAATGCTTCAAGTGCAACGAGTTCGGGCACTTCAAGCAAGAATGTCCACTATGGAAGAGCAAGAAAAGAGAAAGAAGTGGCTCAGAATCAGTGAGTGCAGTTGCTGGGCAGCAGGTGGAGGATGATCTACTTGTGGTATCAGATGGTCACAAGCATTACATAGAGGAGTGGACACTAGACTCTGCGTGCTCACATCACTACACACCACACAGGTCTTGGTTTGCGACATACACCAAGACAGATGAGGGATCAGTGACTCTAGGCGACAATCATCCTTGCAAGGTGGCTGGGATAGAGACAGTCAGGGTGAGGATGTTTGATGGGATTGTGAGAACATTGACAAATGTAAAGCACGTCCCGGAGCTGAAAAAGAATCTGGTGTCACTAGGCTACTTGGAGTGCAGTGGATACAGCTTCAGCAGTAGGGCTAGAAGCGGAGTATTAAACATCTCCAATGGAGCTATGGTGGTGATGAGAGGCAGGAGGTTGGACAATAATCTCTATCGCATGGAGGGATCTGTGGTGACCGAAGAGTCTGATGCAGCAGCTGCAGCACAGGACCAACAGGGGGCTTCCAGGATGTGGCACTACCGCCTAGGCCACATGGGTGACAAGGGGCTGAGGGAGTTGAGCAGGAGAGGACTCATCTCTGATCTGGAGGATGGTGCTACAGGGGAGATCTGTGAGCCTTGCCAGATGGAAAAGCAGAGGAGAGTTCAATTCAACATCAGTACAACTCGCAGTGCAGCCCCTTTGGAGTTAGTACACACGGATGTGTGGGGACCAGCCCCAGTTTCAGCGAGGAATGGGGCCAGATACTTCATGACCCTGATTGATGATTTCTCAAGAAAACTCTGGATTTACTTCATGAGAGGGAAGTCAGAGGTCTTCACCAAGTTCAAGATCTGGAGAGCTGAGGTGGAGAAGGAGCAGGGGAGGAGCGTGAAGTGTCTGAGGTCAGACAATGACGGAAAGTACACCAGCAGAGAGTTCCAAGACTACTGAGGAGTGTGGGATCAGGAGACACTTCTCAGTTAAGGGGACTCTACAGCAGAATGGGGTGGCCGAGAGGATGAATAGAACACTTCTGAAAAAGGCACGATGCATGAGGCTGCAGGTAGGGCTTCCAAAGATGTTCTGGGTTGACACAGTTGACGCAGCGGGTTACTTGGTCAATCGGTCACCTCACACCAGGTTGGATGGCAGGCTTCCAGAGGAGGTGTGGTCTGGGAGGACAGTTGGGCTGGGCCATCTACGGGTATTTGGGTGCACGGCCTATGTGTACATTGGAGCTGGTGAGCGGAGCAAGCTAGACGCTAGATCACGCAAGACGGTGTTTCTAGGCTATCCGCGAGGAGTTAAGGGATACAGGCTGTGGGATCCTTTGAAAAAGAAGGTCATCATTGGTCAGGATGTGACTTTTGATGAGGAGTCAGTTCTACGGAGGCGAGCAGGCATGGAGGAGCAGTAGGAGCAGGAGGAGGTCCAGCAGGGCGCTGCTGGACAGCTTACCTCTTTGATTTTGCCTTTTGCAGGTACTACTGGAGGACATGACATTCAAGTGGAGCACCTACCTAAGGTGTCTCCACAGGTGGAGAGGACTCAGACGGATGATCGAGGTGAAGAGGTCTAGCAGAAGCGAGCTGGATCGAGGACTGATATCAGTGTTGCCCTACACAAGCCCAAGAGGACCATCAGGCAACCGGACCGATATGGCTTCGAGGAGATACTGTCATATGTCCTGGTGACAGCGAATAAAGACCCATATACATATCAGGAGGCTATTGAGAGCCAGGACAGAGAGCGGTGGGTCCAGGCGATGTCCGAGGAGATGCAGTCTCTCCACCAGAACCAGACGTGATGATTGGTGCAGTTGCCACAGGGGAAGAGGCCTATTGGCTGCAAATGGGTCTACAGTCGCAAGGAAGGGCCTTCAGAGCAGGGAGGTATCAGATTCAAGGCGAGGTTAGCGGCCAAGGGATACTCCCAAAAGGAAGGCATCGACTTCAGCGAGGTCTTCTCTCCCATCATCAGACATACTTCCATCAGAGTGTTGCTGAGCATTATAGCAGCTCAGGATTTAGAGCTGGAGCAGATGGATGTCAAGACGGCGTTTCTCTATGGGCATTTAGAGGAGAGGATTTACATGGAGCAGTCACCCAGTTTCAGGGATCCAGGATCAAAGGAAAAGGTTTGTTTGTTGCAGAAGTTACTGTACGGGCTGAAGCAGTCATCGAGACAATGGTACAAGTGGTTCGACTCCTATGCACGCAGCATTGGATTTTTCAGGTGCGAATTTGATCCCTGTGTTTATGTTCAGTCTCTTGAGGATGGTTCTAGGATGTTCCTACTCTTGTATGTGGATGACATGCTTATAGCATGCAAGAGTAGGAAGGTTGTGCAGGATCTGAAGGCATCCTTATCTCGAGAGTTTGAGATGAAGGATTTGGGCCCTGCAAGGAAGATCCTAGGCATGGAGATTTTCAGAGACCGAGCCCGGAGGGTGCTGCATCTATCTCAAGGGGGCTACATATAGAAGGTCTTAGAGAGGTTCGAGATGAAGGGAGCAAAGCCGACGGAGCTGCCACTTGCCGGTCACTTCAGACCCTCGAAGACCATGGCACCACAGACTGAGGTGGAGGCTCAGGAGATAGAGACAGTTCCTTATGCTTCAGGAGTTGGGAGCTTGATGTATGCGATGGTCTGTTGTAGGTCAAACATCGCTCATGCAGTGAGTCAGGTTAGCAGGTTCATGGCGCAGCCTGGCAGGGAGCATTGGAGAGCTCTGAAGTGGATATTCAGATACCTGACGGGTTCAGTTGGAGTTGGCATCTGCTACAGACAGCGAGGAGGTGCAGTGGGATACTCTGACATATCCAGGAAGGCTCAGGGGCTGATTGGCGGTTATGTAGATGCAGACTTTGATGGAGATGTGGATATCCGGAGGTCTACGACAGGCTTCATCTTTAGCCTGTATGGAGGTCCTATTTCTTGGAGATCGAGTCTACAGCCTATCACGGCCCTATCCACTACAGAGACAGAGTACATCGGGCTGACAGAAGTAGCTAAGGAGGCAATTTGGCTGAAAGATTTGTTGACGAAGATGGGCCTTACTCAGGAGGCCATTAGAATGCACTGTGACAGCCAGAGTGCACTTCTATTAGCACAGAACTCAGTCTATCATGCAAGGACAAAGCACATCAACATTCGGTATCATCGGATCAGGGAGCTTGTGGAGGATGGCGAGGTGGAGCTGGTAAAGGTACACACCAAGGAGAACCCAGTTGATGCACTTATGAAGGTACTTCCATGGGACAGCTTTCAGAGATGTGTTGAGCTGATTCGGCTGATGGACAGAGTGGAGCTGGTTGAGGCTTTAGGACATCAAGATGGAGATTGTTATGATCCAGGTGGTGTGCCCAAGGCCCAGGGGACCAAGGCTAAGGTCAAGGTCCATCATGCATGAGGGCTTCATGGAGGCTCTAGGGCTAGTTGGGCCCTAGGTTGAAAGGCTGTGGGCCTTTCGGGTTCTTGAGGTCTAGGTTATGTGAGCCTCAAGGGACCAACTCTTTATGGGCCAAGTCTAAGCCCAGGATAGGTGAGATTAGGTCGAGTCATGGGTGTACATGAGCTTGGGTTAACCTAATCTCCCATAGAGTTGGTCAAGGGAGTTTTGGGTTTGGGTCACTTGACCCTGTGTTTATATATACATGCACTGTATGGGTTTGATTAAGCCAAAGAATATAAGACTCTTTCTCTCAAGTCTCTCTCTATCTTCTCCCTCTCTCTCCAGCTATTCTCCATGCCCCAGGAGCAAGAAACCCTAGGGTTTCTTGCCGCCAGGTCCCAAAAAGGAAAGAAAAGCAGGGGAGGCGCTAGCCCCTCCCCCTTTGTGCCGCCACCTCTTTTCTCTCTCCCTCTCTTACAGCCATCCAAACATCAGGTCCAGAACTTAAAATCTCTTGAGAAATGGTTGGTACAAGTTTCTCTCAGATCTGGAGTTGATCTGAGGTCATTTGAGGTGCGGGTGAGATCTCCATCAATAGATCTACAGGAAAGGCTGCAGCGGGATAGATCTGCAAGGTCTGGTTTTATCTACCTTCTTCCCTATCTAGAACACCCTGATTTGAGATCTATGAATTAAAAAATCTTGGTCCAGGTCTGATCTGGTTGGGTACCAGATCTTGGATTTTTTAGAGATGATCTTAGAGGCGTTCTTCATCTGGAACGAAAGGCTGACGAAGAAGACAGCAACCAGACTAATTTCGTCAAGGGCCTTTGATCGAGTCCAGAAGTCTCCAGATTTGTTCATTGCTGGTTCTACTGCACCCAAGTCTGTGGGAGGAGCCGGGATCATGCTCCAACAAATCTCCTCACATGCTTCTGGGGTCGTCAATTGGGAGCAGCTTGACGAGGCCTTGGCGCAGGCAGCTCAGGCTCAAGAGCACGCATCTCAGGCTAAGGAGTGTGCATCTTTTCTACAGAGCATCATGTCTGCTATAGTGACACAGCTGTCTACTCATCTTAGAGCTGATTTTTCAAGCATTCAGGATATGTTGGCTAGCATTTCAGCTCCCACCCCTCTAGCTCTTGCTACAACCCCTTCTGCTTCTGCTACAGCCCTTCTCGATCCTGTTTCAGCTCCTTCCGATGATGATGAGATTCTTAGAGAGGAGGATTTTGATTTATCAAATTTTTTATATATTTTATTTTTATTTGAGATATATTGTAATATATTTTGAGTAATATAATTTGAGTATTTGAAAAATATTATACTTGTTATTAAATTTTATGTGAGATTTTTTTGTTCTTACAAGTTTTAGTCTTGAGTAATTACATATTGAACTATGTCTATTAGATAAAAAATAATAAAAAATGATAATTTTAATTTTGTTTGCTGGTCAATAGGCTATGATAATGGTTGCACAACTGCTGCCATAACTATGCCAATCACTGCCGTAGCTCTATGCAAACCGCTGCCAAAATCTATCGCAGTAGTTGACAAACCGTTGCCGTACGTCTGTAGCAATGGTTGTAAAATTACTACCATAGTTAAAAATATGGTAGTGATTTCGTAACCGCTGCTATAGAAGATATAGCAGGGATTATGAAACTGCTGCTATAGAATCTATAACAACGATTGTAGAACCACTGCTATAGAGGTTATAGCAGCAGTTAGATAACCACTGCTCTAGAGAGCTATAGCAGCGGTTGGATAATTGCTGCTATAGCTAATCAATAGCAATGGTTGAAAAATCACTGTTATACAGTTTCTTATAGCAACTGTTGAGTAACCACTGTTATACCATATATGGCAGCAGTTGCAGCAACCACTGCAACAATCACTGCGATAGATTACAGCGGCAGTGGCAGAGGTTACGTAACCACTAAGGTAGGCTACGATGGGTATTTGGCTACAGCAACGATTCGAAACCACTATCATAGCCCCTTTCTATAGTAGTGAGTCTTTGATCATTGTCAAACAATGATCATGAACTGATTATCCTTTGGTCAATGTTGGATAGTTTGGTGACTTAGGGATATCTTGGTTAGCTCAACTTTTCGAAGCTTAAAACTATTTTAAGTTCCTAAGCCAGTCTTTATAACTTGATCGGTTAGTCAATTGGTTCTAAAGTTGTGAGGATTGAAAGCTGATTTTTAATTCTATTAGAGAGTAGAGATTCTAGTTAAATATTTGTACTTGATTTTAAATTTATTCTAGAGAGTTCTAAAATAAATTGGCTCCTACTATTTTCTCAAATTTCTTATACTCCTCGGATAGAGAGAAGAAAATGCTTCATGATAAGGATTTCTAATGGATACTGCGGTCCCACTGATTGGCATACCACCTCATCTGACAGATCTTAGTAAATATCTCAACCAATGAGTGGAATACTCTTGTCCAATATTTTTCAAGCAAATTATAGCGGACTTAGTCTCTAAGTCCTAAGATCTCACCTTGCAGATCTTAGGCTTATTTTTTAGTAAAGTCAGACCCACCAATGAGCACAAGTAAAGTCATCATTGGATCCTCACCTAATAGATCTTGGTCCCAACTCCATCTCTATCCCATTGCATCTCATGCCAATAGAGTGATTGCTTCTCCTCTGATGCAACTGAACCACTATATCCAATCAAGAACAGTCAATATTAGAAAGGGTACAGTACTCTACAATGGTGGAAGACCCCTCGACTTAATATTAATGAGGAGATTTAAAATTTAGATCTCTTTAATCCTAATTAGTCATAACGGTTATGACTAACCCTAAGGATTTGGGCTAGCTCGAATCACTATGCAACTACATCAAGACTAATCAACCAAACAAGTCAGAAAAGTATAAGATCGATGGGGGTCTTCCGTTACTTTTCTTAGACACTAATAAATTGATCAGATCAATGAATGGAATCAATTAAATAACTACTTCTCTTTAGGTCAAATCAAATCATTTTTCTTAGACACCAATAGGTCAATCAATTTCAAATAAGTTAGCTTATGTAACTCAGACTCGAGCCACTGAGCCAAATCAGGTCTTTGAGTTAATTGATTCAATATGTAGCTGTTAATCGATGTGACCAATCTAAAATTATTGGGTAGATCTCGAGCCCTCTTGACCTAATCCTAATCAACTCTTGATTGGATTAGGTCAATCGCTCATCTCGATTTAGTCTTATCATGTACTAATCGATTATCCAAAAGTAATCGAATTATCAGACCTAATTGAACTATCCAAATCCAAACCCTCATGTTTTATGCTTAAGATTAAGATCTTAAATTTTCAATTTTAGATCCTTAATTAAGTACATTATGAACATGAGGTAGTTTGGATGTTGAAACTACTTTCATATATAAATATTTAATCATATATCTCATACATGAATATAGAATTTTAAATTAAATGGTCTCATCTCACATCATCCTAGGACAACTATTCAGCATAATCTCCATTATGCCAGGACAACCTTATCTCAAGATGATTTCGATTAATCCAACCAATTTATATCTTATCTAAAATAAATTTGATCATTTATGCATCTGATGTATATTTACATCTAATAACATGCATCTCATGCAATGTCAAATTAGATTATGTATCTTATACATAACTATATCTACATATATTACATTTGTATTATCACATATACATCTTGTTGCGGTCAATCCCCTATTATGCCTGTCGTTGATGAAAAGCACCCGCAAAATAAAATCTTCACAGACTGAAATTATGTCCAACAGAGACCCTACGATGCTTAAGTCAGTGGGGAGTAGTGAACAGCAGATGAAGAATATTTGAAATGACAGAGTTTTAGTCCAAAATTATCTTACCCATGCTATTCATTTACCTCTATTTTATAGGTGATTCAGATGTAACCGTCGAATATGTGGTCCCGCCTTTTATGGTACTAAAATTAATGGACTGTTTATATCCACTAATGACCATGATATGTAGTTGATAATTGTTTATAATGGTTAGATGTGTAGGTTTCGTATATTCTGACCTTATGTGATCGTGGGAAGATAAGCCGACTATATATCGGTAGATTTGAATGAACATCGATCGGTACTCTGATATGTCAATGATCATCAGTTGGAAACTAACTGAGTCATCGTGGTTGTCTACTGATGGTTGAGAATTGTTGACTGTCGGTCGGTCAACTAATTGTGAGTTAGCGTACTGTGTTTATGAAGTCGATCTATAGTCAGAATCGGGGGTTGGTTGAATTATTCCAACAGTTGCCCCCACTCCCAAGTCCAAGATGGCCTGATGTGCATATTGTCATGTGGTTTGTCACGTTGGACGAAGGAAGTTGTTACATCATGTACTGTTTCGAGTCTCGATTCGATTGCTGGCATTAATGATTTTTTTAAATACAAGAGGTCTCCAGCTATTTTATTATTTCAATAACTGTGAGATCATCATTAGACTGTCATTTTGGGAAGACAACTCGGCACCCAAAAAATTCGGATTTGATTCTAACTAATAGGTCTTGGCCATGTGTCCAAATATTATTGGCCCTGAGTTATTCATGCAGATAATGATGAGGTGGCATGATCTGGGAGTAGGTGCGTCGAACCATCCAATCAATAGTCGGTCTCGATGTCACCACGTATCGACATCTGAAGAGATCCTGATTTCATTCGGACCATTGGGGGGTCCTATATATATTAAGTCACTTTCATCTGAATTTCACTTTTGCATTTGTCACTTTCCTGCAACAGAAGGTTCTGCTGCCCCAGTACTAGGAACTTCTGAGTCCTGTTCTTCACGTCACCTTTGGCTTCAGGTTGAGTTCTTCTTCTCTCTTTTAGGGTTTTCTTTCTTTTAGGGTTTTCTTTTTTCTTCTTTAGTCCTCCTTTTCAATGCTGAGTAAGAAGGCTTCTTCTTCTCGAGATAGTCGGTCGAAGAATCCGACTGACGACACTCTTTCGGATCTAAAAATGTAAGCCTCTTCCTTATCTGGGCCCAATATTGAATGACTCCGAGAACAGTACCGTATCCCAGAGCAGTATCAGCTTTTTGCTCCTGGTGCAGATAGTCGGGTTAACTCTTCTCCTCTAGGCCAGGTCGCATTTTATATCGAGGATCTTTGGACCGGACTTCGATTCTCGATTCTGAAATTCATTCGAAATCTTCTTGACTATTATGGTTTTTGTCCTACTCAACTGGCTTCAAACTCCATCCGGCTGATCATTAGCTTTGTTTTATTATGTCGGCTTATCCCGACTGAATCTCAACCTTCTCTCTTTTGAATTTTTTTTGTCCTTCATCCTCATCCTAAAGTCAAGGATTGGTGGTTCTTCAACTTGAGGAAAGGTCTTTCTTTTATCTCCAGTCTTCCGTCATCCATTTATGGATGGAAGAATCTTTTTTTTTTGTCTCCTCTTCTTCTCCTTGGGGTTTTTCTTCGTGCTTGGGTGATCCAAGAACTAGCCTCAATGAGAACAGTCGGGTGGATGCCAATGATAGCGAAGATTTCTTCAGACTGAAAGACATGAAAGTTCTACCACAATGAGAGCTAATAATCGAACAAACTCTCTATGATGCCAGACTAAGTTCGGTAACTTCCTTAGGTATAACATAGTCGGCCATTTCGCTTTTTCTTTCTGTTTGTTTCCAAGTTTTGTACTGATCTACTTATTTTGATTGCAGCGATGTGGACAAGGGCACGAGTGTCAGCCACCGACATCCACACACATGCTGCCAAAAAGAAGGCAGCAGCTGAAGCTAGACCTTTCTGACCGTCGAAGAAGAGTCGGATCGTCACTCCATCAGTACCGACAGGAGAATCCGACATTCTGTTAGAAACAGTTGCTGAGCCAGTCTTAGCATTGTCAGCCCTGATAACGCTTCTTCCGACTGAGGCATCATCTGCTAACGATGGGGCGGCGAGGGACGATGGAGCTATGACGAAACCATCGGCAGCTCCATCAGTGGAGGTTCGGGCCAGAGCAGGAGTCACGGTCGAACCTGAACAGTCTGCACTATGCCAACTATTCCTCTAGTGAAACATTCTCGAGTGCAGTCAAGCATCGACTTCCTAACGGCCTCAAGCATGGGACCATCGATCAAAGATCGGGGGAATGTGCCGGTGATCTCGACTGATGACGAGTCATCTGCAGGCCTTTTCATACTTTTTGACATCAAGATTGCCGAGGGTGAGTTGGCCTTGGCCAATCTGGCATTGACCAAGCAGGTCATTAAAGCTGCCCTTCTCCCGATCGATAGGGAGAATAGGAAGAGCCGGACGGTGGCTGAGATGTTCTCTTCTTTCTATCTGATGGCACTTGGGGTAATCTTCCGATATTACTCTCTCTTTTTTTTTTATCTGATTTGACTTGACTTATCTTCTATTTTCAGTGGGCGCATGATATACATGCTCTAGAGAGCAGATATCGAAAGATCGCCTACTTTCATCGATCATAGATGGACAACGTATCGGCTGCTAATACTGAGAAGACTGCTACCCTCAAATAACTTCAAGCAACAATCGAACAGAAGGCAAAGCTTCAGGAAGAAGTCTCCCATCTAACAGCCGACCTTCAATCGTCTAAAGCTGAGCTTGAGTCAACTCATCAAAACATCACATCTTTGAAATCTCGGATCAGGAGTAAGAAACACTCCATCCATCGGCTCCGAAGAGAAAGGGATGGATGCATTGATGAACTTGAAATAGAGCGTGGAAGACATCGGGCTACCCTGAAAAGGCTGGCACTGACCAATGCTGAGCGGCCTCCACAAGAGCTGAAGCAGAGTCGATGAAGGACGTCCTGAGTCTGGCCGTCAAGAACTTCAAGAATTCAGAATAATTCAAGAAAAAAATTCTTGAAGACGGATTTGCTACCTATTACGTCGGATACAAGGACAGTCAAGATGCGATCAGTAAATTGTATCTGGACTTGGACTTGAGCAGCATCGTTCTTCCTAGCTCAGAAGAAGAAGCTGCTGAAGAGGGCACTGCACCGGCTGAAGATGGCGCACCGACTGCACTAGAACTTGCTCCAGCTACTAAAGTTGCGTCAGAGCAGGAAGATGAAGAAACCGACTGGTGATCGGTGTATTACTTTCATTTTTCTTTTTATAATCGAAAGAATTTTGTAATCGAACTTTGATCTAAATTTTGTAACTTTTTCTTCAATGAATGAAAAAAAAAATTTCAAGGTACAAATTCTTTTCTTTTTATGTATACTTTCAATATCATAGAATCATAGTCAGACATTCGAATATCAATCAATAAATTGAATATTCAATAATAATTATTGTAGAATTTATCTGTTAGTCGAATGTCGATTGACATACCTCATCCTTTTAGGTATTTGGATAGAGAATGATAAGTCGAATATTCTTCAACTGACCATAGTCAAGTCAGTATATCTAGCTATTTAATAAACGATGGTAAATCGAATATCTTTTGACTGACTGTAGTCAAGTCAGTGTGTTTTCGATTGGACCAAAATCGAATCGACATAACATTCTGCTTAGTTAAAATTAAGTCGGTATAAGTAGTTGTTCGAATAGAATCGATTTTTACAGTGAAAACCAAAATATAGTCTGTGTGTCGATTTTTACAGTAAAAAATTGAGATACAGTCGATAAAATTGGATCGTTCATTTATTGGTCTACTGTCATTTTGTAGTTGGCTGAAGCTTTCATGATTCAAAAATTCAATGTTTCATTGTGAACATTGTACATATGAACAATTTTATTGATAATACATCTTCAAATTATCGATATTTCAAGTTTGAGAAATAGTTGTTCCATCAAAAATTTCTAGCCGATATATGTCTGATCGAAGTGCCTAGGTTATTCTGTAGGATCCTTCTCAATTTGAAGATAACTTCCCTTGATCTAAAGGCTTTGAGACTTCTACCTTTCTTAGGACCAGGTCTCCTGGACAGAAGACTTTCGGCTTAACTTTCACATTATAATATCGGGCTACTCTTTGCCAATATACTGCCATCCGAATTTGAGCTTATTGTTGGACTTTCGAAAGTAGATCTAGATTGGCTCTCTGACATTTTGAATTGCTCGCTCACTGTACTGTTCTACCCTGACTAATGGTAGTCTGATCTCAAGTGGGATCATTGCTTCTGTATTATAGGCCAGATTAAATGACGATTCTCCCATTGGTATGCGAAGAGTTGTTCGATATGCCTATAGGATCGGATACAGTTCTTCCACCCAGAGGTCTTTAGCTTCATTCAGCCTGATTTTGAGACTATGCAAGATTATTCAGTTTGTTACCTCCACCTCACCGTTGGATTGTGGATGGCCGACTGATGTGAGCTTATGTGTAATATAAAATTTCGCACAGAACTCTTTAAAATTTTGATTATCGAATTGTCAATCATTGTCAATGATAATGGTATGTGGTAGACCGAATCTATATATGATTAATTTCTAAATGAAGTCTTTCATCTTACTTTCAGTGATTTGTGCCAGAGGTTCAGCTTCCACTCATTTGATGAAATAATCAATGGCAACCACTATGAATTTTTTCTGACCAGATATCGGAGAGAAAGGATCATGTCAATTTTTTATTGTGTGAAGGGTCATGGTGCAACAATTGATGTCAGCTGATTGGCTGGTTGATGTTGTATATTTACGTATTTCTAATATGATTCACACCTTTGGACAAGTTCAACTGCATCTTTCTTCATGGTGGGCCAATAATATCCTTACTGTAAGACTTTGTAAGCCAGAGATTTGCTCTCCAAGTGATTTTCATAAATCTCTTCATGAACTTCTTTGAGTGCATAGTCAACATCTGTTGGCTTCAAACACTTCAGTAAGAAAAGAGAGAACGATCTTTTATAAAGTTGGCCATTCATCAAAATATATTGCGAGGCTGTCAATCTGAGTTGTTTGACTTCTGAAAGGATCTGTAGGTAGAGTTTCATCAGTCAAGTATTGGATGATTGGATCTATCAAGCTTGGCTCATCATCGACTTACAGCACTTCTTCGACTTTATCAATACTTGATTGTTCAAGACATTCAACGAACGTCCGACCCAGTGAGTTGAATGAAGTGGTCGCAAGTCAGAAAAGTATGTCAGCTCGAGCATTTTTTATTCTTGGGATGTTAGAGATCTCAAAATATTTTAAAGTTGATGCAAGATTTTTCACCTTCTGAAGATATTTCATCATAATAGGGTCTTAGGCTCCAAACTCGCCCTTAACCTGTCCGATAATCAACTGTGAGTCGGTGAAGACCTTCGGTTGTCAATGTCAAGTTTCTTAGCAATCTTTAAGCCAACTAGAAGTACTTCATACTCGGCTTGATTATTTAAAGTTTTGAAATTGAATCGAAGGACATATTTTGTTACAATTCTTTCGAAAGTGGTGAGGATGAGACCAGCTCCACTGTCTTGTGTATTAGATGCTCCATCAATATGTAGCACCCATGCCAATGTTAAGTCAAGCTTGAGAGTTTCAACTGACTTTATTTTATCATTGGATTCATCCTCAAAATTATTGTCTGGTATAGTACACTCAGTGATGAAGTGAGCCAAAATTTGTATCTTCATCGATGGATGTGGATGATATTGGATATCAAATTTACTGAGTTTTATTGTCCACTTTGCCATTCGACCTGAAGTATCATGTCAGTATAGAATTGCTTTCAACGATTGATCTGTAAAGACGACAATGAGATATGCTTGGAAGTATGGATGAAGCCGTTGTGATGATATGATTAGAGCATAGATCATCTTCTCTGCCCTCGAATACCTTATTTCAGTATTATGAAGCACCTTGCTTGTATAATAAATTGGTTGTTGAATTCGGTTCTCATCTTTCTGGACGAGTATCGAATTAACTACTTCAGTCGAAGTTGCTAAATAGAGATACAAAGTTTCTCTAACCTTTGATTTTGTAAGTAGCGATGGAGATGTCAAATATCTTTTTAGATCTTTGAAAGACTGTCGGCACTCATCTGACCATGTGAAGTCCTTTACTTATCTCAAAGTCTTGAAGAAGGGCAAATATCTTTCTGTCGATCTTAATATGATCGACTGAGTACGACAATCCTTTCATTAAGTTACTGTATCTCTTTCTTGGAACTTGAATGCTTCATATTGATGATAGCCTTTATTTTCTTGAGATTGGCTTCAGTTCCTCATTGTGACACAAAAAATTCAAAAAAAATTTCAAAAGTTACTCCAAATGCACACTTAGTCGGATTTAACTTCATCTAATATCGTCGAAGTATGCTGAAGATTTCTTCTAGATTTCGAACATGAACAGTAGTTTGAGAGTTTTTTATCCGCATATTATCCATGTAGACTTCCATATTTCACCTGATTTGTGCCTTGAATATCTTGTTAACCAGTCGTTGATAAATAGCTCTGGTATTTTTTAAACTGAAAGGCATTACTTTATAACAATAGATGCCTTTATCGGTTACGAAGGCTGTGTGCTCCTCATCTTCAGGTACCATTCGAATCTGATTATATCCAGCAAAGGCATCCATGAAGCTTAGAAGTCGGTATCCCAAAGTCGCATCAACTAGTTGATCAATTTTTGATAAAAAAAACTGTCCTTCAGACAGACTTCATTTAGATTTGTATAGTCGATGCAGATTCTTCATTTTTCATTGGCTTTCTCATCATTACTACATTTACGAACCAATCAGAATAATTAGCTTATCTGATGAAGCCAGCTGCAAGGAGCTTGTCGACTTCTTCATCGATGACCTTCTACTTTTCAGGAGCAAAAGATCTTTTCTTTTGTCTCATCGGCCTAACTTTTGGATCAATATTTAGTCGGTAGGTTATTATCTCTGGAGGAATGCCGGCATGTCAATAGCCGACCAAGCAAAAATATCGACGTTTGCTCTAAGTAGATTTATTAGTTATTGTCGCTCCAGATCAGGCAACTGTGATCTAATTTGGACCATCTTCTCAGGATCTTCTTTTTTTAATGGGATGAAAATCAGTTGCTCAGCTGGTTCACCCCTTTCTTCATTTTCTCTTTGATCCAATTTATCAATGGACAAAGAGTCTTCAGGTTGATTATTCTGTGTGGAGATTAGGAAGCAATGTCGGATGAGTTGTTGATCTCCATGCATCTCTCTGACTCCATTTCTTATCAAAAATTGGATCAATAGATAATATGTTGAGACTACTGCTCTCAGGACATTAAGTTTAGATGGTCCAAGTATGACATTATAAGCCAAAAAAACTCAGACAACTATGATGTCAATAGAACAGTACTCTGTTGTGGATCTATTTCTGCGGTTAATGGGAGAATGATTTCTCCTTCCACAGTAACTTCATCTCCAGTGAAATCGATCAATGACATCGAGACTCTTCTATGTCGATCAGTCGGTAGTCATATTCAGAAGAAAGTCAAGTAAAAAAGAATATCTATTGAGCTTCCATTATCAACTAGAATTTTTTTTACATCATAATTTGCTATCATCACCGAGACAACGATAACATCATCATGGGGAGTTTGTATTCTCTGAACATCATCTTTCAAAAAAATAATTATATTATCGAGTCATCGTTTCTTCGTCAATTCTTCTTCGAAAGTTATCCCTCGTTCTTTAGTCATCCAAAGATCATGTTGATTGCTCCCACCATTGGTTGATTGTTGATTGTTGATTGTCTCTTCATCTTGTGACTGAGATTGTTGATCGGTGAGAGGTTGAGTCGGGCGATCGCATCAAAATTTTTTGAGGTAGCCTCATCGAATCAAGATCTCTATCTCATCCCTGAGCTAGATACACTGTTCAGTATCGTGACCGTGATCATGATGGAACCAACAGTACTTCTTCCTATCACAGCTCTTCGATGGCACTTTCATCAATGGGGGGTATTGTAAATACTCCTCTCCTTCGATGTCCATCAAGATCTGCGCATGGAGAGCAGAAAGAAGAGTATAGGAATCATACCTGCTGTAGCTGTTCAGCTTCAGACTCCATCATTGAGGTGAAGCTCACTTATTGGTCATTGGTTGACTTGATTCGGTCGGAGCTCTACTTTTTTTCTGTTTCTTCTTCTGACCTTTTCTTTCTGTCTGGCGTCAGTCAAAAGTGGCTTCATCTGCGCGTATATACTTGTACACATGCTCTAAAAATTTAGCATAAGTCTGAGGGAGAGTTTTATCTAAAGAATAGGTAAATCTGGATCTCCTTGGATCCCTCTTCATGACCGATATGACCATATCTTTATTGAGATCTCTGACCTCAAGTGTGATCGTATTAAATCGACCGAGCCACATAATCTCTCAATGTCTCTGTCTCACCTTGCTTAATAGAGAAGAGACTGTCTGATGTCCGTGGTGGCCTTCGGCTAGTGCTGAAATGGATCACGAAAGAATACTCTAGCTGCTCGAAGGAGTTTATGCTCTATGATTGAAGCTCGAAATATCAGGCTCGAGCAGCCTTCCGAATAGTTGTGGAAAAGTCGATGCATAAAAAGATGTCGGTTGCCCTCTGAATCATCATGAGAGTCTTATAGCTCTCTAAATAGTCGATCGGATTGGTGGAACCATCATATGGCTCCATCTGTGGCATCTTGAATTGAGAGAGAATTGATTCATCCAGAATATGCTGAGAGAGAGGCTAGGTAGTATAGAAGTCATAGTCGTTGAAGAACTTTTGACCTTCCACCTGAAGTCAAGCAAGCTGACAATCGATCTTCTTGAACTTGCGTTCATAGTCATCCAGCCGTCATTGTTAGAAAACTCTAGGGGTAGAATCTCCTGAAGAGCTTATCGATGGAGAAGCAGAAGGTGTCCGCGACCTTTTCTCCTTCCTGATACTATGTACACAAGAAGGAGAAGAAGAACACTGTGAATGATGGGTGGCACGATGGGAGTGCTGAGAACATGACTGTCCATCTCGATATGGATGCCGAGATGCTCGCTGCTCTGGAGATGAGGATGGTGAACACCATGGAGGACAGCGACTGTACCTAGATGGCACTGAATGAGCCATCGACTCCTCTACCGGTGGCTGCTGCTGCTACTGAGTTTGTTGTTGTTGGAGGCTTTAGACCACCTCCATTAATACTTTCATTTGCTACATGAGTGCAGCAATTTACGCATCCGTAGTGACCACAGAATGTGAAGAACTGGGCTCTGCCACTGAAGGTAGGGAAGAAATATCTTTCCGATGGGAAGACTGTCGCATCGATCCCGTCGAGTATTGAACTCTAATTTTTGGCATGATTGCTTGTATCTTACCCTCTTACTTGGCACGTCAATCTGTTGCGGCAATCCCCTATTGTCCCTATCGCTGGTGAAGAGCACCTGCAAAATGAAGTCCTCACAGATTGAAATTATGTCCGACGAAAATTCTTCGATGCTTAAGTCAGTAAAAAATGATGAACAGCAGATGAAGAATATTTAAAATGGTAGAGTTTTAGACCAGAATTATCTTACCCATGCTATTCATTTACCTCCCTTTTATAGATGATTCAGATGTAACCGTCGAACATGTGGTCTCATTTTTTATGACACTAAATTATCAAACCATAATCATGGAATTAATGAGTTATTTATACCCACTAATGATCGTGATATATAGTTGATAACCAATTATAATGGTTAGATGTGTAGGTTCTGCATATTCTGATCTTATGTGATCGTGGGAGGATAAGCCGACTATATGTCGGTAGATCCAAATAAACATCGATCAGTAATTCTGATATACCGATGATCATCAGTCGAATACTAATTGAGTCATCGTGATTGTCTGCTGATGGTTGAGAATTACCGACTGTAGGTCGGTCAACTGATTATGAGTCGGCATACTGGGTTTATGAAGCCGATCTATAGTCAGAATCGGAGGTCGGTTGAATTATCCCAACACATCTCATGTATATTTAAGACCTAATATATCACATGTATTTAAATTAGATCTAATTTAATTTACTAGATTTGATTTTCAAATCTAAAAATTTAATTTTTAAATCTACACATATCATATATGTATATACATCTCATGTATAATATAGATCTAATACATCTCATGTATATTAAATTAGATCTAATCAAATTTATTAAATCTGAAGATCTGATTTTCAGATCTTAATAACATGCATGTGAAACAAAAATTGTGGCTCTTATATCACTTGATCAAATGTCACACATCCAGAATATGTATGCAGAGATCAGAACATACAGATTTTTAACTTTTAAAAATTATAAATACAGCAAAATTTGAACTTGATCAAGATTTAAAATAATTTTAAATATAATATGAATAAATATAGATCTAATCTATACATACCAAGAATATTCACATGCTGAAATTAAGATGCTGAAAAATAAAATCAGATTTAGAGTTAGATCTTTATCATTATGTGGGTGAATCTTCACCATGATCTGATGGTCCGAGATAATCTGGTGAGGTTCCTACAGAGCCACACATGTGTTCAACCTTTTACGGATATCCACTAAGGCTGATCTGATCAGAAAGACTCGATCTCACTAGGATGCTAGCTTTCTTGCAGAGATCGCTTCCTGGATTGTCGAATTAGCTTGATCTTTTAATTCTCTTCTCAAGAGAATCAATCAGATCTATAGAAGGATGATGAAATCAAATTACATCTAATTTATTTTTTATTTTTCACTTCTTAAGAGAAAATCAAAGATCTACTCAAGAAGACAAGGGATCTAATCTCTTTCTTCTTTCATTCTTATCCAACCCTTGGACTAGATCTAGAAAAGTAGAGAAGAACCATCCATCTCTTGGATTAAAAAAATTAAATCAAATCAAATTTGATTTAATCATGTCCAACTCTTGGACATCTTTAGGAGAGAGAAAGAGGGAAACATGTCCAACACTTAGACAAGGGAGAGAGAAAAGAATTACCTTCAACAACCAACAACTTGGTTGTTAGAAAGAAGGATCATGAGAGGGGCATCTCACCTTATGCACATTGAAAGGCCACACGCCCAACACCTAGGGCGTGTCTTGCCTCTCAATGCCGAACTCCCTTTTTTTTGGGGCATCCCACCTTGATCTCATCTAGATAAGAGACGCCCACAATAATCCCTATTTATTTGAAGTTCAAACTAGGGTTTGTTGAGAGTAGGATAAGGATAGGACTCCCCTATTAGTTGCTGCCCACCCTTTCCCTAGAAAATCTCCACGACCACCTTTTCTCACGCCCACTCCCTTTTCTCACATTGAACACCTTCCACACTAAGAAAATAGGGGGTGAGATGCTTAAGGGGCATGGGGATTTAATGGGTAATCTTGTAGTTTGATTTGGTTAAAGTCAAGTCTAAATCCAAGTGTAGATTGGATTCCAATTTAGATTAGATTAAGTCCAATCCCATTAAACTAATGAAATCCAATCTAAATCAAATTAAAAATATATCTAATCAAATTAAATCTGATTTAATTTGACTAAGACCTAAGCCAAATCAAACATGGATAAAAATTAAGTCAAACCAAATCTAGATAGATTTAGATCAAGTATTCATTAGGTCTAATCTCATTAGACTTATGAAATCTAATTTGAGTCAAACTTAAACCAAAACTAATCAAATTAAATCTGATTTAATTTGATTAGGATCCAATCTACATATTTGATCAAAATAAATAATTTATAATAATTATAATTTAGTCCTCTTATAACTTACTAAATCTTAGTAAGTCTTCAATATAACTTTTACATTTAAATTCAGTCATTAATCAAATTGATAATTAAGATCACTTACGATTTATGATTCAAAATCATGATTCAACAGTCCAATCAATCAGAACCTCTTTTATGTGTGACCTCATAGATTCTATTCTGTCTGGTAGTGAAAAATATTTTGATCTCCATCAAAATATCACTGAAACTCCTTTCCATAAATTGAAATAATTATAACTCACCAATCGAGAATTATTAACTATCAAAATAGTCTCACAATCCGTCAGTGATGCCTAACAGCATATAGTGACAACCCAGCAGAGTAGAATGATGAACCTCTAGGTATAGTTATCGTATAATTCAATTTTTCTGTCGTGAGTCTCGATAAGACAGAGATTATGAAAAATTCATCAAATCTCATCATCCGTCATATATAAGATTTATTCGATTTGAGTTTATTTATAAAACTTGATGGAAACTCCCTTCTATTGTTCACTGTACCCTGACTAAAATCTTTTGAGCTCAATCTCATTATCACATAGGACTACTTTACTACTAAGGTCAATAGATTCCATCTAAGTATATATCCTATTCCTATAATGAATCTACTGCAGTCAATATACACTTCAAGGCTCTATATGACTAGGAGATCAAGTTATAGTGCAGTCAAACTATAGCAACCTTACTGTAAATAGCCAAAGCACCACAGGTCTAAGAACTAGTCACACTACAACAGCATCGAGAAAGTCACTAACGAGTGAGTAGACATTCAAGCGACTTCTCGTATTGATCACGTTCAATACCGTTATTCTCTAACAACCATCTGTACTCTCACTTCAGTATCCTAACATTATAAACTTGAGATTCATCTATCTTAAGAAAAGTGATCCGTATATTAATCTTATTGGATCGATCAATCACCATCTTTATGATGATCTTTCGATCGAAAGTAATTTAAGAATTAACCATCAATGACACATATTTTAAATTCTCAACTCTTGAGAATGTGTCATCATCTATTAAGTCTTTGAATGATTCATGGACACATATACTACATGAATAAAATTAATTATCCTAATTAATTTGATCAAATACAAACTTATATCCTAAAAAAAATTAATATGTCGGTCTGATTGACTTCTAGAGTATACATCTAACAACGACACTAAAAAAAAATCTGCACAAATTGTAAAGCATGAAAAAAATAAAAAAAATAGTGATGAAGAAAACTCCCTCTTTCTCCCATTTCTCCAATGAAATTCACCCCTAAGAAAGACTCAAACATCTCCTTCCACTCCTATTTAAGAATCCCATACCTTTCCCATCTATCCCACATCGAGAAGTGCATGGCTCGTCGAAGAGCAACAGTGATTTCTTCCTTTTTCTTCATGAAAGTCTCTCACTGTGTCACCATAATTGGGGCTCAACCACTACCAAAAAGTCAGACAAGAGGTTAAAATCAGTTGCTTTACTTTTTTTTTAATCCTTCCTCAGCCTCCGAAACTTGGATTCCTGCTATCATTGGACTTTTGTTGAAAAAGATCGAACAAGAAATTTTCCTTTTTTTTGGGTTTCATCCTTTATTTTTCGTCACCATTGGTCTCCACCAATCATTGGACCAAGCCTACTATCACCGCTATGGCCTTCTCCTTCGGCCGCAAGTCTTGCTGGCTAGGAGGAGAGCCTCCCTTGCATCGAAAACAAGGGGAAGAAGAGTTCCCCTATTACATTAAAGAAATGAAGAAGAAGAAGAAAAAAAAAAAGAAAAAGAAAAAAGAGAGAGAGAAAGAGACTCTCTCTTCTCTCTCTCCTTTCTCTCTCTTCACATGCATCCCCATTATTTTCTTTCTCTAAAAAATTTCACTTTCTCTCTCTAATTGCTCTCTCTATGAATTTTTTCTCTTAAAAATTTTCTCTTTCTATGATTGGTCCAGTAAAAAATTTTCTTCTAATAACTCTGATTTGATCTTAACAAAGAGTCTTGATCTATAGTCATCGAATAGTATGCCAGCATCCACCTTGACCAGATCCGAATATCATTAGATTTGATTATCTATGATTTTTATTGAACTATCTATATACTAATTCAACCATGATTTGATTAGATAATCTTGATTAGACCAATCGGATTGTTGGACACTATTGCTTGATCGTCATGTTTCACATTGTCAATTCTTTGATATTCTCTCTCTATGTGTTTTATGAATCTAGTGAATCTAATTTATAGCTTTGAATCTAAGTTGATTTCAATAAGAAGTTTTGAACTACTTTGTCAATTAGACAACAAACCCACACCATTCGAGCCTTTGTAAAGCATCGCAAGATCTGATCCTTATTAATCTCTATCAATTCATTATATTTTAAATGATCCTAATTAGATAAAGCTATTTGATCAAATTGATCTCTGATTGCCAATTGGTGTACCAGCCTCCATGTTGACTTTTATCGGGCACTACTGATGTAATCACCATTGATCTCTATTCAATCATTTATTTTCTATTCTAATCATGATCAAATAAAATTACGTTTGATTCGACCAATCAAGATGTTGAATACTACTGCTTTTGCCAATCTTATGAGAGTATTGGAATTTAGAATTTTTATTAGTTATGACTTAAGACTAATAGAAAAATATAATTTAAATAATAGATTTTGAAAGATACTTTCAGGATTGATTGAATATATCCGTTCAGTATTTCACAGAGATAAATAATGAACCATCTTCTCAAGATATTTTATTATTTATTTTACATACAAATAATTATTCTTTGAATTATACATGATTTATAAAATTATTTCGAATGAAAAATAATTTTTAAATTAAAATTTTAGAACATTACAGTTTATTGATTTATTATGAAATATGCATATGTTCAATAAAATTATGATATCTATATGTTATGTTGCAAAAGTACTTTTATACGGATTAAATTTTATGCTCTCAATCTCACTATATTCTGGACCTTACTAATAAGGCTAATGCATTGGTACTCTGGATCCTGCTAATAAAGATTATGCATTAGACTCTAGACCCTACCAATAGAGATTGTGTATTAGATTCTAGATCCTACCAATAAAAATTGTGCATTAATACTCTATTTGAGGTCACTGTTTCTATTCTGGCCCTGCAACAGGCATAAGTATAGTCATAATTAAGACTGTTAAGTTATATGTATTTTATTTTGAATCGAATATATAATTATATATATATATAAATATTTAAAAATATTTAATTTATTTAAGTATGAAATATATTCTTATATTTATTCATATCATTGATTTTGAATATGATATCTTATAATAATATCTGAAATATTTAGTTGAGATATTCATTACTTATTGAGCTATCAAGCTCATCACCTCTCTCTTTTATTTTTTAAATTTAAATTATTAATTACGGATATGGGCTACTACTTTAAAAATAAGTTAAAAGTGAGAGTCGACAATATAGATTTATTATTATATTTTTATAAGATTATTATTTGAGGTATAATTAATGTAAGATCTTTTGTATATTATTGAAATTCTATGAGAGATTAAAGTTGAATTTAATTAGTTAAATTTTAAAATTAATTTATTATTAATTCAATTGTAATACATTGATATTGTATTTGAAATACCTTGCATGCTTGTAAAAAGAGTTCTTTATGAATATATGGTGGTTGCCATGACCCTTGATCACGATCTCGGATAGGAGGCATGACATGCTATATTCTTAACCTTTGCATAGCTTTAAATAATTTGAAGAAAAAAATAAAAATAATAATGATGTCAAATATATTTTTTTTGACAGTTATTTTCTATTGAATAAACTAAGAAAAATTATCTACTTGAGTTTAAACTTAAAAATAGCTACCCATTTGAGTTTCAAGTAAAAGCAGCTATCCATCTGAAACATAACTTAAAAGCAACTACCCAAATAGGATGAAATGACCTAATTATCCTTGCAGTTATAAAACAACACTATATTATTATAAAGTAATACTATACTGTTATAAAATTATACTATACTATTATAAAGCAAAATTGTATTGTTATAAAGTAATACTACAATAAAAGAATATTATACTATGATAATGTAATACTATCTGATTGTAAAAGAATACTATATTAGTATAATATAATAAAGCAACACTACATTATTATAAAAAATATTACACTAATATAATATAACACTATCTTATTATAAAGAAATACTATATTAATATAATATAATAAAGTAATACTGCATTATTATATAGCAATACTATACTAATATAATGTAATAATACTTTATTGTAAAGGAATACTATATTATAATAATATAATACTGCAGTATTTTAAAGGATATAAAGGTATAAGGGTATAAAGGTCATTTTAGTCAAAATAAATAGTTACTTTTAACTTATGTTTCAAATGGATAGCTACTTTTACTTAAAACTCAAGTGGATAGCTACTTTTAAGTTAAAAGTATAGCTGGAGATTTATCTCTAGTTCTCTATTTTTTATTTTTTTTGAGAAGTTTGGTACCTCTACATTTTTTCTTTCACAACTTATCTAGCTAACCTGAAACTAGCACCTCAGATCAACTCGGCCAAAGAAAAAAAATAAAAATCCATCCCAATTGGTGATTACTTTTATATTAACCATCTCCAGGTATTTTGCTGGCGGTGGTTAAGGGTGTTCTTTTTTTATTTTTATTTTTTATTTTTTTGTTAATGGTCTTTGACCCAAGCCAAATCATTGCTACCCTAGAATCATAAAAGCATCTATTGGGAACAAGTTTTATTCGTCATGGTTCGTTCATGAATATTTAATTAACGTGCTCGTACTCTTAGCTCATCTAGCTTCAATTATCCAAGCGGGCTCAAATACCAAAATAATAATTGAAGAAACAAAAAAGGCATGTGAATATATATTTTAATTATTTTCACGATCTGCACCTCGTGAAACGCTTTGTAATCAAGTGCTTTTTCTATTGGTAACACAATCTTATGTCCGCTGCAAGAATCCCAAATTATAATGTTGACACAGGTGATGGTGTCGACATCCAATTAGTTATGTTAATAATTTTTTTATAATTATTTTTTTTTTTTTTTTTTTTGTTGCTAAAGAGAGCCAGAGGAGGATGATCTGGCACATTTAATTTCTCTGAGCACGAGCACAGAGTCTTAATTTTTATTGAAGAATATACAATTCGAGATCAAATTTGGCTAAATAAACGATCTCCTCTCCGTTATATATAGACGAATTCAACAGGTGAATATGTATCATGACATTTAATTGCAATTCGATATTCATCGTTATTCGAATCCAGATCACGTCATTAAAAATAAAGATCTATCCTGCTGGGACGCCACCACAATGACAACTATTGGGTATAAAATACCCACAGCCGAAGTCCTCAGCAGAATCGGCTCCAGGAGGTCCGCCCGGACTCCTACGGGAGCCGGACTTCGCCTTTAACTTCAATTGCAGAAAGACTCCGCCCGGACTCCTACGGGAGCCGGACTTCGTCCTCGACTCCAACGGCTGCAGACAGACTTCGTCCGGACTCCTACGAGAGCCGGACTCCACCAACAATTTCAACCGCAAGTAGACTCCGCCCGGACTCCAACGGGAGCCGGGCTCCGTCCTCAACACCAGCTGCCGGTAAGCCTTGTCCGGACTCCTACGGGAGCCGGACTTCGCCTTTAACTTCAATTGCAAGAAGACTCCGCCCGGACTCCTACGGGAGTCGGACTTCGTCCTCGACTCCAACGGCTGCAGACAGATTTCGTCCGGACTCCTACGGGAGCCGGACTCCGCCAACAATTTCAACCGCAAGTAGACTCCGCCCGGACTCCTACGGGAGCCGGGCTCCGTCCTCAACACTAGCTGCCGGTAAGCCTTGTCCGGACTCCTACGGGAGCCGGACTTCGCCTTTAACTTCAATTGCAGGAAGACTCCGCCCGGACTCCTACGGGAGCCGGACTTCGTCCTCGACTCCAACGGCTGCAGACAGACTCCTACGGGAGCCGGACTCCGCCAACAATTTCAACCGCAAGTAGACTCCGCCCGGATTCCTACGGGAGCCGGGCTCCGTCCTCAACACCAGCTGCCGGTAAGCCTTGTCCGGACTCCTACGGGAGCCGGACTTCGCCTTTAACTTCAATTGCAGGAAGACTCCGCCCGGACTCCTACGGGAGCCGGACTTCGTCCTCGACTCCAACGACTGCAGACAGACTTCGTCCGGACTCCTACAGGAGCCGGACTCCGCCAACAATTTCAACCGCAAGTAGACTCCGACCGGACTCCTACGGGAGCCGGGCTCCGTCCTCAACACCAGCTGCCGGTAAGCCTTGTCCGGACTCCTACGGGAGCCGGACTTCGCCTTTAACTTTAATTGCAGGGAGACTCCGCCCGGACTCCTACAGGAGCCAGGCTTCATCCTCGGCTCCAACGGCTGCAGACAGACTTCGTCCGGACTCCTACGGGAGCCGGACTCCGCCAACAATTTCAACCGCAAGTAGACTCCGCCCGGACTCCTACGGGAGCCGGGCTCCGTCCTCAACACCAGCTGCCGGTAAGCCTTGTCCGGACTCCTACGGGAGCCGGACTTCGCCTTTAACTTTAATTGCAGGGAGACTCCGCCCGGACTCCTACGGGAGCCGGACCTCGCTACCGACTCCAACCGAACTTCGACCGATAAGTCTGGACCCCCCAGGCAGGCCACAGTAACGGACAACACTGCTCCACTTCCTGCGGCGGACTCTACGTAGCTCTATCACTCCCTGACAGACCGCAGTAACGGTCACAGCACTACTCCACTCCCTACGACGGGTCTCGCGCAGCTCCACTACTCCCTGGCAGACCACAATAACGGCCACGATCCTGCTCCACTTCCTGCGACGGATACCGCGCGATTCTCGCATCTGCTGGCGAATCGCAACAACAGACGCCGCCCCACTCCCCGCGGCAGACTCCACGTGGCACACCCCGGTGATAGCCACGGGTCCACTCCACTACTCTCCGCAGCAAACTCCGCCTGACCCAGGGCAGCCCACTGCCAGACGGTTACAGACGTCGCTATCAGGCTACTGCCCCCTCCGCCTATAAAAGGGGGGGCTCCAGATACGTTATTCTATAAGCTCTAGTTTTTACCTAAAACTCTGCTAAATGCTCCGTTCGAACACTCCATTCTTGTTGAGGCAGAGAACTGACTTGAGCGTCGGAGGGTCTTGCCGGAGCAACCCCACCTCCGGTTTAGATTTCCTTTGCAGGTCCCGACGGCGACCGCGATTTCCTCAACTCCAGCTTCTCCGGCGCAAGCGGATTTTTGCACCAACAACAACCATTCTTTAAAAGATGTCACATGTCATCGGTATTCCAGCTGAAGTTTTGTATGACTAAAAGAAAAACATTTCGACCAGTTTTTGTCTCGCTGAGACAAGATAAAAACTTTTTCCACCCCTGTTCCAAAAGAACTTCGATTCTTAAAATGCTTATCTTTAGAAATAAAAAACAAGTCCACTCTTTAAACTTTTATTCAAGACTAATCTAGAGCACTTGAACTTAGTTAAGGCCTACTTAGACCATGAGCTTGAGAACGAGGGACTGAGGACCTCCATCCAATTCATGAGACGTTAAGGCCTACTCAGACCATGAGCTTGAGAACTAGGTATTTTAATCATGGTGTGGACCAGCTTCTTTGCACCCGCTATAGGACGCATGTGATGGACCAATACTTCATTACAACTTAATGAACTGGGGGAAAGTAACTCACTTCCTCCATATTTCCTCAAAAAAAAAAAAAAAAAAAGAAAAGAAAACTATGTATGTATGTATGTATGTATGTATGTATCGGAGAGCTTATTCTAGGATTTGATGAACCAAGGGGCCTGAGCAAGGACCTTATCTGAGGGCTGCTCAGAATTGCTGAGAATAGCAGTGTCGAAGAGCAGAAAAACAAGGCTTAATTTCCAGAGAGATTGGCTGATCGGTCACATGCCTGCTGTTTTTATTTGCGGTATGGCTTCCCATGCCAATCTGGCTTCTGGCTCCCTTATCAGATCAATAATTATTGTACATCTGGGATTGTCTTCCATAGAAAACATAAAATTACTTTCCAAAAAACAAGACCGCAAGCTTGTGGCACCGTGACTTGAGACCCGTTATCTTTCAAGTACTTCGGCTTCCATTTAAGCCCATAGTGCACTAGATGACTTCAGCCTCTTTTATTTATATAAAAAAATAAAATAATTATAACCATCCAAGGAACAAGCACCTATTTATATGTATCGTTTAGTACCGAATTCTTAAAAATATATGTTTTTGTGTGTCTGTGTGTGTGTGTGTGTGTGTGTGTGTGTGTGTGTGTGTGTGTATTGCGCCTTTCTTGCTGATGTAAGTCTTGGAATTGGATTGCTGCAGGATAGTAAATTCCAGATTTTGAGGGCTAATATAGCTGCAAGCATGTATAGGACTGGCAGACTAATTGCTTTGACCTATCTCAGCTGATGGTTTATTGTCATATTGTCTGAGAGAAAGACAGGAGATATCTGAATTGCAAGTGTTAAGGTTCATACATTGAGGATACATTTGGTTGGTGATCGAAATCGAAGTCGGAATAAATTAGAATAGAAATCAGAATGATCAAAGTATGGGACTCTCCCCAATCAAATATATTCTTTGAGATGTTTGATAATTCAAGTTTCGAAGGCAGAATCTCTAGTTGCTGGATAATGAGATTTGGTGATTAAAATAACTCCTGTTTTTTTTTTTTTTTTTTTTTTAAAGAAAAAGACAATCCCTGGACAACCCATAGCCACCCTTAAACCTGCTGCAGTCAAGGCATTGCGTAAAAGAAGATGAGGAAGACGAGAATGACTAGTTGGTTCAAGATTTGTAGTTGGGTATCCAAGTCCAAAATGTCGAAGATAATAATACAAGATATGTGAATTTATGAACTAAAGTATTCTGCCTGAAATCTGCACCATATGTAATGTACCGTAATATAAGTTCTTGTTTCTTTATACAGTATGTTATGTCTGCTAAGCGAATGGACTTGCAGGTCGCGAGGTAAATGTCCAGTTCATATCTGATAACCTTATCCTTGTACAGTCATTCTTGAAAAGAGGGCATGGGTCAAGAACTGTACTATTTAGAAATCAAAAATACTCCAAAATGAAAATTTCTATGATAATGAGAAAAACATTTCCATCAAGCTGTGTACCGTTAAATTTTTTTGGAATCCAAGGTAGAAAATGGTGGACCTGATGTGGTTAGAACTTATCCGAATGTGGCCCATATTAGCACGTCAATGGGCTTTTTTTTCTTATATGTTCTGATTTAGATTCTGCATTTAAGAACTGGGTCTTTGAAAAGAATGGTAGGATTTGAATATGGTTGTTATGATGAGGGATAAATTCTTTTTTCTTATCATAACCGAATATGAGACAATGCCCATCTTGATACTCTGTAGCTATCTTTGATGGGTGAGGTATGTTATAAAAAAATACACTACAAAATTGGTCTTTAACTCATGCAAGAGTGCTGGTGAAGTTCTTTTCATCAAGATTGCTCAGAATCGGTGTTTGGAAAATTAAGGTGCTGCTCGTGGATGCGAGGAGCATGTACTGATCTTCTTTCATATTGTGGCAAGATCCTAGTATCAACGAATAGTGGCTTCATCTTCCTGTAAGACATCTTGCTCTATAAAATTCTACAGAGAAAGCTCTACAGAAGTGTCGGTTAGATTTTTTTTTTTTTGCCTCTTCCAATTGAAGGTGGCATATTAGCCAAATAAAAATTGGATAGTTTTTTTTTTTTCTGTAACAAGAAAAAGCTTCAGAACTAAAATTAAGTAGAAAGAAAGCAAGGAGAAGTGATGTAATGTCATTTTGGTATTACCAAGAGTCCCATGGAGCACAGGAAGGAGAAGTTATAAGTATCACTATGCTAATTTTTCTGGAATTAATGAGCCTGGAGTGAAGGAGCTGAGCTAGGACTCACCCAAGTGCTGCTCAGATGGGTAGAAAGCAGCAGTCCCAAAGCATAAGGAGGTGAGATTGACGAAGAATTTTATCAAGGTTTCAACTAAGAGGATGTTTATTGCATTTGATATGGATCTGTTTTGATTGCAGGATCAATTAACCTCGGTCCCTGTCAGAAATTGATTACCTTACGTTGAAGGGCAGATATATGGACCATATAAAACAGTTAATTTTTTGAGAGTGGATTCTGTCCCTTTTAGCATTTCCAAGTGGACCTTTAGGATACTACGTCCTACTGGCATGCAAGTGGTACCAATAAGGATCAAAGTTAGCTTCACTTATTGGTAGAGCCTATTGTGTTGTCAAATGTAATTGTTTCGCTCATCTACTTTTGGAGATTTTTCACTTCTCTTGTCATTGTACTTGAGCATTAGTTCCTTCTCTCATGATCATCCTTGGCTTTTTGATGCATGGATCATAAAATACGACACCAGTTTTTCATCAAAATTACTTATCTTCTAAGGATCTTAAAAGGTCAGGTTCAGTGCTATGAATCTTATTTCTAAAGAGTGGTGATTACCATGAAGCTGGCTTCACTTAATATGATCATCCTTGGCTTTTTGATGCATGGATCATAAAATATTACACCAGTTTTTCGTCAAAATCATTAATCTTCTAAGGATCTTTTCCATGTAAAAGGTCAGGTTCAGTGCTATGGATCTCATTTCTAAAGGGTGATGATTAGCATGAAGCTGGCTTCGCTTTGTATCTCCATCCTTCTAGACTTTTATGCATGCATCTCATTTCTAACGAGCGATGAACACAAAGTAAGAAACAAAGAGATCCCTCGTCCCCTGCTGTAAGGAAAGACCTCATCATTAAATCATGTATAGAAAATGTGAGCACAAAACCTTTTACTTTTGAATATTACTAATGTATAATACTTCAAAGTCCACAAAAAACAAGTGCAAGAAGGTTGAGCAAGGTAACAGCTATCCATCTGGTCAAGGAGAACAGTTCAGTGCAGCAAGTGGGCAATCTTCAGGTGGGCAGATTAGCCAAGCTAATTTGGGATGATCTTTACCTTCTTCCTCCTGATACGTAGATCAAACTTTTATACCAAGAAAAAAGGCCTGTTGAACTTTGAACATTTATTTTAGTTTCTTTCTTAGGAATGGGCTGATAATTAAATACGACACATAAGCATGCAGGTTGCCATCTTTTCATCCATTAAATCTCACCATCCCATAGTTCTGCAAGGGATTTATATGGTCCATCAATTGATACAAACTCCAGGCCTGGAAATCCTTTCTGCTGTGGAATTTGGCGAATCTTGTGCCTCTCTTCTTCATTCAATTCCCAATCCAGTATGTCTAGGTTCTCTTTCATCCTCTTCTCATCAAAGCTCTTCACCAACACGCAGTCCCCTTGCTCATACACCCACCTTAGGCAAACCTGTGAGGATGCTAACAGATGTAATCCTATTTTGTATAAAATGTAATGACTAGATCCTACAAATCCTATAGAATTCCTAAACTTGCTCAAACGAACATTTTAGGCTTTCAAGGAAATCACTCCACTACTTCAAATTTTCCAATTAATTCAGCAACTTACCTGAGCCAGAGTCCTTCCCTTAGCTGCAGCTATCTCTTTCAGAACATCACATTCCATTACACAACCTGTGCCCCATAGAGTCCCTCTTGCTCCTAAAGGCGAGTATGCGCAAATTTGAATTCCTTTGGCGGTACAAAACTCTCTCAACTTCTTTTGCTGCCAAAGAGGATTCACTTCAACCTTACCAAAAAAAGTTGGTTCCAATGGTCAGAGTCCGCTCGATGCTGCGACTAGAGCCAGATAATAAGCAAAGCCAAATTCACCTGATTAGCAGCAGGAGGAATTCTCGCAGTGGCAAGTAATGTTTCCAGCTTCTTGCAAGAGAAATTGCTGACACCAATGAATTTTGTTAGCCCGAGCTTCTGACACTCCTCCATGGCCTCCCACACTGAGTTCATGTCAAATGGTAAAAGCTCCTCCTTTGGAAATGGCAGCTCGTACCTTCCTGGCTTCGTGCTTGCGGGCCAATGTATGAGATAGAGATCGAGATACTCCAACTGAAGGTTCCTACAACAATCACAGAACCATCTATCAAGCCTTGTCCTCCCAAAACAGGAACGTTAACAAAACACAAACTTCCAGCTGAGAAGGCCTCATGGAAGGATTGAGTAGATTTTTGTGACAAGGAAAGCATCAATACTGATATCAAAGTAGAAAGGAGCAGAAAGAAATGGTTTTCATGTCAGCATGGTATTACTGAAGGGTTCTACGCAAAGCAGGCAGGACGCGGTCATGGTGGACATCACTGCACCACAGCTTGGATGTGATGAAGAGCTCATCCCGGGAGTTGACCAGCCCGGAGCGAAGAGCCTCAGCAATGGCCTCACCAAGAGGCTGCTCAGATTGGTAGAGAGCGGCAGTATCAAAGTGTCGGTAACCAAGCTCGATTGCCCGCAACATGGCTGATCGCATGGTATGGGATGGGGCGAAGGGGTAGACTGCAGTGCCCATGCCAACGAGGGGCATGGCTTTTGAGCCTGAGCCCAGTGACACTTCTGGGATATTTGGCATATTTGGGATGGAGTTGTGAGAAGAGAACGCATCCTCAAAGCTAATAGATAGATGGTGGGAGGAGCTTTAGATTTTCAGAATCCAACCAAAAAGATCGCACTCCTTGGTCTCACATCGAAAGCTGACAGCCTTACGCTTATGGATTGGCATATGGGCAAGAAAATTCAATGATGCTATGGGGAACCCGCCGCCCCTGCTGCGCCACAACGTGTGGTGCGTCGTTCTGGCCATCCATCACACGATACATAGCTAGCAAACAATTTATGCATGTGCATGCATAGCTAGCAAACAGTTTATGCATGTGCATGCATGGCATGCGCATTGTTTGCTTTCTACCGTATGATGGACCACAGTGCGGGGCACAGCACTTTACGATGCATCACGGGATCCATGCTCTACCATGGGAGTATGTCTGGTTCCGCGTTCTTAGCTACGCGTGCCGAAGCATGCATATCAATCCTCTACAAGCTTAATCCTATCAAATTCCTATGGTTCAAGTACATCACAGATTTTTAATGGTTGTGCAACTAAGAGGTTGCATCCAATTTATATGGGAAAGCTTGTTTTACATGAGAACATATGTTGTTTTATGTGGTTTGAAATATTGTTTATCGTAGGCCCTGGAGCAACATTCCTGAAACACTAAATGGAGGCTCAAGCTAGTGGCACCCTCATCCTGCATGATATTCTATTCTTACTTAGAAATATATATGTATTTATCATCTACATTTTAATAAAAATAAGTATGGGATTGTTGATGCTCTACCACAAACCGAAAATATGGTTATGGTAATTCAGAGCCGACCACCTAAATGTTATCGGATCTAATATACAATAATTTAATATAACTATTTAATATAATTTATTATATTAAAAGATGTATTTGCTATACATGTTTTATGATCATAGTATCTTATAGCATGAAATTTATATGAATAATAACCATTGTTAATTTTTTATTTATTATTATATCAGTGTTGCTATATGAAAATTTTTACTGGACTATAAAACTCATAACTTTTTTTTTCTTTCCTTATTCAGCTATAGGATGTATGTACTTGACTATCATTGGGATCACCAATGAAAAGATTGAAAAGATAGAACTTTAGTAGCACTACTTAGATGATTAAATTTTATAATTATACAAGTTTTGTTATTTGTTTGGATTGAGATCATTAGTTCATTGAAAATTTGATGTTGTAATGGATTTTAAGTTCTTGCATATCCTTTAAGATCTCATCTTGGGAGTGTGTAGCCGTATCACATGGCCGCAAGAGCTAGGTTAAGGGCATGACAATTTGCCTATAAAAATTTGTCGATGTTTGCCACATGCCCAAGTTATGGAATTTTTTCTACAAATCTTTTTAGATGAGAATTTCCTACAAGTTGAGTTGTAAAGGATTTGTTGCCATACATCTGGGGCATTTGGATATTCTTTCATGTTATTAGGAAACTTAGAGGATATTCTTATCTTCGATTTCACCAGGGACGCATGTAACACATCTCAAGCTAACATCAATAATGCCAAGGAATTGGATAGCTTCACATATTCATAAATCATTTTTCCTTGTTTACCTATTTGCTCTGCCACCAACTAGATGAGAGGCTTCAAGAGTGATAAATTTTGCCCATTTCTTTGTGATGTGTATTTGAGTCAGTTACTTCTTTTATTATCTTCTTTAGATTTATTGTGCAAGCATTTCAAAGTCTATCCTAGTCTATAGCTAAATTTATACGTCAAGGATCCTGTCCATACAAAATGGCTGATTCCCACACATTTCTCAATTATGAGTAATCAAACAATAGGAGTTCTCAAATATGTGAACTAGATTCTATCTCATTAATTACAGATAGGTTTTTCATAAGGTCGAAAATGTTATCCACACATAGTCAAAAATCTGTCACGAATGAGTTTCCCTTTCATTCATTCTTTCTTTTTTTTCTTTCTTTCTTTCCATTTTAAGTAATATAACGTATTTTTTCTTAAACTCATAATAAATCTTGCAGGTGATATTAACTAATCAGTGTAATCAGATCTCTCCTAGTTGCATTCATCCAAATTTACGCCCACAATTTACAACATCTTCCATAGGGACAAGTCACAGAATAGTTCTCATATAACTAAATGTTGCCATTCAGCTCGTCATGCTTTGATCCGAATGCATTGTCAGGGGACGTTGCAAACAACCTATAAAGCTCCCTTTTCAAATAATAATGCCTTAATATGCTGCATGTAAAAGATGAACAAAGTTTATATAGGCATAACTAGGTTTTACAAGGTATTCGTCCATTATCAAATAAGCAAGCAGTTCGAATTTTAAATTTATACAAAACATAATAATATGTCAGGTGTCCAACTAAGAGAAATCACAACCCATCACTGATGCAAAGTATTTCACACCTCTCCATCCCAGTAATCAGCATGAGTTTTGTAGAAACTGGTTGGTGATACTAATGGATGAGCAAGATTAAACCTTTCTTGTGGCAGAAGGCTCAATTTCTCCATGTCTTCTGCAGACAAACACCAATCAAATATTTCCATGTTTTCTTTCAACCTTTCTTTGTTATAACTCTTTGGCACAAAGCTAACCCCCTGCTGGAAAGCCCACCTTAAACAGACCTGTCCATGCAAGAAATGTATCCTGATCAATACTATGTAATGATGTGTTCCAAAGAATTGAAACATCCTTAAAGCACGAATCCAATAGTTTTTGAGGAGAAAGCACTGATCCATTGTTAGCACCTATTATAGAATTAACAAATCAGGAAGTAGAATCTTGAATCAAATAAAAACTACTTAACAATATATAATTTTCAACATTTAAAGTATGAAATAATCAAGTGCAACTCAATTCCCAATGGACAAACAAGAATTGCAAAACTTCAAATAAAACTATGCAGTTACCTGTGCTCTGCTTTTTCCCAAAGATTGGGCAATTCTTTTAATCTCTTCTGCTTCGAGAACTTTATTACTACCCCAAAAGGCTCCAAACGCACCCAGGGGAGAATAAGCACTTATGTGGATACCTTTTTCTTGGCAAAATTCTCGTAATTTCCCCTGCTGCCAAACAGGATGCATTTCCACCTAATGCAAAGAGATAGTACCAGATAACAATCATACACACATTTGAATTTTTTTCTACAAAAGGCTATCTTTGGTGGTACATTTAGATATTAGTCATGAAACATTAGCAAATATATTAATTTATATGTCTAAAGGCAGTCGCCTGCTATTATGAAAAACAAAATATCTTGCACCTTCTTTTGAAAGAAAAGGAACATTATTTTATTTTCCCTTCTTGTTTTCCTAGGAGTGATTGTGTTGTCATTCTTTAAGCGTCAAATCCTGGGTTTCCTTGGTATTGCTCAAAAAAATAAAAAATAAAATTATAGTTACAGTTGCTAATAACCAGCAATTCTTTCTACATTTACCAACCAATTGTCCCTTGTTAAGATTAAAATATTGACCCAGGGTCAAATTTAAACTTCACTCACAAATTGTGAACTATTTTGCAATTACCTCATAGTCATAGCAGGAGTCGATCATAGAACGCTAAGTTCAAAAATAATTTAGACATATAGTTCAAAGATACTAATGGTCTTATCTACTTATCAGTTCATGATTGTATAAGACCTTTATAATTCCAATTCTAAGATTTAAAATATCAAATTTGCTGTTGGATCATAACTAAATATTACGCATGGAATCAAGAAAAATTAATTGTGCCATATCAGAGCGGTAAGGTAAAAATACTTTTAGATGTATGCTGAGTGACTTCTAAAAATCTAGCTAACAACAATTATATCTGATTAATGAAAAGAACCGTGATTTTTCCTTTCATCATAGACCAATTGCAATTATTATCATTGTTGGGATATACCGACCGACGACCCCGACGGACGACTCCGACCGACGACCCCGACCGGCCGACTGGCCGACCGACCGACCGACCGACTGGCCGACCGACCGACCGACTGGCCGACCGACCGACCGACCGACTGGCCGACCGATCGACCGAACGCCATCACCGGCCGATTAACGGCCCTTAACCGACTGAGGATGTGTCGGTCGGGCATACTTTTCCCGTTCTCCCGACCGACTGAACCTGAAGGTCTGATGGCCGATTCTTGCAACACGCCCGGCTGGCCTTCGGAGGAACCCCAACCTCCATCCGACGCCGCACAGCTGGCCACCGACCTAGGGTCGGTCGACTCTTCCGATCGCCGTACGACTGCCACAAACTGTCAGCCCTGACAACGGCATGCGGCACTGCCGCCTAGGGGCATTGTCAACCCTAGTGATTTGACAGCCCCACGACGATGGGACACTTTTACGGCGACTCTGACAGTCTACAGTGAGTTGACAATTCCTCAATTGTCCGCGCCATTAATGACGGCGTCATACCACGCTCCACTATATAAATCGGGGAAGGCAACAGTGCAGGGGATCTCCACTTCGACTCAAAACCGCAGGCTTGCTCCCCCTCTCTCTCTCTCTCTCGATTGAGCTCTCTGTCTTCATTTCACTGTTGCCCAGTCACCTCTCTAACTTGACCGTCGGAGGGTCCCCGCCGGAGCCGCCTCCGGTCAGTGTGGACTTCCCTTTTTTGCAGGCGCTCGTTCCCGGCGATCAGGCGACGGGGGGATTGGCCGCAACAGATTGGCGCGCCAGGAAGGGGCTAAACGACACGGCACCAAGCCTTCCCAAGCAGAAGATATTAATGACGAAGACAAGAGCCCAGCGATCGAGGGTCACCGGGTCGGCGAGGCGCTCTTCCCACCGGGAAGAGGCCTCCCCGCCACCCTCAGCAGCGGAGCCCAGCTCTCCACACCCCGCGGTGACCACGGAGGCGCAGATCGCGGCCATCGTACGGCAGATGACCATACTGACGGACGCGGTCAAGAGCCTCCAGCAATAACCGGCGGCCCGTCCGATGCCCTCCAGGAGCAGCCGCCGACGCCCGCGTCGATCCCCGTCGCCTCCGCGCGAGCGCCCGCAACCGCGCTCCCACGGAGAGGAGGAGGGACGGCCATGGCGCGATGACCGACAGTCCCGGCAGCTCTCTCCTTCCCTGCTGAAACGGGCGAGGAAGGAGAAGCGACCGCGAACGCCGTCCGCCTCCCTCTCGGAATCTTCCGGAGACTCCACTCCTGGGGTCTCCCAGCACCGACGGACGGACGACTACAAGCGCAGGTTCGAGGAAATCGACCGTCGGCTTGCGCAGTTGCAGGTGGACGGTCAGAAGTCTTCGAACGACGTCGACTTCCAGACCGCCCAACCTCTCTCCCGACTCGTTCTCGATGAACCGATCCCCAGTCGGTTCAAGATGCCGCACGTGGAGTCTTACGACGGCTCCACCGACCCAATCGACCATTTGGAGAGCTACAAAGCTCTCATGACGATTCAAGGGGCAACCGACGCTCTCTTTTGCATCGACTTCCCCGCCACGCTCCGCAAAGCTGCCAAGGCCTGATACTCCGATCTTCGATCGGAAAGTATCCACTCCTTCGGACAGCTCGAGCATTCCTTCGTGGTCCATTTCAGCACCAGTCGGAAGCCGCCACGAACCTCGGACAGTCTTTTCTCCCTCAAGCAAAGAGAAAATGAGACTCTACGACACTTCGTGACGCGATTCAACGCGGCCACGCTTGAGGTCCGGGACCTCAATGGAGACATGGCCATCTCGGCCATGAAACGGGGGCTAAGGACATCCCGGTTTACCTACTCCCTGGAAAAAACCCTCCCCCGAACATACGCCGAACTGCTGGAGCGCGCGTACAAGTACATGCGCGCGGACGAAGGAGCTTCCGACCGGCGCCTGACTTAAGGCACGGGCCGAAAAAGAAAATGGAAGAAAGGTCGGGCCTATGCTGAACCCAGCAGGCCCTCCACCGATAGACGGGTCTTGCCCCGACGACGGAGTCCAAGACCGACGCATCGCAGGTATGACTCCTACACCCCTCTCCCCGCTCCTCGTGCGCAGATCCTGATAGAGATCGAAGGAGCGGAGAATCTACGACGGCCTCGGCCTCTGAAGGCAAAAGGCCTCGACCAACATGGCCGATCGTCGATCGTCGAATCAACGGCTCGATCACCGATCGCCGAATCAACGGCTCGATCATCGATCGTCGAACCGACGGCCTCGGCCTCTGAAGGCAAAAGGCCCCGACCAACATGGCCGATCGTCGATCGCCGAATCAATGGCTCGATCATCGATCGTCGAATCAACGGCTCGATCATCGATCGTCGAACCGACGGCCTCGGCCTCTGAAGGCAAAAGGCCCCGACCAACATGACCGATCGTCGATCGCCGAATCAACGGCTCGATCACCGATCGTCGAAATCGACGGCCTCAGCCTTTGAAGGCAAAAGGCCCCGACCAACGGCTCGATCACCGATCGTCGAATTAACGGCTCGATCATCGATCGTCGAACCGACGGCCTCAGCCTCTGAAGGCAAAAGGCCCCGACCAACATGGCCGATCATCGATCGCCGAATCAACAGCTCGATCACCGATCGCTGAAATCGACGACCTCAGCCTTTGAAGGCAAAAGGCCCCGACCAACGGCTCGATCATCGATCCTCGAATTAACGGCTTGATCATCGATCGTCGAACCGACGGCCTCGACCTCTGAAGGCAAAAGGCCCCGACCAACATGGCCGATCGTCGATCGCCGAATCAACGGCTCGATCACCGATCGCCGAAATCGACGGCCTCAGCCTTTGAAGGCAAAAGGCCCCGACCAACGGCTCGATCACCGATCGCCGAATTAACGGCTCGATCATCGATCGTCGAACCGACGGCCTCGGCCTCTGAAGGCAAAAGGCCCCGACCAACATGGCCGATCGTCGATCGCCGAATCAACAGCTCGATCATCGATCGTCGAATCAACGGCTCGATCATCGATCGTCGAACCGACGGCCTCGGCCTCTAAAGGCAAAAGGCCCCGACCAATATGGTCGATCGTCGATCGCCGAATCAACGGCTCGATCACCGATCACCGAATCAACGGCTCGATCATCGATCGTCGAACCGATGGCCTCGGCCTCTGAAGGCAAAAGGCCCCGACCAACATGGCCGATCGTCGATCGCCGAATCAACGGCTCGATCACCGATCGCCGAAATCGACGGCCTCAGCCTTTGAAGGCAAAAGGCCCCGACCAACGGCTCGATCACCAATCGTCGAATTAACGGCTCGATCATCGATCGTCGAACCGACGGCCTCGACCTCTGAAGGCAAAAGGTCCCGACCAACATGGCCGATCGTCGATCGCCGAATCAACGGCTCGATCACCGATCGCCGAAATCGACGGCCTCAACCTTTGAAGGCAAAAGGCCCCGACCAACATGGCTCGATTGCCGATCGCCGAATCTATGACTCCGTCGTCGGCCTGATCGACGAATCGCCGAACCAATGGCTCAATCTATGTCTCGATCGTCGAGGACATATCGAATTCTACAACGGAGATCGAAGGAGCGGAGAATCTACGACGGCCTCGGCCTCTGAAGGCAAAAGGCCTCGACCAACATGGCCGATCGTCGATCGCCGAATCAACGGCTCGATCATCGATCACCAAATCAACGGCTCGATCATCGATCGTCGAACCGACGGCCTCGGCCTCTGAAGGCAAAAGGCCCCGACCAACATGGCCGATCGTCGATCGTCGAATCAACGGCTCGATCATCGATCGCCGAATCAACGGCTCGATCATCGATCGTCGAACCGACGGCCTCGGCCTCTGAAGGCAAAAGGCCCCGACCAACATGGCCGATCGTCGATCGTCGAATCAACGGCTCGATCACCGATCGTCGAAATCGACGGCCTCAGCCTTTGAAGGCAAAAGGCCCCGACCAACGGCTCGATCACCGATCGCCGAATTAACGGCTCGATCATCGATCGTCGAACCGACGGCCTCGGCCTCTGAAGGCAAAAGGCCCCGACCAACATGGCCGATCGTCGATCGCCGAATCAACGGCTCGATCACCGATCGTCGAAATCGACGGCCTCAGCTTTTGAAGGCAAAAGGCCCCGACCAATGGCTCGATCACCGATCGTCGAATTAACGGCTCGATCATCGATCATCGAACCGACGGCCTCGATCTCTGAAGGCAAAAGACCCCGACCAACATGGCCGATCGTCGATCGCCGAATCAACGGCTCGATCACCGATCGCCGAAATCGACGGCCTCAGCCTTTGAAGGCAAAAGGCCCCGACCAACGGCTCGATCACCGATCGTCGAATTAACGGCTCGATCATCGATCGTCGAACCGACGGCCTCAGCCTCTGAAGGCAAAAGGCCCCGACCAACATGGCCGATCGTCGATCGCCGAATCAACAGCTCAATCACCGATCGCCGAATCAACGGCTCGATCATCGATCGTCGAACCGACGGCCTCGGCCTCTGAAGGCAAAAGTCTCCGACCAACATGGTCGATCGTCGATCGCCGAATCAATGGCTTGATCACCGATCGTCGAATCAACGGCTCGATCATCGATCGTCGAACCGACGGCCTCGGCCTCTGAAGGCAAAAGGCCCCGACCAACATGGCCGATCGTCGATCGTCGAATCAACGGCTCGATCATCGATCGCCGAAATCGACGGCCTCAGCCTTTGAAGGCAAAAGGCCCCGACCAACGGCTCGATCATCGATCGTCGAATTAACGGCTCGATCATCGATCGTCGAACCGACGGCCTCGGCCTCTGAAGGCAAAAGGCCCCGACCAACATGGCCGATCGTCGATCGCCGAATCAACGACTCGATCACCGATCACCGAAATCGACGGCCTCAGCCTTTGAAGGCAAAAGGCCCCGACCAACATGGCTCGATTGCCGATCGCCGAATCTACGACTCCGTCGTCGGCCTAATCGACGAATCGCCGAACCAATGGCTCAATCTACGTCTCGATCGTCGAGGACATATCGGATTCTACAACGGAGATCGAAGGAGCGGAGAATCTACGACGGCCTCGGCCTCTGAAGGCAAAAGGCCTCAACCAACATGGCCGATCGTCGATCGCCGAATCAACGGCTCGATCACCGATCGTCGAATCAACGGCTCGATCATCGATCGTCGAACCGACGGCCTCGGCCTCTGAAGGCAAAAGGCCCCGACCAACATGGCCGATCGTCGATCGCCGAATCAACGGCTCGATCATCGATCGCCGAATCAACGGCTCGATCATCGATCGTCGAACCAACGGCCTCGGCCTCTGAAGGCAAAAGGCCCCGACCAACATGGCCGATCGTCGATCGCAGAATCAACGGCTCGATCACCGATCGTCGAAATCGACGGCCTCAGCCTTTGAAGGCAAAAGGCCCCGACCAACGGCTCGATCACCGATCGCCGAATTAACGGCTCGATCATCGATCGTCGAACCGACGGCCTCGGCCTCTGAAGGCAAAAGGCCCCGACCAACATGGCCGATCGTCGATCGCCGAATCAACGGCTCGATCATCGATCACCGAAATCGACGGCCTCAGCCTTTGAAGGCAAAAGGCCCCGACCAACGGCTCGATCACCGATCGTCGAATTAACGGCTCGATCATCGATCGTCGAACCGACGGTCTCAGCCTCTGAAGGCAAAAGGCCCCGACCAACATGGCCGATCGTCGATCACCGAATCAACGGCTCGATCACCGATCGTCGAATCAACGGCTCGATCATCGATCGTCGAACCGACGGCCCCCACCTCTGAAGGCAAAGGGCTTCGACTAATGCGGCTGGCTAACTTGCCGACTTAGCTTCGACTAAGAAAGGCAAAACGCCAAGACGACCGCAGTCGTATTCGCGACATACCGATCTGGTCACGACCGATCGAAGGATATTCGGCTTGCCACCATTTATCATACATCCCGACGCATACGTCCGACCAAGGGCCGGACAATGGATATTCGACTTGCCATCGTTATCTTATCCGAATACGTCGGATGCTACTCGACTATCAGATTCTGCGGAATGATCGTGTCGACGAGCAACATTCGGAGGTTGGCTGACCTCCAATCCGACGTGCATGCTCGACCTACAGTCGGGACGACCGATATTGGATCGTTCGTTGATGTGATCGTCAGAGTCGGGGCAAGAAAAGACGGAAAACCACTCCTTTCGTCCGAAGCCGTCGCCCACGTGTTCACGCGAGCCAACACGACATTGGGCTCAGGAGTGGGGGGGGCAACTGTTGGGATATACCGACCGACGACCCCGACGGACGACTCCGACCGACGACCCCGACCGGCCGACTGGCCGACCGACCGACCGACCGACCGACTGGCCGACCGACCGACCGACTGGCCGACCGACCGATCGACCGAACGCTATCACCGGCCGATTAACGGCCCTTAACCGACTGAGGATGTGTCGGTCGGGCATACTTTTCCCGTTCTCCCGACCGACTGAACCTGGAGGTCTGATGACCGATTCTCGCAACACGCCCGGCTGGCCTTCGGAGGAACCCCAACCTCCATCCGACGCCGCACAGCTGACCACCGACCTAGGATCGGTCGACTCTTCCGATCGCCGTACGACTGCCACAAACTGTCAGCCCTGACAACGGCATGCGGCACTGCCGCCTAGGGGCATTGTCAACCCTAGTGATTTGACAGCCCCACGGTGATGGGACACTTTTACGGCGACTCTGACAGTCTACAGTGAGTTGACAATTCCTCAATTGTCCACGCCATTAATGACGGCGCCATACCACGCTCCACTATATAAATCGGGGAAGGCAACAGTGCAGGGGATCTCCACTTCGACTCAAAATCACAGGCTTGCTCCCCCTCTCTCTCTCTCGATTGAGCTCTCTGTCTTCATTTCACTGTTGCCCAGTCACCTCTCTGACTTGACCGTCGGAGGGTCCCCGCCGGAGCCGCCTCCGGTCAGTGTGGACTTTCCTTTTTTGCAGGCGCTCGTTTCTGATGATCAGGCGACGGGGGGATTGGCCGCAACAACCATATTTTCATTAACTCATACCATATTTTTAATAATATTGTAATATGTTGTTAGTATATTTTTGAAACTCTGAATCATTTGGTAAAGACTTCTGCTAATCTGTAGCCCGACTAGTACACAAACGCGCATATTTGCATAGTACGGATATAATAGGATTTTTCTCCGATATGAAGGAGAAGGACAAAGGTTCCTTTTGACTATTAAAACTTTATAAAAGATAGAGTGCAAAGAAAGAAAAAGAAAGAAGAGCATCCAATACAGTAGGGGAAAACAGAGCAAGTAGAAGAAGAACAACGGTACGAGAAAATAAATGATCAAGAAAAGAAGAAGAAGAAGAAGAAGAAGAAGAAATCAAGTACTCTATCAAAGCTAGATCGATTTTGTAAGATTGTTGTCAATCTAAGAAATTACCAACCATGTTGCAGATGTAGTACATAGTTCTTCGAGCATTAAGTATGTGAATCCCCGGTAAAGAGCCTACCTGGTTCACGGCAGGCAGGACTTTAGCATGGGTGAGGAGTTCGGCTATCTTCTTGCATGTGAAGTTACTTACTCCTATAGACTTGGCCAGACCTTGCTGCTGGCACTCCTCCATCCCTTCCCATACACTTGGGATATCCACTGGAAGAATGTCATCACTTGACATTTCCATCTTCTTCTCTCCTTTTAATCTAATTGGATGATGAATGAGGTACAAATCCACATATTCCAACCCAAGAACTCTGCACATGTGTGTAAGCATGCAAATGAATTCCAAACTAACACCATCTGATCTGTGTATAATAAACTATAACAAAATTAAAAATAAACAAAGAATAGCTTAGTATTGGTCTCATATCAAATGGTGCATATGAATCTCCACAAGCTTCAATACAGGACACTGCTGCAGGTTTTTCAACGTTGTAATTGATGAGAGATGAAGTGTTAACGCTCGCCATCTCATCCAGGATTGCTGCCTTTATCTAGTTTTCACAAAAAAAGGGATGATTCTTAGGTATATGATGAGGGTTTAGATCTTACTCAAGGGAGTGACGGAGAGCAGGCAGGACATGGTCTTGGTGCATGTCGGTGCACCAGAGCTTGGTGGTGATGAAGAGCTCGTCTCTGCTCCCGATGAGGCCTTTCTCGATGGCGAAGGATATGGCCCGGCCGAGAGGCCTCTCCGAGCCGTATACGCTAGCTGAATCAAAGTGGCGATATCCGAGCTCCATGGCATGAACCACGGCCTCGAAGACGGTCTGCTCTGGTGGTTCGGGATAGGTGGCCGTCCCCATACCAAGTACTGGCATCCCCCTCCCTGAATTCAAAACTATCTCCGGCACCACTCCCATGTTTCTCTCCTCCACTCTCTAAATTTTTTTTTTTTTTTTTTTTTTTTTGGCCCTTTTTGATGATCTCCTCTGCTCTCTGAATCACGGAGGCCCTATAAATACCAGTGTTTGTAAGCCAACACAACTCTTGTGTAATGTCTAATAATTGGTTGGAGTTCCCAAAGAAGACAAATTAGAAAGCAGCTTTTTTTTTTTTTTTTTTTTTTTTGACATAGAGAAAATAGATTTTTTATGAAAATAAAATTTTCATATTTCATAAAATATATATATATATATATATATATAATATTAAAAGTTCAATTTTCATTAACTAAAAGTTAAGATTTTATTTTTTTTTTTTTTAAATTCTTAAGCTTTTAGGTAGAATGGGATAACATCTACTTTTTATTGGAGATATAATATATATTAAATATATTTTTTTCAAAAATATAATTATTCGACCAAATACAATATATTTTGTAATATATCACTCTCATGATCAATCAATCATATAAAAAATATATATATTTTTAAATATTATATATTTAAGCATCAATTTTCTAAAAATAATATTTTTAAAAAAAAAATTTTTGAAGTCTTGAGTTGTCACCTGATTAGATGCCTTCGTGAAAATGATGGGGGTTATCTTGGAAATTGGATAAGATAACCCTTATCTTCCAAGTTGTTTGAATTTGGAGACAGAACACAATCTTTTTCTTTCTACTTTTTCTTACTCTCTCTCTAAAAATAAAAAATTATAAAAAAAATATAATAAATCATAGAAATACGAAGATAGATCAGAGTTTATGTTTTTCCTTAAAATGTTAAATAATCAAGAGAGTGAAAGGAAGGAGAAAAATTTATATTGAAACTTTTTTTATCCTCTCGTTCTAAAATACAACCAGGAACAGGGACGAACGCCCAGCCAAAATTCACAAGAGGTGGTCCAATTAGATGATGCTAGATTAACATCATCATGACAACAGTACGAATATAAAGGTCCAAACTTGATTTGATTCAAAATATTTAGATCTAAAATTATCTTAATATTCAAATTCAGATCTGACTCAATAAAAAAAAATAATAATTCGAGATCGATTCGATTTAAAGATTACTTGTGCTCGAATTCAAACCTTGATCATAATTTAAAAAATATATAATCAAAATAATATAAAAATAATATTTTATTTAAAAATATAAAATAATATATTATAAATAAAATATAATATTCAATATATATACATATATATGATTAAATATATAAATTTTTGAATCAAATATTTTATTATTCAAGCTTCAAAAATTGTTCAAACTATTTAAGCTCACTAACAAACGAATCAAGTTGGGCTTGGATCCAAATCGAACTCAAACAGCTCATGGGACAAATATTAGTAATTCATGATTTATTTTATATTATTAAATTTTATGTAATGTAAATTAAAGATTTTCATGTTACGGGACAAGCTTCCCCACCCGTCATTATTATCACTTTTCTCGGAGTAGTAGAATATAAGAACTTAAAAATATATATGTATTACTTGAGTTACTGATGACTGATTGAAAAACTCCAAAAATGATTGATAAGAATCGAAAATAAGAATAATGGAAAAGCTTCACCGCACTACCCTACTTTGCACTCATGGTGCCACAATATAATGGGTGGTGGGCTGATATTGGGGACCCACGGTCCGCCTCATTCATCAATGCCAATACCTAATGAATGGGGCCATAGAAATCAAGATTATGACCGGCCGCATATACAGCCATTATGGGCCTTTTTGTCCCTTTCATGAAAAATTATTAGTCGAATTACACCCATCATATTATTTTTGGACCAATTCAATCATATTCAATATATCAATAAAAAAATTAAATCATCAACAAAAAACATAAAAAATAAAATCAATCACAATTTTCATCCTCCATTCTCTCTCTTCTCACCTCCAATCCCTCTCATTGTGATGTCACCGGTGATCTCCCAATTATCCCCTAAGATCAAGTCATTTCGATGGTCTGCACGTCTACCACATCAATCAGTCCTTTCTCTTCCTCTGCTCCAATGGTGGTGAAGGTGTCGCCCCTTCCTCCCTCCCCTTTCTCTCTCTCCCTCCCCTTTCTATTTGATCTCTTCCTCCCTCCCTCTCTTTCGTCTTCCCTTTGATGGTATGACATAAGCTATTATCACAGTTAGCAACACCATTGCCGCTATGATGCATTACAACCTCTCCACATTCTTAGCCTCCTGATGGTCTGACCTGTATTCCGTGTCCGCTATGCCGACCAATCCTTCCTCTTCCTTGGCTCCGACAGTGATAGATGTGTCCCCCCTTCTCTCTCCCCCCTCCCTTCTCTCTCTCCCCCTCTCATATGATCTTTTCCTCCCTCCTCCTCTCCTCCTACCTTGATGACCATGACCTAAGTAGCTGCCATAGCCAGTGACACCACCTCCATAATAATACGCCACAATCCCTCCACGTCCTCCAGCTCCTAGCGGCCCGATCTCTATTCTACATCCATCGTGTTGACCGATCCTTTCTCTTTCTTAACTCCAACGATGGCAAGTCTGTCATCCCTTTTCTCTCTCTCTCACTCCTCTCCCATTTGATCTTTTCCTCTGTCCCTCTTACTCTCTTCTCCTCCTCCCCCAATGGCTGTAACTTGAGCTCCTACCACGGTCGATGACACCACTGCCACCATGATGCACCCCTCCACATCCTCGGCCTTTTGGTTGTTGATCTCTACTCCAATGTACTAACCAATCTTTTCTCTTCCTCAGCTCTGACAATGGCGGAGGTATGACCCTTCTCTCTCTCCCCTTCCCTTCTCTCTCTCTCTCTTCATCCTCTCATGCAACTTTTTTCTTCCTTCCTTTATCTCTCTCTCTTCTTTTCTCTTCTCCTGATAGTCATGGCCTAAGCTATTGCCATAGCCAATGACACCACCACCTCCATGATGCTTACCCCTCTACATTTTCAGCCTTCCGACAGTCCAACCTCTGCTAGTCCAATCAAAAAGGTGATGATTAATCCTTGAGAGAGAAGAGGGAGGGTGATAATAAGATATCCTCCTGCCAAGAAAACACCTAATAATGTAGGGATCACTAATGATGAAGTTAAAGATGGAAGAGGCCACAGAAGCCATTATCCCTAAATTTCATGGATGAGAAAAATCATCTTTTCAATTGAATCAGTTATCTATGCATGCCCATGATCTCATTGAGCTCTCTTGTGTAAGACCACCTTCAATGGAAAAATATCGAAGAACAGGAGATTTTATCGCTGGATAGCACATCCAAACAGGGCTATGGAGTGCTGCTTACTTCATCTACCGACTTGGATCATTTTTTTTGGTACATGCGGACGGTCACACCACTATAGTGTGAGAATAGCCCAGGAAGTCATAATACAAAAATTCCTCCAGGGCCGGTGGGAAATTGTCATCCTATCACCAAACCAATCTTCAGAGTGCTCAGCAACAAATAATACGATCCAATCTGCCGCACTATTCATCTTTCGATAGATATGCCACACCACCACTGTGGCTGAGAGGCGAAGTGTAATCCAAATGACACATGATACAGCTATTTGGGTGCTCCAAGCATTGGTGCCAAACACAAACACAGATATATATATATATATATATATATAGACACACACACCTCTTAGAAAAGAATGTTGCTTGTTTCTCTTGACCTCGATAAAAAAGCCATCAAAAGACAAATGCCATTGGCTGATTTGGAAGACCAATTCATGATATTTGTTGCGCCTTTCATGGCTACCAATCCTTCCATGGCTATGAAGTAATAGAATTAGTTCGGATCCAAGGACAAAAGAAGCTTTAACCCATAACATAGTCCAAGACCGGATAGAAGCCAGAATACTTCGCGATCAACAGGAACAAGCTTTCCAATGGAATTTATGTCATCACAAACGGATTTATAATCATGAAGATATGTAGAGGGGCCAGACGTGCCCAACTTCATGGTCTGAAGGTGTTGAATAAGTTCAAATCTATGCATTTGGGAGCCGCCTTGTGCAAACTTGTCCTTCAAGGTTGTCCACACCTTGATGGCAATCTTGGCTTATTACTTCCCATCCAATACCATGCGGCTATTGAAGCATGGTTGTTTCTCTACTCCCCTGTGAAGGGAATCATGTTTATAGAGAGATCAATAGTGTAATTGGTTGGATGGCAATATATGTGGCTAATTATATAGAAATGACTTTTTGAGTTTGCTCTTTTATTTTCTTGGGAAGACATTTCTTCGATCCTAAAAATTAGACACAAACAATAATATATTGCACACATGTGACACAAGTAATCCTACATATTTAATTGAATAAAAGAAGTGACAAATAGAACATTGAATATTATATTGCAAACATAATACATAAAACAATAGGAAAATAGATAATGAACTTACAATAAGAATAGAAAATAATTATTCAAATACAAATAAAAATTTTATTAAATATGGTAGCCTATGCATTTCGACTATTCAGCCATTGCTCAAACATATCATTTGCCAAATTCTCCTTAAAAGCAGTCCAAGCATCGCTTGTCTTAACATAGGTTATTCTATTACGAACATCTTCCTCTTGTGAGCTAGTCACATCCTTAACAATCTCAAAGTCCATTGGATCAATAGGCATTTCTTCTCTGATAAAGTTGTGAAGAAGATAATAAGCATTTATGATTCTGCATTAGGTTTTTATAGAGTAAAGAGACTTGGACCTTAGAATTGCCCATCTTCCTTTTAACAACCCAAAGCATCTCTCAATAACATTCCTAGCCCGAGAGTGCTTCACATTAAAAAAACTCATGAGCATCTGTAGGTTGTTGACCTTGTCTCCACTTTTTCAAATGGTATCTTTGTCCTGTATAAGGAGCCAAAAAGCCTTCAGCATTGTTGTATCCAACATCACATAGATAGTAGTAACCTGTATATAATAAATTATAGTAATTACTTTCAAAATAAATAGTGAATCAATTTGTATGAGAATCTGGGTATTCTATGTTTCTTTTTCTTAACTAACCTTAGGGCACCTTTAAGCCATTTCTTCTTGAAATGACATCTCGAAGCACTCGAGAATCAGTAGCTGATCCCTCCCACCCAAACAACACATAAATGAATTGCATGTCTCGAGTGCAAACATCTAGGACATTAGTAGCAATCTCACCCTTGTGGCTTCGATATCTAGGCTTGTAATCCTCCTTTACATTGACCTTTATGTATGTCCCATCAAGTGCTCCAAGACAATTCTATATTTATAAAATTATTTATTTAGTTTAATAGTATAATTTGATTGATACAACAAAAAATAATGAAGAAGGGTATCTCGAACCACTTCCACCTCTCATCTATACAGTTCTATGTCACATGTTCAGGTTTCCGTAACAACATGGAATGGAGACGCAGCACAAAGTTGAGAATAGTATGAAATTATCTACTTATTATCTCACTAGAACGAGTGACTTATCTTTTAATTATCCTATTATTTATATCATGTGAAATTATATGTAAGAATATTACAATCATTTCCTCTGCATCCATGTTCTTAGAGGATTTGAGTTTCCCTTGTATCTTCAATAAATGACATAACTTGCGAAAGGCTCTCCTATCCATCCGCATATTCTCAATAGAGGCTAAATCACTATCAAACACAATTTTACCCAAATTCATAGACCTTATATACTGCCCACCAAGTGATTCTCATTCCCATCCTAATCTCAAATTAGATTGGTTCCTACGTATAAGAATAGTAATCAATTGCAAGATGAGGCATATATACTCCATCATTGTAATTTGAAAACTTAAGACGCCAAGTAATTGCAAATGCTTTGATCTTGGAAATCGAGCCATTACTACAAATAATAATATGGACAATTAAATTTACACATACCAAAATAAGATTAGAGATAATTAAAATTCAAATGCCAAAAGCTAATAAACAGTATCTATCTCATGTGCTTTGTGTGCTTGTTATGTGAAGATTAATAGTATCTATGCTCTACCTAAAGAAGCGATAAATGTTCAGTCAAAAAAATTAGAATGGAGAAAAGAAGTGATAAATGTTCCCCAAAAAAAAAAAAACTCGAGACATTATAATCAACTAACAATGACCTGATACATGAGTAAAAGAAAGTTATAAATGATAGAAACAAATGCCAACTTGAATCCATAATACGAGATAAAGAGATGTCTGCAAGGTCTCATAGCCAATGACATGCGTAAATCTCTAAGCAAAACTAATTATGAGAATATAATGAGGTTCCACTTCATGCACAAGGTGGTTTTATGCACATAAAACAATATAGAGTTAGTAAATATAAACCAAATCATGAACAAGCATTGCGAGAGGAGAAAACAGCAGTATTATGGACCCTCAACGACGTGACATAATCAATATCCTATTGGAACAAACAGTGGAGCATGCCTTCATCTCTTGCATTGGAATCAAATTTATTTTCACAGGACAGTGACACTGTTGTAATCTCCCCCAGCAACCCATTTATTATGGTTAAGTTTGGAAAACAAATGAGTGGTGCTGGCACGAATAGATCCATTTTGAAGAAAACAACAAAAATCTTCTACAGAAAACTACAGCTTTCAGCTGATGAACAGAAACAAAAAGAGAATGACAGCCGAAAAAAAAAAAAAAGAGAAAAACCAAATGATAAAACATAAATTCAGAGGAGAGAGGGAGTAGAGGCCTTGATGGATCCATCATCCTTTTTTTTTTTGGCAAGAATGGAGAACAAATCAGTCATACTCATGGGATAGATTTTGGAAGCAATAGAAAATGGCCTCCTCGAAAACAAACCAAAAAAAAAAGCTCCAAAAAACTATGGCTTTCTTATCCTGAACACGAAATAGATCCCCCAATAAAAGCTAAAATGGTTAAATATACATTCCATGAGTAGAAGAGGGACAACCAGGAGACCATGACGCAGCATGTATAATTCTGAGAGATGTCAATAGCGACAGAGTTCAGAGATATCCAAACACCACATCCGACTTATTTTCTTTGATCACTCTCCTCACCATCTTGCGTTAGAGACCATAGTTATATGAATTTAATTAAATTTCTGATGGATGGAGTTCTACTCCGTGTATCTTCCGAAAAAAAAAAAAACCATTACAGGCCCTTGGAACCTAAAATTCTGCTTCTTTGCATACACCTACCCATACATGATGTATCACCGGATCTGAAAGAAAATCTTAAATACTTGTACTGCTACTTATTCTTCTTAAATAATATCTTACATTTTAATATTTTATAGATAATATATAATTGAAAAAAAAAAATGATAAGAAGGGATGGAACAAAAGGAAAGCCTCAGATTATCATGATTGGATTGGAAAAACAAAATTGCCGCTTCGAAAAAAAAAAAAAAACCATTACAGACCCTTGGAACCTAAAATTCTGCTTCTTTGCGTACACCTACCCATACATGATGTATCACCGGATCTGAAAGAAAATCTTAAATACTTGTATTGCTACTTATTCTTCTTAAATAATATCTTACATTTTAATATTTTATAGAAGAAAGAGATAATATACAATTGAAAAAAAAATGATAAGAAGGGATGGAACAAAAGAAAAGCCTCAGATTATCATGATTGGATTGGGAAAACAAAATTGCCGCTTCGAATCACGCTCCTTTGAGAGTTCGGATCGAGGATTGAGGTAGAAAAAATTTTAAAACAAAACCAAAATAGATTTTTCTTCTTTGTACGGCGAGAGAAGAAAGAACTTCTTTCTCTTCCCTAAAGATAATGCCCCAAATACTTGTGCACTTCCTTCTCTTCCGTAGAGCAATAGACACCTCAGCTACCCACCTATGTGTATAGAAAAAATATTGCAATAAAAAAAAATGATTTTCTCTTTTGAAAGCCTTTCGATCGTGAAGATATTTTGATTAACATATTTAATATAAGATCATTGGGATGGAGTGATGTTAGATATCTATCCTCAAAAATAGGTTTTCTATCATTATCTTGGACGGTGATTTGAAAAGTGAGGATGATTTGAAATCACTACATAGAATCACTATGGTGCAATCAAATATGATGATTTTATTATTTCTATGTATATCATCTTTGATTTTAAGTGGATGACCTGTACCAAACGCTCTCTATATGGCTAAGGATTGCAGAATCAGTCTTTTTTTTTTTTTTTTTTTTTTTTTTTCTGTTTAATTGTTGTAATATTTAACCAACCAATTTGCATAACCGTTGATTTTTTTCTTTTTCCGATTTTGCCCCCTCCTAAAACGTGTGGACACGAGTAGGAGAGAGAGACTGGGAAAAGAAACCATGACGAAGCCTGAACTTTGGAAAAAATCCCAAATATTTTGTTCATCTTTAATTTCTAGTAACGCTTGCTCTCATCCAAACTTTATCCTGATCCGAGCACCATCAACGCGGCCAACTTTGTCTCGTCAAAGCTAACCGCTACCAAAAAAACAAAAGCTAATCACCGCCAATTATCTAGTGCAGAAAAGTTTTTGCACATTTAAGGCCAAGACCTATTAGCCTTTGTCAATGGTGATGATATCCGAACACCGACCATAGGATATGATGCACCTATGAATGACATCCATCATGGATGGTCATCAAATAACATGTCTAGCAGGCATCGCACGATCTATACTCATGTACGGCCATGCATCTTGTGATGGACATCATTCATGAGTGCACTGCATCTTGAGGTACCATGTGTGCACCATAGGAGATTTGTGCTCACAATATCCAGCACTAAATCGAGATATTACATCTGCTGATGCCTGAGGCGTATCCCCAATCCAGCTTCGTGTTATGGATTAAGAAGGAAGCTTCGCTCATAATATCTGTCAGAGGTATTCTTCCTTGCTGTGAATCTTGAAAGATCAGTTGTCTTTTATTTTGTGATAAAATTAGATATATTAAACCAATCTAGTAAAGATAATATGTGTGAATTAGAAAATAAACTATATAAAACATCTCAAAAATTTTCGATGCAGTAGTTCAAAAGGTAATTTCTATATAATTAGCCACATTTTTATATATTTTAAAAATAATACTTTATTATTATTATATTTTATTAATTATTTTTTATCATTGCTAGGGGTGCAAATGAGTCTGGTTGGATCAGATCATGAATGACCCCGATCTAATCCAGTTTCTTGATCGATCTAAATATTGGATCTAAATCTAGTCCAACAGAAGATCGAGTCAGATTGGATTAGGTCCATAATCAAATTTTTTGATCCAACGAATTATTTGGGTCAAATTAGATCCATGTATAATCCAACCCCGATCCATGAAATATGGGTCCGATTCGGATCCGGATCCAGGCCAATTCAGATCTGAGTTCTAAATAACAAGATCAATAAGTAAAAGATCTATAAACAAATTTTATTTGGACTATAAATTTTGATCTTGATATATGAGATTATTAAAACCCCCATATCCTCCGCTCTTCACCTAAGAATCTAAAAAGTCTAATCACATTTTTCTCACCATCGCCCCTGACTTCATTAATCTAAATTCAAAATATTTTAATAAAATTTTAAAAAATAAAAATTTAAAAATTAATAAAATATCTTTTGAAGAACAACAGATATTAAAGTAGGAACGATCAAAATTAATATTTATATAATATAAGAACAAAAAAAGATAAGAGATGGATTCGAATCTGATCGGATCAGATTATTTATTTCAAAACTCAAATCAATCCAAAAATCTCTACGGATCGGATCAAAAATTCAATAAATCCAAACTCGATCCGAAAAATAAAATCCAATCCGAACCTGTAGATCTTTTAAAACGGTTCAGATCAAATTTATATAGATTGGATCGAGTTGGGTAACGAATCAATCCGATCCATTTAGATCTTTAATCATAGCATGATTTATTTGCTAGTAATAGCATTATAAAAGAAATGTTGAAGACCAAGGAGATGATGAAACATGCTTATTTGTTCATCCCATGGACCTCTACATTTATATATAAAAAACAAAAAGCACGAAATATTAAATTACCCGACGAACTGTTTTTTTGGGGGTAAGAAGAGAGTTCTTTTTTTTTTCCTAGGGGAAAGAAGAGATTTAGCGTTCTGTTCATGAATGAAATACTTCAGTTTAGAGTAAATGCAGATTTTCCAATCTTGGACTTGGAGTTAACACTTCATCTTCTAGACCCACAAAATTTCTTCAACACTTGCCACAGGTGTCAATCAGATCTTACAGCAGTGAGAAACAAACTTTTTATAGACATAATGCATCCTTCGGTGATCAGAGATTATTCGATTCTATTTTATCTCATTTTCATCATTTTGGCAACTCTATTTTTACTCAAAGCAGAAAAAGAAAACCTTATTTAACTCAAGACTGGTGCTAAATTGACAGACCCATTTATAAGATTCTCATCGAGTAGCTTTGAAATGTAACTAGTAGCTAGTACATCAAACAGAATAATCCATGCAAACATAAGTTCGTCAAAATTACGCCCTCTACATCGATCCAGGTATCAGAAGGAATCTTTTTCAGGAAACATTCAGGTACTTGAATTGATACAAACTTTCCAGCAAGATACAGAAGAGAAAAGGAAGCAGGAAAAAGAACAGATCGAAGGGCAATCCCACCAAAAATTATGATTCACCGCCTAAGTACCTAAAAAATGATCCTACTAAAACTGTTGCTGCTGCTGCTGGTTGCGATTTGCATGTAAATTCAGGCTTTAACACATCAGATATGCCTTTCTTCTCTATAAGCAAAGCTTACATAACCAAAAAGAGATGCATGTATTGATCTCAATCGGGAATTGGCTACTCGCACTTGATGGACCGGTATATGTGACGGACAAACAGCAAGGCAGCACGGAAGCCCACCATCCCGAGCATTAAGAAGAAACCATAGCAGATGCACGCCATATACCCAAAGAAGAAAGAAGTTTGCATGAAACCTGACATATCTGAGCGAGCATAGTAGTAGTACAAGCAGTATCCGTAAATAAACAAGCCAGTTGATCCTCCACAAAGGAATGCCCTGCATCAGAACAAGCAGAAACACAACATCATTATCTACAGAGCATCATGTAGAAAAGTACATATAGCAGGTATATTTCATGATATTTGAAAAAGATACGCGTTTTGATCCCAAAACAAATGAAAAAGGTGTTTTAAGATAAGTCATTTGGTAAAAGATCAGCCCTATGGTAAGCTTGTACTTGCATCCAAAATAAATGAATGTCTACTTAGTGCTCCTGCTTTAGCTTGACACCCTCCTAAATCATGTTCCTTTTTTTTGGGTGGGGTGGGGGGGTGTAATACTTCTGAATCATGTTTTTGATCAATTTTATGCTACAAAGTTGATCGTGGATATGGAACAGGTTCAGTCCATCCGTAAATAACATGCAGGACTAAATCTACTTTCTACATTCACACATACATGAGGGAGACAAATGGACAAAAAAAATTAAAAATGAAATTAACAAGGTATTTAAGACTTTTCCTGCCAGGATGTCCTTGTTGGTCTAATCACTAGGTTACGTGCTTTCTTTGAACAAACAAGCAAGCAGCTAAAAAACATGAGCCTCACGTTACACGTCTTGATAAAAGAAGATACTGATATAAAGGACCAGTTGCTAACCCAGACAACCATGTTTGTGGGCTGAATCTTGAGAAATGCAATCAAATGATTCTGGTGAAAGACGACTTGCAAATGTTTGCAGAGATGTTATTGTTCAAATTCTAACCATAAAAATGTATTATATACATATGAAACACCAGAATTAAAATGAAAACATATAGCATGCTAATGCAAAAACCCATATCAAATAGAACTTTTCTAATTAAGGTACCTTGAGAAATCACAAATCAACAATAGATGGCTGAAGCAAAAAGAATTACGATCACTTCAGATGCAACATTAAGAATCTGAACTGGGCACTGAGCATAAACCAGCAAAGCTAATGAATCTCATCAATCAACAACAAAATTTTTGAAGTAACATCTACTGTCTGTGAAGCTTAGGAAAGTCTCATAATGGGTTAAGCAAAATATCAATATAATTACACACTTTTAGTAGGAAATGTATGCCCTTTTGGGTACAAAGTTTTGGTAGACAAAACAAAATAAATGAGAAGGAATATTTGTATATAGTCAGGTGAGACCAATAATAAAAAAAATTTATAGATATTGCAACCATAAATGATATGACATCAAATAGACAAGTAAACAAATGCTCTATGCCGGCAATAACAAAGATATGGGACAAGAGTGATAGAGGATACAAGGCGACAATTAGAAGCCATTGCTAATATCTAACTGTTCCATTAACAGCAGAATGAGAGGAATAACTGGCATAAAGTCAAGCATCTGAAGCCACTGGAATACATGAATCATGAATGCCTCATTCCTTGCCTAGCTTTCGACATGAACATCCACATATTTATCTAAAGCAAGTTAATATTTAATTATCTAAAGAAGTGAAATAATTCTGTTTTTTGGGGGTGTTATATATGAAACAAAAATAAGACCAAGTGGTGGCATTTCTAAACTTAACAGAGAAAGTAAATCCTTTTGAATGTTGGACAGCAAAGAGAAGGCAATACACATGCATAGGCACACAGCCCGAGTTGTAGTTTGAGGGATTTGAAATTGCATATTCCAACTGATATGACAAATAATGGTTAAACCAGCGACACCAATTCTATTATCATATCTTAAGCCAGCACTCAGTATTCTGAACTTACATCTATTATGCTTACGTGAAATAAAATTTCAATGTTCCATGGCCAGCAATGAAAACCAAGGATTGCGGAACCGATACTGGCGGCTGTATCGGCTGGCTGGCGGTATGATTCGGTACAGTTTCGAACCATACTGAATCGTGGCGAACCGATGAAGGCAAGTGCGCCCAAACCAGGAGAAGAAAAAGAGAGAAAGAGAGAGAAATAGAGAGAGAGAGAGAGGAAGAAAGAAAAGAAGGGAGGGGAAGGGGTCGGTGGGGCCGCCAAACGGCCTCTGACTGGCCGCCGTGGCCGTCGAACGGCGCAGTCTACGCGCGTGGCTCCGCAAGCGTGAAACAGGGGCACACGATTTTTTTTCTTTAAAATCGAAAGTTAAGTAAAACTGGCAAACCATTTGCCGGCTTTACTTAATTTTCGATTTTAAAAAAGAGGGTCACGTGTGAACAGAGGCAACAGCCCCTGTTCCACGACCGCAATGCCGCCCACGTCGCTTCCACCACCCCCGGCCCCGACAAAGCCTGCGACCGCGACGTCGCCACTCCCATCTCCGATGATCTCCCCCTCTCTTTTTCGCTCATTTCAAAGCCCTATCAGGCGAACCGACAAGCCGCACGGACGCTTTCGCAGCCCTCCGATGGCCGCAACGAGCCACCAGCGACCCCCGGCACGGCGTCGACGCTTCCCCTCTCCTCCTCTCTCTCTCTCCCTCTCTTTCTTCTCCGGCACCGACATGTGCCGTTTTCCACGCCGGAACCGTCCCGATTCCTAGCCGGTCTGGTTCGGCACGCCCCGAACCATCCGATTCGGGACGGTTCCGAGAACGCTGGTGAAAACTATGTGCAACAAACACGAGTGTAACCTGCATATGATTTGAATGCTTTCTTGGGTGGTGGTCCTCAAACCTGATGGACCCAAATGAACTCTAATATTGCACCTTACCATTTGAATATAGGAACAACAAATTCATAGCAGACTAGATAATGCTGTAAATGCTGAGCATTTATTGCTCAAAAAAAGAATGAAATCAAAAGAGAATTTAAAACACCATGAAAGCATCATAGAGCAAAACATACATGTGTGATGCTTACATTCATGAAAAAGAAAACATAAGAGTGAATGTTAGAGATAAGGATGAGAAAAAGATCTATAAATTAGCCAATATAAGGGGGAGTAAATCTTGAGATATGTCAAGTTAACCAGAAGAAAATAGATTTTTGTGAAAGATGGGAACAAGTAAAGAAAGATGTAAATGTTATTTTCAGAAATTGTTTACTGAGGACCAGACTTAAGAAAATCATAAAGAGGCAGAAATAATTGAGAAATTTGGGAGGCACAAACAGCAAATGGGATCCACAAAGCTGGCACCAAAAGCTCAATGATTGTGGTTATGGTTATATAGTTTAAAAATCACTGCACTATCAAACAAGTAGCAAATGAGGATTTCTATTAAGACAAGTGATTATACTAAATGTCATCAGAAAAGTAGCATCAAGGTAGCATTGCAGTTGTGGATGTGCATTGGACAGCAAACTGGGGGATAGAAATCATACACTAGCCTACATTAAATTACATACACAAAACTTTGGCGGCAAAAACAAATTCGAATTAAAGGCAAACTCAAGTTCCAAATTTATTTTTGACTGTGTAACAAACAAACATAACCACAGTTTTACATAACTAATCAGAATGCAAGGAACATAAGCAGAAATTTTAAAAAAACATAAGATCTGTAGCAGGCATGAGATAATCTACAATCCCCACCAAAATTCACAGAGAAAAAGCCTCACGGGAAAGCAAAGACATCTGAAATAGCAAGAGGCAGGTTATAATTGGTTTTATTAATAAAGCAGGGATAAAGCATCTGGCTTACCTCCACCACCATTCATGATCTTCAGCAGCCAGTTGAAAGTAGGTCAAAGCTATGGTAATGAAAGCAGTGACAACGAGGAGAATGATGAAAACTATAAAGAGAATGCTATAGATGGTGTAAATCCTGTGGCCCCACACACTGGCAAATATATAGTAAAGCTCAATGTAGATGGCGCTGAATGGCAGAAAGCCAGCCATTGCCATCTGTGGGATAGTTCCTCGATACCATGGCAATGGTGGAATCTCTCTAGGATACTTGGTGGTACGACAAGGAGCTTGGAACTCTGTCTTGCTGTTTTTACCAGCAATTCCACCCAAAACAAGCAAAGGAGCAGTCACCAGTGTCCATATGAGAGCAATAACAACAATTGTGCCAAATGGTAATGCTGCAGTAGCACTATAAACAATGGCAACAGTATTCAGGAAGCAAAACATCAGGAAGAGAGGCCCACAGAACAGGCATCCTGTCAAAAGCAAATTCCTCACCTGCCAACAGAAAAATAATATATATATATATATATAAACATGGAGTAACTTAAATATCATGAATGCACCAATTGTATAGGTTTTGTGTTTGTGAATGGATCTGCATGCATGTAGCAATGTCTTATTTTTATACATAAGCACACGTATGAAATATTGCAAATGTCCATGAAGAAAAAGATTTGTACTAGTGCAAAAGATATAGCCGCACCCAGTTTGTCCCTTCAAGCTGAAAATAGAAAGAGGTAGCAGTGTAACCAGCAACGCCTGACGTAAGTGCATAGATGACCACCAGAGCAGTAAAAAGAGCTCCACGATTGTAAGGGTAGAATACCCCAACCAGTGCAAGAATAAAAATAAAAACCGTGCTGCAATGAAGGTCAAGAAGGTAGGTGTAAGATGAATAAAAGTGCACAGTTTACAACCTTAGTAAGGTTTCAACATCTTAAAATGCTGGTTAACCCACAAGAACTAATATTAGTACTCAAAAATATAGAAGCTAAAAAAGCAAAAGGTTTATAATGACAATTATGCTTATCGAGCAAACAAAATTTTAACTTACAGAGCAAATAACTGAGTGCCAGAACCAAGACAAGCAGCAAAAAGTGACTTGTTCTTTGGGAACCTAAAGACATCCCCATGGATATACTTCCACCCAGTCTCTTCCTGGTCATCAGCTGACTCCTCATCATGAGCATACCTTCAAAATGAAAACACAAAGAAAGCATAACTTGTCAGTCCCAAAAGTGTAAACATAGACTTTGCATACATAAAACATGATAACAGAAAGTCAATCTACCAATACGGAAAAGCCCCTGTACTAAATGTTATACTACATATGCTGTACCACTTTTTCGGGCATGCTCAAGTGTTGTTACATACTAACTTAGAATTAGTTCTTGAGAATCCAAACCCCAGTGCCTTACCCATACCCATATTTAAGCATCATGGAACAGACCAGGTAACATACTTTAGCAGCATAATGTAAACGTCAGAATAAAATTGTTCAAATATTGTTCTCTGCTTTAAAAAATCAACCGAAAATCTGTATCTGAAAGTCAAGAAATTTTTGAGACGTTAGAAATATAAGAGTTTCAGTATACCAATTTGTCTGATGATGTATGCAAGTATCTGCCTAATCCACTGCTTAAAATAAGGTCACTGGCCTAGGTTCCTGCCAATCCCTCACCACCCATATTCAAACATGTCAGATCCCATAACATCTGATCCAGGATATTGCCATATCCAGACTACCAGATCCAGATAAGCCATAAACTAGTACATGCAAATAGACATCAGGATGTCTAAATCTATTTATCTACAGTTGTTGAACTGCACAGATGACAAAAGCGGCTGCAGGAGTTCTGAGTGTGACTTGGAGGCAAATTAGGGGTCACACTTCTATTTTCGAAAAAGATCCAAGGAGATGAGAATGAAGCTGACACTATTTTTGCAAGTTGTTTCAGTCCATAATGATCCTAATGATCAAGAATAAAGATATGTGGGCAATATCAGAATTAGACAATCGGCACAAAAAAAAATATTTGGCTATACATAAAACAACTGGGGGTTGAAACTTCTAGTTTTATGAATATCATACCGACACCATGCTTAAAGAGTTGGTTTATTTTTGGGGAATTTGATGAACCAGAAGGCTCATGACCCTCATGATCTACTACTCAGCTTCTATTAATCAAACATGCCCGCACATTCAAGATCGAACACGTATTAATAATTTACTGATTCCATTGCACACTATCCTACTTGTGTGGCTTGAAAAGGTAACACAGTTATTGCACTCTAAGGAATTGTATGTTCAGTGGTAAGACTGCCACTAATTAATTGGAAAAATGATTACAGCAATTTACTATACATGGTTACAAGCTTTACATTGTAAAATATGATTTGGACTTGCCAATTATCTTTACTGATTTTCAAGCTTTAATGCATTTTATTAAATAACCTTAAGACACGATCACTACAATTTTCTTATATGCAATTAAATCTGGTGTAATAAAATATAGTTTAGCATATCTTATTTTCTCTTTTGACTTTAATGTTTACATATCATTTTATGACCATATTAGGGCTATCCTACTTTTCCCATGGGACGGGATGAGCTGCTATCTCACCCCGTCCCAACACCAAGGGAATGCTCCAAGACATGCCGATCGGGACAATGGTAGGGCAGTCATATCCCAACATTCAGGATCGTACCCCATCTCAGTGTCCTACAAAACGTCCCACTGGGACTTAAGTCCTTGTATGAAGCAAACTTGGTGTCTTTCCCAACAATATAAGACTTAATCTTGAGCAAAAAATATGAAACATGTTCTTGACCAAATTCCCTACATCAACCCCTTCTGCAAAAGCAGAGAAAAATTCAACTAAATGAGCAAGGATTTAAAAGACTTCTTACTTGACGAAATCATTCTTCAGCACTCGCATCAGAATTGTGGCAAGAAAGCCAGTCAAGAGAAGAACTGTGACACATGAATTTATTATTGAAAACCAATGTATCTCCAAGTGGTGTGGCAGCGAAGAGGACTGCGAGTACTTATCCATTCTCTTGCTGAAGGGTGTGGTTGTCTCTTTCCACTTCACAGAATATAGAAACTCTACTTCAATATCCCTATCCTCCGTGACATCCACCAGTGCATTGGGATCCGTATGGACATTAATCTCAATCACACGGTCATTGTTGTAGAGAATGTCAAAGTGGATATGCTTGTAAAGGAAGTACTTGTACTCACTTGGGTCCCTTCCTTCCTTGTCAACCTTCCCAATAAATCCCCAAATAGGGAGGTCATCATAATACATCTGAAAATAGTAATCCTTGATGACTGCATTCCTGAACTTGGCTACATCTTCTTTTGTGAGCTGTTTCTTGCAGACCACTTGGGAATCTTGATCCACACGAAAATCAAGCTTGTATGGGGCAACAACCAGGCGGTCCCCATTCAAAACCTCACCAAGATCTTCTTTTTTCTCGGTCACGTGTTCTGTTCTCAATGTTTATGTACGAATCAAGCAAAAGATATATACATAAAAGAACATATCGAAAGGGTGTCTGAGACCTTGAACCAGAAACTAACCTGGGGTGCAGAAGGGCAGATCAAAGTACCGATAGGTCTCGCTGGAAAACATAAACAAATGTTATCAGGGCAATGTAAGCAAAGATACCAAAAAATGAACAACAAATGATCCAACGATTAAGCTTTATTAATTAAAAAAAATCGCAAAAATCTTCAATATGTCATAAGACCATTCCATCATTTTTAAATCTATTAAAATTTAGAGTAGTTTGTTAGTTTGTTTTCTACTTTCAAGATTCTGGTTCTCTCCATTTCTATCAATTTGGAATTCCAATCGATATCATATTATCGCAATCGGTAGTTCCTTTATTATCAAATTTCTCACTTGAAATTAAAATGGAAACAAGAAAAAATAAAGTACAGTAATGTAGTAGCGACGAATTTAGTTTCATCAAAACTACCCAAAACATCAGATCCGACCTAGAAAAATTAAACATATAATTAGGGACCAAGATATCCACGAAAGGCCCGATCAAGAGCACTGCACCTCGAAATCAAGAATCAAGTCGCCAAAAGCTTCGCATTTTTTTCGCAGATCTGGTACAAAGAATGCTTGATTTGAAAGAATATAATCATTATACCGCAAACTTCACCGCATTTATAGATCTCTAATCTCCAATAAAGAAAAAGAACACTTCAACTTGAAAACGATAAAGATTTCAAGAAATATCACTATCTATGCTCCATAGAATCCAAAACAGCACCAAATATTGGAGAACGGGGGTATCTAAACCCTAGAAATCTCTCAAATCGGAAGGAAAAAGGAAGAGATCCGAGGCCTTTATGGCCGAAATGATCGAAGAAAAGAGGAAAAACGAGAGAAGCGTCTCACCTAGGGTTTTGGAAGGGGCCAACCTTGTTGGCGTAGAGGGGGACCGGATCCTCAGGCTTGTACCGGTGATCGGAGGCGTCCGACACGACTCCAGCGATTCCCAAAAACAGCAGCAGAGCCGCCACCGCCGCCGGAGACATGGCCTTCTTTCCCATCTCTCTCTCTCTCTCTCCACTCGACGTGAAGAGACGCACCTCTTCTCTGCACTATAGTAACGTAAGCCCGTCGGTGAGAAGAACAACTCCAAACGTGTGTAGATCATCCGTTTGATAAATAAACTCCGCACCATAAATTCAATACTTAATATAGGGAGTGCTTTATCTAAATAATTTTAAAAAAAATTATTTATAAAAATAATTAAATTTTTAATTTATTTATCAATATGATGTAAAATCTAAAAAATATTATTCAAAATTATGTTTTACGGCGTCCACATCATCATCTCTTTTCCATCTTTTTTTCACATGGACGGTAAAAAAAAATTAAAATTATTATTATTTTAAATAATATTTTTAAAAATATCATTTAAAATAACAAATATAATTATTAATTTTTTTAAAAAAATAAAAATTATAATTTTAAATTATAAAAAAATAAAAATTTTAATTTTGATTAAAATAAAAAACATCATTTCAAATTAGTATTTTCATTTCAAATTATCTTTTTAAAAAAATATCGACAAAAAATTGATGTAAAAAAATTAAAAATATCATAAAAAAATTAAAAAAAATAAAAATTATAATTTTAAATTTAAAAAAAATTTAATTTTAATTTTAATTTAAATAAAAATCACCATTTCAAATTATAATCTTTTTTTTTAATTAATTTCTTTAAAAAAAATATCATAAAAAAATGAGAAAAAAATAAAAATTATAATCTTAAATTTAAAAAATAAAAATTTTAATTTTAATTCAAATAAAAAACATCATTTCAAATTACTTTCCCCATTTCAAATTAATTTTTTTAAAAAAATATCTTAAAACATTAAAAAATAAAAAATATCATAAAAAAAGAAAAAAATGAGAAAAAAATAAAAATTATAATTTTGATTTTAAGAAATTAAAAATTTTAATTTTAATTCAAATAAAAAATATCATTTCAAATGACTAAATTAATTTAAAATTAATTTTTTTTAAAAATATTTCAAACAAAAGAAAAAAAATCTAAAAAATGCCAAAAAGGACAAAAATGGGAGAAAATTATAATTTTAAATTATAAAAAAAAAATTAAAATTTGAATTTGAATTTCAAAAAAATAAAAAAATAATAAAAAATACCATAAAAAAGTGAATAAAAAGAGAAAAAATAGGAAAAAAATAATTATTATAATTATAATTTTTTTAAAATAATAACTTTAATTCAAATAAAAATTATCATTTCAAATTACTATCTCTATTTTAAATTATTTTTTTATTAAAAAATCATATAAAAATAATTTAAAAAAATTAAAAATATCATAAAAAAATTAAAAAAATAAAAAATTGAAATAAAAACGTCAAAGAGAATGGCGTTTTTGAAAACGCTATTCTTTTTAGCATTTTTGTAGCTTAAGACATAAAAATAAAAAAACTTCCTCTTCTCTCTCTTCTCTGGCGTCTCCTTCTTCTCCGTGTCTTCCTTCTCCTCTCCGATGGCACGACAGCGAGCTCCCGATGGTGGTGAACTCCCTCTTCTCTCTTTACTCTTCCTCTCTCTCCCTCTTCTCTCCCTCTTCCTCTCTCTCTCCCTCTTTTTTCTTGGCCCGTCGGCAACAGACGACCGACGGCGGGCCCGCGCACCCCCATGTGGTTGGTCCGTCGGTGGGCCGACGGTGGCCGCCTCGCCCCTCCCCTTCCCTTAGTCGGCCGCCCTCTCTCTTTCCTCTTCCTCTCTCTCTCTCCCTCTTCCTTCCCTTTTCCTCTCTCTCTCCCTCTTTTTCCTTGGCCCGCCGACGACAGCCGGCCGACGGCAATCTCGTGCGCCCCCCATTTCGTTGGTCGGTCGGTGGGCCGACGGCGGCCGCCCCACCCTGCCCCTCCCCTTCCCTTGGCCGACCGCCCCGCCCCATCCCCACCCACGGCGGCCCTTCCCCAGCGACGGCCCCGACGACGGGCACCCGACGGTGCGCCCCTGGTGACCCCCGACGGTCGCCCCGCGATGGCCCCCGGACAACGGGCCCCGCGACGGGCCTCGATGGCGGCCCCACGGTGGGCCCCCGACGACAATCCTGCGGCGCCCTTCTATTTCGATCTTTTTATTTTTTTATTTTTATCTCATTATTTTTTATTTTTTATTTTTATCTCATTAGATTCAGATTTATTTTAAAATTCGATTCGATCCTAATTTAAAATTTTTAAAATATATTATATTTTATGAAAATGTAGACCTCTCAGTTGATCAATATAGGATATTCTACGATATCCATATAAAATATATATTTAATTATATATTTTTATACGGATACCATAATATATATACATTGTTCAATTAATTATCCAATTTGGATAGTTTGGGAATTGCATTTAATTCTATACGTAATTATATTATTCGAACGATATGCAGAGGGTTCGAGAGAAATTTCGGACAGTATTTTTCTTTAGTTCTCCTCACATATTTTCAGTCGTATGGGGAGAACTAAGAAAAAATACTGTCGAAATTTCTTTCAGTCCCTGTTGCGTATCATTTGATTAATGTAATTAACCTATAAAATTAATATAATTTTCGAATGGGATAGGATCTATCTGTACCTATTTATTGATGATATGATGCATTTATCATGTAAGTCTTTTAAAATGATAAAATAATTAGTAATACTATTTTTTTTATTTTAATTTTATCATAGATTTCTCTGAGAAAATGACCAGTACTCGAGTTCGTGTACTATTGTATTATGATGGCATGATACAGAATGACAAAACTGGTGTGCAGTACAATCACCTTGCAAATCAGATGATTAGAGTATCTTCATCATTATCACGTCAAGAATTATTGGACCATTTATACAGCAGTATTCCTGTGGATAAAGAAAAATATGAAATAAAATTGAAATTGAATCTCCTAATCTGTCGGGACAGTTAATGCAGAGCAAGTATATCTCAGTTCCAATTGATGACGATGAATATGTCGAAAAAATGCTGACTTTTTCTTTAAAATATTCAGAATATTGATTTTTAGAATTATATATTGAAAAGAAAGATGTACCGAGCTTTGAATACTATAATCGGCTTTTAACTCAAGCGGACAATATTGTTGGGCCTTCCTCACCTTTCATAACTCCTATGATGCAAATCGATAGTGTTGAAGTCATATTTGCAGAATAATATTCTACTACTGTCATCCCTACTTGTCCAATTTTTCAAAGTCCTATGATGACTTCTCCTATGTCTTCTGCTATGGTGACTTCTCCTTTGCTAGAAGTAGTGGTAAGTGCGGGAGATGACACTCATATAGGAAACGATGACTGGGTAGTTGGTGGAATAAATTTTGATAATCTAGGCTTTGAGTCAGATGAAAGCGGAGATGAAGACTATTGGATGGATAAGGACAGTAGCAGTAATGATGATGATGGTGAAGATGAGAATGATGATGAAGATGTTCAGCCTAATATTAATGTGGGAGAACCTTAACCTCATTTGAATGAACCCCCATAATTTTTTAATGATATAAATTTAGATGATAATGGTTGTGTTAGTGCTGATCGAAGATTGAACTTTGACTATCAGTTTTGGGACTCTTCGATGACTGAATTTTCTAAAGGTCTCATGTTTGAGAGTAAAGATTATGTAAGAAGAGCTATTAATCTTTATCACATTATGAAGCATCGGACATACAACGTAGTTCAGTCGCATTCGAAATTATGGTCCATACGATGCGCATCATTAGATAATGTTCAAAATTGTAAATGGAGGCTTCGTGCTGCGTTGTTGAAAAAATATGGATATTTTCAAATCATAAAATATGAGGGTCCTCACACTTGTTTGTTTACGGGATTAAATCGAGATCACAAACATGTCAGTGGAAGGATGATTGGCACACTAGTCTGACATATCCTTGAGAAAGATCCCGGTGTTAAAGTTGAAGCTATTGTGGGAACCGTTAATGATCAATTTCAATATACAGTGTCATACAGGAAAGCATGGTGTGAAAAGTAGAAGACATTGGTTGATATTTATGGAGAATGAGAGCCGTCTTATGCTAAATTATCCTATTATATGGCTGCACTTCAACATGCAAATCCCGGTACAGTTATTTCATGAAAGTTTTTTCAAGCTACGAATTTCAATGTCCGAGTTTTAAATTATATTTTTTGGACTTTCAAACCATCCATCCAGAATTTTACGTACTGCCGTCCTATAATCAGCATTGATGGCACGCACTTGTATGGAAAGTTTAAAGGTAAGATATTAATTGCAACAAGAATTGATGCAGAGAATGGGATATTTTTATTAGCATATACAATTATAGATGAGGAGACGATTGTAAGTTGGAGTTAATTTCTTTTCCAGCTCAGAACACATATCATCAAAGATAGAAATGGAATATGCTTAAATTCTGACAGGTATCCAGGTATATTAAATGGCATCGCAGATGAGTCTATTGGATGGAGTCCACCGCGTGCCTATCACCGATATTGCTTAAGACATATCTGCAGTAATTTTAATACTCATTTTAAAAATATGCAGCTGAAAAGAGCAGTATAGCAAGCAGGAAGCACTCATCAAGTTCGCAAGTTCAACTTTATCATGGATAGGATCAGAATAGTGAACGAAGAGGCTTGGAGCTGGTTGTCTGAGTTAGAAAAGGAGAAGTGGATGTTGGCATATGATGATGGCCTGCGCTATGGTGTTTTAACTACAAATTTATCGAAAGTTTTTAACAGTATTTTACGAGGAGCTAGAAATGTATCAATTACAGCTTGTGTTCAAATGATATTTTATCATCTTGTAAAATACTTCAATATGATGCATGCCCAAGCCTTGAGATATGTAGAGGAGAATCCAAATAATCTTTTTACTTCTCATATTACAATTAAGATTACTGAAGATCAAGTTAAAGTTAACCAGCACCGAGTAACAGCATTCAATCTTCAAAGAGGCATATATGAAGTGCTTACGAGGAGAGTAAACGAAAGGTTATGAGGTGGAGAAAATTTTCATACTGTTACTTTAGCTGAAAAAAATATTCTTGTGAAAAGTGGAGCATGTACAAATATCCATGTTCACACGTTTTAGCTGTGTGCCAAGAAATTACTGTATATTTTAGTGGGTTTGTGGATGATGCATATACAATTACAGCATATATGAATGCTTGAAGCGGCGACTTTAATCCATTACCACATGAAGATTATTGGATGCATACACGTATGTTCAAATATATTCCTGATCATCATCGTTTGAGACCCAAGCAGAAAGAAAGATCAAAGTCAACAAGACTAAAAATGAGATGGATGATAGGCAAATAAGAAGTAAGAACCACTGTGGCATTTATAAGGAACAGGGTCATGACCGCCGTCGCTGTCCTAGGATACTTCAACACACTTCAACTTCAAGCAGTGAAAGAAATTAAAGGCTCCGAAGACGTATTTTCATCATTATTTTATGTATTTCTGTGAGATTGTATTTGAATATACGTGTTTAATATCCAGAGATGAACTGAATTGTGTGTTTAAGTTGTATTGTGTGACAATATTGTGTTTAAAATATATTTTTCATAAAATGAATGACTATCATATTTTTTATTTTTTAATATACTTGTGATAGTATCATTATTTTAGATTTATTAGCGTATTATGGCTTACGATCCATGGCATCCCGGTCCTCGAGACAGCAGTATTCTTACATTGCAGGAGCACAATCGATCACAGACTATTTTAGATGATGGTGTAAGCATTCCAATCCTACTCTTACTATCTAAATTTTTTTTTTATTTATCATATACGTTATCTAATTATTATATCTTATTGCAGGAGCCCAGACACCTTCGTCTAAGACGATCCGATGCTAACTTCTGGAGGACAGAGGACATCCCATATAGAGTGCTGGATTATTTACGATATCTTGGATTCTATGGAGTATATTGGATTGATCGTATACAGATGGCGCCTAGAGACACACACATTTCATCTTCCATTTGGTGAGGCGACCATCACGTTATAGGATGTCAGTATCTTTACTGGACTACCAGTTGATGGTGATCCAATTATTGGAGTTGATCCCACGCTTACTATTTCGGAGTGGCAGGCTTTGTGCTTGTGATTGCTAGGGTTTGAGCCCGACATCCAGTTTTTCGATCATTCACGACTCAGGATTGAGTGTTTGGATGATCGTTATCGATATTTTCATATTGAGGATGATGCACCAGAGGAGATGGTGCAGTAGTATGTTAGGGGTCAGGTGCTGCGGTTGTTAGATGGTGTCCTATTACCCGATACTTCATCGAATAAGATAAAGTTGATATTTTTGTCATTATTAGAGGATTTAGACTTCGCTCGTAGACTCAGTTGGGGCAGTACAGTACTAACTTGCCTGTATAGAGCTATGTATTGGGATTCTTATGTTGATCCGAGCAAGATTGATAGTTATCTTATATTATTACAGGTATGTAAATTAAAAATTTTTATTTTTAATATTTAATTATAGTTCACATTGGGTATATCATGTATGATTTTTTTGAAATTTGTAGATTTGGATATGGGAGCATATACCGACTATCAGTCCATTACGACGACAGTTGCTCGAGATGCCATCAGAGCAGCATGATTCTGATGTTCCATTCAGACTAGACGGACTATTGGGATATAGGTATAAAAATATTACTTTTTTTACTTGAAACTTACTATTTTAAATCTGATAAAATTTATTTAACATGAGTAGATTGTGAAACAGATAGAACGTTGCATTCAACGTTCATCACGTATCGACAAGAGTGACACGGGTTTATAGGTGCCAGTTGGATACATTAGTTGATACACATAGATGGATAAATTTAATTTTTTTATAAATATTATTTTACAGTATTCATAATGTAACGACCCAGAAAAAAAAAAAAAAACAGAGGAATCGGGAGGAAGAAGACTCCCGTTGAGAGTCTTCTTCCCACCGTGAAAAGGAGTGGGGAATCCGAGTAAAAACCGGATTCCTCCTCTATAAAATCTCCTTTCCCCTTCCTTTAGGTTTTTATCACGGGATTTTGAGAGATTGAGGGATTTTTTTCAAAAGGATCCGCGGGTTCTTAGATGGAAAAGAAAAAGATTGCCGGAGTTCTTTTCGGCTGCCGGAGCTCGAGGTAAGCCCCTCCCCTTCTTCCTCTCCCTCTTCCCTTTCTCCTCTGGCCCAAAGCCTCGCCGCCGGCCACCGTCTTCGCCGGAAAATCCATGAACAAAAAAAATTTCCTGTTTTCCGATCTCTTTTTGATGCTCGCCGGCCAAACCTAGTCGCCGGCCAGCTCGCATGGCCGCCGACCGTTGTTGGATCTCCGGCCAGGCCGCCACCCCGTCGGAGCCCGAGCCACCGGGGGGGGACCTCACGGTCCTCCCCTGTTTCAGCCAAGGGAGGCCGTGGGAAAAGAAAAGAAGAAGAACAAGAAAAGAAAAGAAAAAGGAAAAAGAAAAAAAAAAAGAAAAGAAAAAAAAAAAGGAAAAAGAGAAAGAGAAAAATAAAAATAAAAATAAAATAAAATAAAATAAAAAGAAGAAGAAGGAGAGAATTTTTCTCTCTCTCCTTTTTCTCTCTTTTTTTTCTCTCTCCTCTCTCTATCTTCTCTCTCTATATTTTCTCTCTCTAGACTTTTCTCTCTCTTTACGGATTTTATCTCTCTAGAATCTTTCTACTCTCTCTCTCTCTGATTGCATCATGAACCCTAAGATAAAAATTGAGATGAAAATAAGATGACCTGAGATTGCTCCAAAATTCGTGGGGTAGATCTGATCCTAGTCCGATTCTATTCAAAATTTGTAACACTTGATTCATATTGAGTTACCGTGATAGGACCTCTGATGATCTCGATCATGAGTGCCTCATCGGAAGGATACGAAGGTTTCTCTCTCCACTTTCTCTCTCTACTTTCTCTCTCTAAGATTTTCTCTCTCTTCATGGATTTTCTCTCTCTAAAAGTCTTATGGATCAGTGGAGGATCTAGATAATTAGATAAATCCTAATTTTGATTAATCCTAAGAGAGGTCCTCGATCTGTGTTATTAGGATCGATTATCGGTAATTTTCTCTATATATGATTTTTATATTTGATCAGGGTCATGAAGAGATACGATTATCTGCATAAGATATCGAGTGGAATATCTTATTAGAAAAATTTATAAATCAAAGAAGAACATTGATTTCTGTGTTTGGATCAGTCACCGGTAAAGGTAAGAATCCCTGTACATGATCACTATTATATATATGCTACTTTACTGTTGGTCTTGCATCGTTGGTTTTGTATCGTCAGATTTGAGATTGATGAAATTATTATATCTGAGATATTGTTATTTGATTTTGAGCATGAGTATGTTATGTTAATATATATGTATCAGAGATTGATGGCATGATTATATGGATATGACATATCTGAATTGATCATAATGCAAGACAGAATTGATTGATGAAATCAACACATAATGATTAAATGAAAAGAAAGAGATATATGTTATGGACTAGCCTTGTCATGTGGAACAGCCGGCCAGGAGCTCATGCCTGGGACAGCCCGCCAGGAGCTTATGCCTGGGACAGCCTCTCACGGGCTTTGGTACGTGGGACAGCCGGCCAGGAGCTCATCCTGGGACAGTCTTGAAAGACTTTTTAAATGGATTCGATCCGGATGATGACTGAGGTATAGACTTGGATAGTCCAGAGCCAGAAAGAAAATGTTAAAAATCATGTGATTATGAAAAGAGAAATGAAAGATAAGGCATGAAACAATTGTTGAACAAAAGTGTTTTACCTGTTAACATATGATAATGCATCTATTTTGACAAGACAGAAAATTTATGAATGTTTGCATTATTCTGGACATTGAACATGAGATTTTATATTTTATTGCTATTCTTTATTTTCAGACTATATTACTATATCAGTGTGATATGGAAATTCTTACTGGGCTGTAAAGCTCATACCCCTTCATCTTTCTTTTCTTTTCAGAGATACAGGATGTTCATGATTGGCTATGGCTTAGATTTATGGGTGAGCAGATGGATAGATAAAGTGTTATAGTACCTGATCAAAGAACTGAAGAAATTTAATTTGTACCTATACAAGATTTTATGAATTATTGTTGAAATTAATTGTTATAGATGTTAAGGTTGTAATGATTTATTTTGGCCTTGCATATTCTTTAGGGCTTGCTCTAAGGAGTGTGCGGCCATCACGTACCCGACCCGGGTGTTGGGTTCGGGGCATGACAAAATGGTATCAGAGCATAGGTTATGATCATTAGGGATTATGATATAAGTGATTAGAATATTATAGAGTGATATCAGAGCTTAAATTATGATCATTGGAGATTATGATATAAATGATTTGGATGAGATAGAATAATATTAGAGCTCAGGTTTAAGATCACTAGAGATTATGAAGAGATATTAAAACTTTATGTAAGATCAGTAGGATGTGATAGAGTAGCATCTGAGCTTAGAGGTTAGGTTACGTTTATTTGGAGACAATGATACAAGTGATTAGGATATGACAGAATAGTACTAGAACCCAAGTTTAAGGTCACTAGGGATTGTCATATAAATGATATCAAAACTTTGGGATTATAATCACTAGAGTATGATTGATAATATCGGAGTTTAAGATTTTGATCATTAAAGGTATGATAGAATGATATTAGAGTTTAGGTTATGATCACTAGAAAATATGATTTAAGTGGTATTTGAGTTTAAGGTTATAATTATTCAGAATTGTAATTCTAGTGATATCTGAACTTAGGTTATGATCATGAGGAACATGATAGATATAAAAGAGAAGATTCAATATTTAGATTTCGAATCAATAGATATTAAGATGAAATTTAGGTATAAGTGGCATATTATATCTATAATAGAATTGATGAGTTATATTTTAGATTTCAATTAGTAAGGTTGACCTAAGTATGAAAGGAGTTGACCTTGGAATAAAGTGGGAGGTATTGATAAGTTATGTTGAGTATACTAGATGATTTTGGAATGTAAAACTTATATGATTGAAGATCATGATATTTTTTTATTTTGATGATAATTGTCTGAGCATTATGAATTTTGGACTTATCAAAAGAAAGTTAATTAAGGTATGGTCTAAAAAGAAATTTCATCATATAAGAGAGAAATATTTTTGAACACTGAACCCATAAAAGGTCATATATGAAACTCAATCCTAGATAAAAAATATACTTATGAGAATACGAGATACACACCTTGATAAAAGTTTTTGGTCACTCAAAATATCATATTCTGAATATGATTCCTTGATCTTTCAAGTTGCATTGAATTTCAAGTCAAAAGTTTACTTTTCTAAGTGGATCAAAAGTATTTTGATATTGTTGTTAAATTTAAAAAAAAAAAAAAATATATATATATATATATATATATATCTAAATGATTGTAAGGTAAATCTAAGGTTAACTCCAATTGATTCTAGACATGTTGGATTCTTGAAGAGTGATGAAACTTATGCAATGATTTCAAACATAGGAAGTGGATCAAGATTTAATTTTTATATGCTATACCCAAAGGTAGTAAAGATAAAGAAACTTAAAATTTTATCCTAAGTCTTATATGAAATTTGAAGGTTAGATCTATCCTGGATTGATCTAACATATGAGGATATTTTTATCTTTGATAGACTTATATAATTTGATAAATTAAGATCAGAATGTGCAGCAAAAGCATGGTAGATTAAATTGATTAGAAATATTAATCTTTAAAATCAAAAGATATTATGATGAAATATATTAGTTGCAAATAAGGAAGGATTTTATTGATAATGAAAGGATACTATAAATTTTGATCTAATCTGATCATAGTCGGATAATCTTGTCAGTAGGTTGCTTCATTGTAGATAAGATCAAAAAATTTTAGATATCTCAAGTTTATTAACAGCTTGATAATTCTGGTATTAGTTCAAACTTAGAATGTCCTGACATAGATCTCATATTTTTTTTAAAATCTAATATTGTTACTCGAACTGATATAGAAGATTGAGATTTTTCTTAAGATGAGAGTCTACATATAAAATTTGTTGGAAGGTCAAGAGAAGAAAGAAATTGATGATTGTGAAGAGTGCCCGATGTTTGACCTTTATTTATTTTTCTATCATAGATAGTCTGAGATAATTATAAATTTCGAGTGAAATGTAATGGTGGTATATTAATACAAGTTCAAAATGTTACAGTTCTTCAAAAAGTTGAGAAATCAATAAGAAGGGATGAGTTTGAGATTTCAAATAATTTTTGTTATAACAAGATCATGAGAAATAAAAGACATTATTGTAAGCTTGAGAATGACATGAAGAATGTATACTTTGAAATAGATATCTCAAATGACATAACCTAATTTCGAGGATGAAATTATTTTAAGGAGAGGAGAATGTAACGACCCAGGAAAAAAAAAAAAAAAAAAAAACAGAGGAATCGGGAGGAAGAAGACTCCCGTTGAGAGTCTTCTTCCCACCATGAAAAGGAGTGGGGAATCCGAGTAAAAACCGGATTCCTCCTCTATAAAATCCCCTTTCCCCTTCCTTTAGGTTTTTATCACGGGATTTTGAGAGATTGAGGGATTTTTTTCAAAAGGATCCACGGGTTCTTGATGGAAAAGAAAAAGATTGCCGGAGTTCTTTTCGGCTGCCGGAGCTCGAGGTAAGCCCCTCCCCTTCTTCCTCTCCCTCTTCCCTTTCTCCTCTGGCCCAAAGCCTCGCCGCCAGCCATCGTCTTCGCCGGAAAATCCATGAACAAAAAAAATTTCCTGTTTTTCGATCTCTTTTTGATGCTCGCCGGCCAAACCTAGTCGTCGGCCAGCTCGCATGGCCCCCGGCCGTTGTTGGATCTCCGGCCAGGCCGCCACCCCGCCGGAGCCCGAGCCACCGGGGGGGGACCTCACGGTCCTTTCCTGTTTCAGCCAAGGGAGGCCGTGGGAAAAGAAAAGAAGAAGAAGAAGAAGAAAAGAAAAGAAAAAGGAAAAAGAAAAAAAAAAGAAAAGAAAAAAAAAAGGAAAAAGAGAAAGAGAAAAATAAAAATAAAAATAAAATAAAATAAAATAAAAAGAAGAAGAAGGAGAGAATTTTTCTCTCTCTCCTTTCTCTCTCCTTTTTCTCTCTTTTTTTTCTCTCTCCTCTCTCTATCTTCTCTCTCTATATTTTCTCTCTCTAGACTTTTCTATCTCTTTACGGATTTTATCTCTCTAGAATCTTTCTACTCTCTCTCTCTGATTGCATCATGAACCCTAGGATAAAAATTGAGATGAAAATAAGATGACCTGAGATTGCTCCAAAATTCGTGCGGTAGATCTGATCCCAGTCCGATTCTATTCAAAATTTGTAACACTTGATTCATATTGAGTTACCCTGATAGGACCTCTGATGATCTCGATCATGAGTGCCTCATCGGAAGGATACGAAGGTTTCTCTCTCCACTTTCTCTCTCTACTTTCTCTCTCTAGGATTTTCTCTCTCTTCATGGATTTTTTCTCTCTAAAAGTCTTATAGATCAGTGGAGGATCTAGATAATTAGATAAATCCTAATTTTGATTAATCCTAAGAGAGGTCCTCGATCTGTGTTATTAGGATCGATTATCGGTAATTTTCTCTATATATGATTTTTATATTTGATCAGGGTCATGAAGAGATACGATTATCTGCATAAGATATCGAGTGGAATATCTTATTAGAGAAATTTATAAATCAAAGAAGAACATTGATTTCTGTGTTTGGATCAGTCACCGGTAAAGGTAAGAATCCCTGTACATGATCACTATTATATATATGCTACTTTACTGTTGGTCTTGCATCGTTGGTTTTGTATCGTCAGATTTGAGATTGATGAAATTATTATATCTGAGATATTATTATTTGATTTTGAGCATGAGTATGTTATGTTAATATATATGTATCAGAGATTGATGGCATGATTATATGGATATGACATATCTGAATTGATCATAATGCAAGACAGAATTGATTGATGAAATCAACACATAATGATTAAATGAAAAGAAAGAGATATATGGTATGGACTAGCCTTGTCATGTGGAACAGCCGGCCAGGAGCTCATGCCTGGGACAGCCCGCCAGGAGCTTATGCCTGGGACAGCCTCTCACGGGCTTTGGTACGTGGGACAGCCGGTCAGGAGCTCATCTTGGGACAGTCTTGAAAGATTTTTTAAATGGATTCGATCCGGATGATGACTGAGGTATAGACTTGGATAGTCCAGAGCCAGAAAGAAAATATTAAAAATCATGTGATTATGAAAAGAGAAATGAAAGATAAGGCATGAAACAATTGTTGAACAAAAGTATTTTACCTGTTAACATATGATGATGCATCTATTTTGACAAGACAGAAAATTTATGAATGTTTGCATTATTCTGGACATTGAACATGAGATTTTATATTTTATTGCTATTCTTTATTTTCAGACTATATTACTATATCAGTGTGATATGGAAATTCTTACTGGGCTGTAAAGCTCATACCCCTTCATCTTTCTTTTCTTTTCAGAGATACAGGATGTTCATGATTGGCTATGGCTTAGATTTATGGGTGAGCAGATGGATAGATAAAGTGTTATAGTACCTGATCAGAGAACTGAAAAAATTTAATTTGTACCTATACAAGATTTTATGAATTATTGTTGAAATTAATTGTTATAGATGTTAAGGTTGTAATAATTTATTTTGGCCTTGCATATTCTTTAGGGCTTGCTCTAAGGAGTGTGCGGCCATCACGTACCCGACCTGGATGTTGGGTTCGGAGCGTGACAAAATGGTATCAGAGCATAGGTTATGATCATTAGGGATTATGATATAAGTGATTAGAATATTATAGAGTGATATCAGAGCTTAAATTATGATCATTGGAGATTATGATATAAATAATTTGGATGAGATAGAATAATATTAGAGCTCAGGTTTAAGATCACTAGAGATTATGAAGAGATATTAAAACTTTATGTAAGATCAGTAGGATGTGACAGAGTAGCATCTGAGCTTAGAGGTTAGGTTACGTTTATTTGGAGACAATGATACAAGTGATTAGGATATGACAGAATAGTACTAGAACCCAAGTTTAAGGTCACTAGGGATTGTCATATAAATGATATCAAAACTTTGGGATTATAATCACTAGAGTATGATTGATAATATCGGAGTTTAAGATTTTGATCATTAAAGGTATGATAGAATGATATTAGAGTTTAGGTTATGATCACTAGAAAATATGATTTAAGTGGTATTTGAGTTTAAGGTTATAATTATTCAGAATTGTAATTCTAGTGATATCTGAACTTAGGTTATGATCATGAGAAACATGATAGATATAAAAGAGAAGATTCAATATTTAGATTTCGAATCAATAGATATTAAGATGAAATTTAGGTATAAGTGGCATATTATATCTATAATAGAATTGATGAGTTATATTTTAGATTTCAATTAGTAAGGTTGACCTAAGTATGAAAGGAGTTGACCTTGGAATAAAGTGGGAGGTATTGATAAGTTATGTTGAGTATACTAGATGATTTTGGAATGTAAAACTTATATGATTGAAGATCATGATATTTTTTTATTTTGATGATAATTGTCTGAGCATTATGAATTTTGGACTTATCAAAAGAAAGTTAATTAAGGTATGGTCTAAAAAGAAATTTCATCATATAAGAGAGAAATATTTTTGAACACTGAACCCATAAAAGGTCATATATGAAACTCAATCCTAGATGAAAAATATACTTATGAGAATACGAGATACACATCTTGATAAAAGTTTTTGGTTACTCAAAATATCATATTCTGAATATGATTCCTTGATCTTTCAAGTTGCATTGAATTTCAAGTCAAAAGTTTACTTTTCTAAGTGGATCAAAAGTATTTTGATATTGTTGTTAAATTTAAAATATATATATATATATATATCTAAATGATTGTAAGGTAAATCTAAGGTTAACTCCAATTGATTCTAGACATGTTGGATTCTTGAAGAGTGATAAAACTTATGCAATGATTTCAAACATAGAAAGTGGATCAAGATTTAATTTTTATATGCTATACCCAAAGGTAGTAAAGATAAAAAAACTTAAAATTTTATCCTAAGTCTTATATGAAATTTGAAGGTTAGATCTATCCTGGATTGATCTAACATATGAGGATATTTTTATCTTTGATAGACTTATATAATTTGATAAATTAAGATCAGAATGTGCAGCAAAAGCGTGGTAGATTAAATTGATTAGAAATATTAATCTTTAAAATCAAAAGATATTATGATGAAATATATTAGTTACAAATAAGGAAGGATTTTATTGATAATGAAAGGATACTATAAATTTTGATCTAATCTGATCATAGTCGGATAATCTTGTCAGTAGGTTGCTTCATTGTAGATAAGACCAAAAAATTTTAGATATCTCAAGTTTATTAACAGCTTGATAATTCTGGTATTAGTTCAAACTTAGAATGTCCTGACATAGATCTCATATTTTTTTTAAAATCTAATATTGTTACTCGAACTGATATAGAAGATTGAGATTTTTCTTAAGATGAGAGTCTACATATAAAATTTGTTGGAAGGTCAAGAGAAGAAAGAAATTGATGATTGTGAAGAGTGCCCGATGTTTGACCTTTATTTATTTTTCTATCATAGATAGTCTGAGATAATTATGAATTTCGAGTGAAATGTAATGGTGGTATATTAATACAAGTCCAAAATGTTACAGTTCTTCAAAAAGTTGAGAAATCAATAAGAAGGGATGAGTTTGAGATTTCAAATAATTTTTGTTATAACAAGATCATGAGAAATAAAAGACATTATTGTAAGCTTGAGAATGACATGAAGAATGTATACTTTGAAATAGATATCTCAAACGACATAACCTAATTTCGAGGACGAAATTATTTTAAGGAGGGGAGAATGTAACGACCCAGAAAAAAAAAAATAGAGGAATCGGGAGGAAGAAGACTCCCGTTGAGAGTCTTCTTCCCACCGTGAAAAGGAGTGGGGAATCCGAGTAAAAACCGGATTCCTCCTCTATAAAATCCTCTTTCCCCTTCCTTTAGGTTTTTATCACAGGATTTTGAGAGATTGAGGGATTTTTTTCAAAAGGATCCACGGGTTCTTAGATGGAAAAGAAAAAGATTGTCGGAGTTCTTTTCGGCTGCCGGAGCTCGAGGTAAGCCCCTCCCCTTCTTCCTCTCCCTCTTCCCTTTCTCCTCTGGCCCAAAGCCTCGCCGTCGGCCACCGTCTTCGCCGGAAAATCCATGAACAAAAAAATTTCCTGTTTTTCGATCTCTTTTTGATGCTCGCCGGCCAAACCTAGTCGCCGTCCAGCTCGCATGGCCGCCGGCCGTTGTTGGATCTCCGGCCAGGCCGCCACCCCGCCGGAGCCCGAGCCACCGGGGGGGACCTCACGGTCCTCCCCTGTTTCAGCCAAGGGAGGCCGTGGGAAAAGAAAAGAAGAAGAAGAAGAAGAAAAGAAAAGAAAAAGGAAAAAGAAAAAAAAAAGAAAAGAAAAAAAAAAGAAAAAGAGAAAGAGAAAAATAAAAATAAAAATAAAATAAAATAAAAAGAAGAAGAAGGAGAGAATTTTTCTCTCTCTCCTTTCTCTCTCCTTTTTCTCTCTTTTTTTCTCTCTCCTCTCTCTATCTTCTCTCTCTATATTTTCTCTCTCTAGACTTTTCTCTCTCTTTATGGATTTTATCTCTCTAGAATTTTTCTACTCTCTCTCTCTCTGATTGCATCATGAACCCTAGGATAAAAATTGAGATAAAAATAAGATGACCTGAGATTGCTCCAAAATTTGTTCGGTAGATCTGATCCCAGTCCGATTCTATTCAAAATTTGTAACACTTGATTCATATTGAGTTACCCTGATAGGACCTCTGATGATCTCGATCATGAGTGCCTCATCGAAAGGATACGAAGGTTTCTCTCTCCACTTTCTCTCTCTACTTTCTCTCTCTAGGATTTTCTCTCTCTTCATGGATTTTCTCTCTCTAAAAGTCTTATGGATCAGTGGAGGATCTAGATAATTAGATAAATCCTAATTTTGATTAATCCTAAGAGAGGTCCTCGATCTGTGTTATTAGGATCGATTATCGGTAATTTTCTCTATATATGATTTTTATATTTGATCAGGGTCATGAAGAGATACGATTATCTGCATAAGATATCGAGTGGAATATCTTATTAGAGAAATTTATAAATCAAAGAAGAACATTGATTTCTGTGTTTGGATCAGTCACCGGTAAAGGTAAGAATCCCTGTACATGATCACTATTATATATATGCTACTTTACTGTTGGTCTTGCATCGTTGGTTTTGTATCGTCAGATTTGAGATTGATGAAATTATTATATCTGAGATATTGTTATTTGATTTTGAGCATGAGTATGTTATGTTAATATATATGTATCAGAGATTGATGGCATGATTATATGGATATGACATATCTGAATTGATCATAATGCAAGACAGAATTGATTGATGAAATCAACACATAATGATTAAATGAAAAGAAAGAGATATATGGTATGGACTAGCCTTGTCATGTGGAACAGCCGGTCAGGAGCTCATGCCTGGGACAGCCCGCTAGGAGCTTATGCCTGGGACAGCCTCTCACGGGCTTGGTACGTGGGACAGCCGGCCAGGAGCTCATCCTGGGACAGTCTTGAAAGACTTTTTAAATGGATTCGATCCGGATGATGACTGAGGTATAGACTTGGATAGTCCAGAGCCAGAAAGAAAATGTTAAAAATCATGTGATTATGAAAAGAGAAATGAAAGATAAGGCATGAAACAATTGTTGAACAAAAGTGTTTTACCTGTTAACATATGATGATGCATCTATTTTGACAAGACAGAAAATTTATGAATGTTTGCATTATTCTGGACATTGAACATGAGATTTTATATTTTATTGCTATTCTTTATTTTCAGACTATATTACTATATCAGTGTGATATGGAAATTCTTACTGGGCTGTAAAGCTCATACCCCTTCATCTTTCTTTTCTTTTCAGAGATACAGGATGTTCATGATTGGATTATTTTTATAAATAATTTTTTTAAATTATTTAGGTAAAGCACTCTAATATAGGAGATATTTATCAAACTATATTAAATATTATAAAAATATTAAATTGGATCAGAGGGCAACATTCCATACTTCTACTCGTGTGCATAACACGTGATAGCAAATGGAGATGGCATAGCACACGTAAAGATTACAAATGATTGTCGTGGCTTGCACCAAAAAAAAAAAAAGGCACATCTGTGCTAAGATTTTTCTTCGAAATTTGGTTCATATCTATAGTCATTAAAATTTCGAGTTTATTGTCCTTAATTTGCTTGGGGATGGCCATGAATTTTGTATCTTCATATAAGTCCATAAATGTTTTCAACTTGCACCCACACAATCTGCTACTTAATGTAGGTAATTGACCTCTACTTTTCATATTTCTATGCATCTATTTTTTTACTTTCCTCCTTGACCTTAGAAACTCAAACATTCATTATTTATTTTGATTTAATTTCTATATATCTCCTTTTTATGAACATTCTCCTCCCTCTCTTCTTAAGTACTTATCTGGATAGTCACCATTCTCATCTCATGTATTTAGGATCATATGGAGATGAAATTACTTAATTTGAAGTTAGAAATCTAGGATTGTTGTTATTCTCTCACCAGGCCAGATCCGAAGGTGAGTCGACTCGAGCCGGAAGTGATAGGTGGGGACTTGGACCAAGCCAACTCGGTGGTCGGATCCGATGACTGAATTTAACCATCAAAAATTGCACGACGGAGATCTTCGATCAGATCCAAGCTTAATCCAATGGCTGGATCTGATATTGGGGATGCGAAAATGCATGTAGGGACCCTTACAGGCCTGAGCTCATGCGGCAATCACTTTGGGCCACTTACTGATCCCAACCAACTTTCTAAGCTTGGGCACAGGCTGTCACTGGGCTGACGTGTGGACACGGTCCTTGGTAAAGGTGGGTAGGCTGCATAGTTGGGCATGGGCTCATCGCAGCTCAAGCATGCTCGACCCTTTGAGTTTGACACGGGTCGGATGGCTTTCAAGCCTAGTGGCTAGGAGCTAGGTCATGAGGGGCCCAAAAAGAGCTCCTCTAGAAAAAATAAGGCTAAAGCCAAGGCTTTGGCTTCTTGAGAGACCTACACGAAGGTGTCGGTTGATGCTGATGACTTCAAAGTCTTTTTCTTCTCAGCTAGGACCTCAAGAGAGGATGGGAAAGCATCGATCTAGATAAAAGAGGGGGCCTATGAGGAGGGGGCTTCTGGTGGCCAAATTGAGGAGGGGCAGACAGAGTAGGGGATAGAGATGGGGATGGAGAGGGACTTGGTGCCTATCAGGGGAGTGGACCTTGGTTCACATGGATGTATCGATGGGAGGCTAGGACTCTACCCGTGAGGATGTTGTCACCAGAGCGACAAGCAATCCAAGGGGAGGGAGTGTGCCCGATGCCCATAGACTCGGTGGCAATTGAGATTGAGGCGATGAGCTCTCAGGTTGAGGGGGGCAAGGGTGTGGGCCCTTCTCCCTATGAGTCCTCACTATAAGGCTCCTGATATGGAACACCCAGGAGGTGGGAAAGCCTTCATTCCAGTCGACCTTTGACTGGTTGATTCAGCAGCATGGCCCTGATGTCTATGTCCTGCTTGAGACTCGGGGCTCTAGGGTGAGTCTTGTTCGAGCTAGACGTCAGATTCTGATGGCATGGAGCACTTACATGGTGGAGTCTAGAGGATTGTCCGGGGGTATCCTAATGATGTGACGTTGCGGCTCGGTCAAAATAGATACCTTCCACATATGCAAGTAGCGGGTGGCCTTAGTCATAGTAGAGCATGCTGGAGGATCTTAGCTTCTTTTCAGAGTCTATACGAGCACCAAGTCTCAAGAGTAGAGAGTGCTATAGTTAGAGATCTCCTGGATGGTGTCACAGAGCTTGCCTTCCCTCATTGTTGAAGACTTCAACTGTATTATTGAGTCCCATGAGAAGAGGGGAGGAAGGCTATCTAGGGACAACATTGACTCTAGAGAGTTTTGAGATTTCATTAGTAATATGGGTCTGATTGATTTTGGCTACTCCAATCTTAGATTCACTTAGTGCAACAACCGTAGGGGATGGCTCAAGTCTGGGAGAGGATCGACTGAGCGCTTATCACTATCGGGTGGCTCCAATGATTCTCAGGATATCAGGTTCAATACCTCTCAAGGATTGCATCAGATTAGTGCTCGATTCTCATCATGACGGATGGCCTGTGCTTGCTCAGGGGCCCATTCAAATTTAAAAAGTTTTGGACCTTCTATCATAGATTATGGGATCTAGTTCGGGAGGTGTAGAGGATGTCAATCGGTGGGGATGCAAGGTACCAGATGACTCAGAGGTTAAAGTTAGCTAGTTGCATGCTCCTTCAATGGAATTGTCTGGAGGTTGGTGATATCTTCAAACGACTCGAAAGGGTGAAGGTAAACATTGTGGAGCTACAGCCGAGGAAGGACTAGGAGAGGGGCTTTTGGAAGCCTAATTTGAGGGAGCTTCGTCACAAGCTCCATTGCACCATTCATTGCCGAGACAGTAGGAGATATCGTGGAGGCAGAAGTCCAGAATTTAGTGGATCAGAAAGAATGATTGAAATATCATATTTTTTCATCAGTCCACTATGATTAGGAGGTTTGTCAATTGCAACAGGCAGCTAAGAGGGAGTGATAGCAGAGTTGTAGGTGATAGTGAGGAGATTAGGGAGTAGATTCTTCAGTTCTTCAAATCTTGTTGGGCAGCATCTTTAGGTGGAGACCTGCCTCTCCAAGGGTCCCAACCTGCGACCCACATCTCTGATCAGGAGAATGAGATCTTGATTTGCTCGATGTCGTTCGAGGAGGTGTGGAGAGCTCTTTGATCTCTAGGGGCAGATAAGGCCCCAAGGCCAGATGGCTTCTCCCCATTCTTCTTTCATTAGTATTGACCTATTGTCAGAGAGGAGGTAGCGAAAGCGGTGCAGATGGTCTTCGAGTCCAAGGGTATTCTGGAGGCATGAAAGAAGATAATGATTACTTTTATCCCAAAGTGATATGATGCATCGACTCCAGGGCACTTCAAATCGATCAGCCTCTACACCACTCTCTATAAAGTGTGTGTCAGGATCCTGATTGATCGACTAAAGCCGATTATACCTTGTTTGATCAGTCTGGAGCAAGGTGCCTTTGTCAACGGTCGGTGCATCATAGATAATATCTTACTTGCTCAAGAGTTTATGCATGATATGTAGTGAGCTCCCATCCGTCGAAGTCTTATAGCGATCAAGCTGGATAAGGAGCGAGTGTACAACTAGATGAGCTGGTAATTTTTTAAGCACGCAGATACTTCAAGAGTTCGATTTCTAAGAGAGATGGATTGATTGGATCATGGATTGCATGGAGACTTTTAGTTTTGCCATTCTAATTAATGACGCCCCGATGGAGTTCTTTTATTCGACGGTCGGCCTTCATCAAGATTGCCCTCTCTTTTCTTACCTATTTATTTTGTATGCTTATGCACTATTTTGGGCATTGACGGTGGTAGTTTAGGGGTCAAGTGCTAGAGCCCTACTGATCCATCTCTGGGGCTCAACCGCTCTCGTACCTTCTCTTTATAAATGACTATCTCATTGATCGAACCTTGGTATAGAATATGAGATGCTTTGCATCCATTGTTGAGGCCTACCATCAGATGTCTGGTTAGCTCATGAATTCAAAAGTCTGCGGTCATCTTCAGCCTCAAGATGAAGACTCGGATAAAGCAGGTAATACCGGAGAGGCTGGGGATCTCAGAGTTGATCGAGATCTTGACCTATCTGGATGTTTCTATCATAGATCAGTGCCTCCAGAGGGTCGACTGCAGACCCATGGAGCAGCAGATCCAGGATCACCTCAAAGGATGGCAAGCTAGTGCTCTCTCTATGATGGATAGGATGGATGATTTTTGTGATATCAATGCTTATCTCTATCCCGATGTACCTCTTAGCAAACACGATTGTGTTGAGTTTCTATCAGAGAGAACTAGAGCAGCAGCTACAGAGTTTTCTGTGGGATTCAGGGCATGACAGGCGTGGAATCCACCTGCTGTCCTGGGAGGTAGTTTGCCAATCTGTGAGGATGGTGGTTTAGAGATTCAGTTTCGATTGGTTAAGAGGGAGGCCATGATTGTTAGACATGCTGTCAAATTTTTTATTCAGCTAAATTACTTCTGGATCAGAGTGATGACAATCCAATATGGAGCATGGAGCCAGGGATCTTAGATACAGGCGCCCTATGGTTGCTCTTTCCTCTGGAAATAGATCTGTGCTCATGGGTCTACTATTTTGGCAGAGGTCAAATGACTGATTGGAGATAGGAGATCAGTGGTTGTGAGCCTGGATGCTTAGATTTTCAGCCTACCACTCTCTAAGTGGCCGACCTCTATGAGCAATAAGATGGATGACCATCTGCGAGTCTGCGACCTACTTAACATCAACAGTAGGGGCTGAAGAGCATAGAAAATGATCAGCTTATTTGGTGGTCCGCTCGCTAATCCGATCGTCACTATTCTGATTCTAAATCACTGTAGCCAAGATTTGTGGGTGTGGGGCTGCTCTTGTTGTCCTAGGATTCCCCTGAGGAATCTATCTAAGATGTGCAGCCTGATGATGGATAGGAGGATTGAGATTGCCTATATTTGGAGAATGCCCACCGACCCCAAAGTAAGACTCTTTCTCTGGAAGCTTGCTTGAGACTGACTTCTAATTTACATGCTTCTTAAAGATAGAGATATGGAGCTATCGATTTCATGTCCGATCTGTGGACTGGAGGATGAGCCAATAGAGCATGCCATCCTGTGTTATCTGAGGGCTAGACTAATTTGGAGGAGGACGGACGGCCAACCTTAGGAGATGATCGGGGGTCATTAGCTAGAGGCCTTCTTGAGCGCGATCCGATTGAGTATAGCTGACAAGATGACTCCACTTGAGAGGGAGGATGCTTTACATTGCCTATCAGATTTGGCTTCCTAGAAATAGCCTAATCTTCAAGGACAAGATGGTTCCTGCTCAATAGGTGCTGGAGAGAGCTATCTACTTGACAATGGAGTATAGTCACTTCGATGCTATTGGCTTATCCCTTGATGTCTCTATTCACTGAGACTCCCTTGCTACCCCTATAGTGATCCGAAAGATTATTTTCATTTTCTAAGAGCTCTCTCCTTCGAGATTTATCAAGGTAAATTTTGATGGCAGTGTCAGGGATGGAAGGGGTGGTGAGAGATTTGTCATCTGAGATCCGAATATCAGGTTACTAGCGGCTGGGGGCCCTCATCTCTTCGAGCCTTCAATCTTAGATGCTGAGCTTTATGCTGCCTAGGCGGACATTATTTTTGTTAGATAGGAGTTAGGATAAAAAAAAATTTTATTGAGAAAGATTCTACCACCATCATTGGATCGATCCGTGACAGCACGAGACTGCTGGAGCCCATCCGCTCCTCTATAATATCTGAACTATTCTTCATCTTTTTGCTACTATGGTGCTGCACTGGTGCTGCATGTCTATCAAGAGATGAATAGTGCGGCAGATTGGGTCACATCATATGTAGCAGAGCATTTCGAAGATTGAAATTGGCGATAGGACAAGAGCTATCCACCAACCCTGTGAGATCTTTTGTACTCTAATTTTTTGGGCTGCTCTCACACCAGAATGGTGTGACCACCTGATGTACCCAAAAAAAATCCATCAATGTTAATTGTGCATATCCAAATCCAAATCCTCTTAGGTTCCACCATTCAAGCTCCCTCACAAGTTACTATGTCATGATCTCGATCTTGCATTCTTAACATGCTTGCCTATCCCTGACCATACCACTCGCTAATGAGCATAACAAGTTCTCACATTATTACATGCTACCACAATCTTAAAGTATACAGTCATACGGCATAACATCATTTGTCCATGGCTTGGTCATGCATCACCATTCATTGTCATGGCACTGGCATCCAAATCTATGCATCAGCAAAATATTATTATTATTAGCCATCAATCCCTTATATCACACCACCCTCTCCTCCACATGCCTAGCTTGGCTATCTTTGTTTCTTAACCCAGTTCCAAGGCATATATTTTCATCAATATTCCATAGCCATATATACTCTATGGTTGATCAGCTCCCCTAGGTTCCCATGAGACACCATAATACTTAAGAGATTTACCCATTAGGGTAAGCCAAATTCTTGCCGAACTAGTTTCTTATTGCTTTTACACTCCTCTACAAATTAAGCATGTTTAGAATAGGTGCCTCAAGAACTCTCCAAAGATAGAACCTCAATGCAATCCCCACCAAACCAGTGCATCTAATTAATATTGCCCTTAATACCACCACATGAGACTATTTGATTATAGCATCACCATGCCCTATAATTACTTCAGGATGATCTTGTATCCTACAGGCCTAAAGTAGTTAAGAACATACGTAAGGTGCTGCATGCCTCCATAATCCATGGGAATCCTTAAGCATCAATATATGTCCTAGCAATTATTGCCATGTCTAAAATCAGTCCCCATAGAGACCCTAACTCTATGCCATGGCTATGCTACACCATAACTAACCATTGCCTCCTCAATATCCCATCCAAGCATTCATGTTGTTCTCTACCCCTAATAAGGGAAAGAAAAGGAAGGGAAAGGAAAGGAAGAGAAAGAGAGGGAAAGGGAAGGAGAACATCACTCTTGTTTGGATAGCCCTCGTAAGGAAAAGGAAAGGAGAAAGAGGATAAATATTTTAAATCCAAAAGATCATTGTATCCTTTTTATGTGTTTCAAGAGTACAAAAAATGATTATCCAAAACTAATGCACAATCTATGATAAAATAAAAAATTATTAATAGAATGCCACTGTCATAATAAAATAAAGTTGTGAAGTCAAAATCAACCTACATAGAATTTAGCCAATTCATGAAGAAATATTCAATAACATAGGTCCAAAAATACTAAATTAGCATCTTAAATAATCAATAAAAAAAAATATCAACACTTTTTTTTCCATCAACCAAAAATCAGTTGCTTAAATGTATCAACCAAAAATCATTCACATCAACACATCTTTCCTCTTCTCCATTGAAAACCCAATATTTCTCTGAACTTATCAGGATGCTCGATAAGAAAAAAATAAATATCTATCAGATGTTCAGGTGTAATGATCAAGTCAATAAAAAGTTTAAAAATTTCATCCTCTTGAATTGGAAGTCGCTGAAAGACATTCTTAAAAATATCATTTTCTTTGCAAATTGTCTCATTTTCTTATTTGATTGCCTCAGCCGCATTATCAATTACCTCTTTGATGCCTTTAAGCTCCTTCTCTTCCTTCGACACCTTATTTTTTTTGATTTTTGAAGTTATTGCACCTTGTGGAGTATGAGAATATATCTCTTATTGCTCATCGAATTTTATATTATCACCTATATCCTCAATGCTCACCTCATTTTGAGAAATCAAATGATCAATACCATCAATAGTATTGATGAAATCATCCTCAGTAATTAAGAGTTGTTGATGTTTCAACTCTTTTGTAGTCTTAGCATGATCTCCCATTGTCTTATCATTTTCATAAAGAATCATCATCTTGTCATAATGTGGAATGAGTTTGTTCCTCCACTCTTCAGCTTCAGTATTAGCCTATCGAAAAATAAATAAATATCATGTCAAAATTAAATATTAACAAATAAAGATAAATGATCTAGATAAATCTTAATTAACTTCTCCCATACTTCAGGCTCAGTAGTCCACATCTTAGTAGTCAGATCTCAAGTTAATCTGATTATTAAAATTTTTTGAAAAAAATCAAAATATTTCAAAAAAAATCTCTTTTAAAGTCTTTCAATGATTTTTTATCTTCTCTTTGTTCAAATTATTGTTCAATTTTTTATTTACCTCAGCCACTATATTTTCATATGCTGTTGTTGTGAATGTTTCATTTACTTTATTTCTCATATTATGCTGATGCATGAATGCCTCAATAAGTGCATCATCCATAGTAGAGTTCTAGAACATAAGTTCTTCCTTCTTTGAGTTATCATTCGTATCTTTCTTCTTTCTTGACATGATTGATCTACATACATTTATAAAAAAAAATATATAGAAATATATAATATAATATAAATATATAATATATATAAAAATATTAAAAAGAATACTATATCAAATAGTTTCATGTTGGCATTATAAGTACGAACAATCAAATAGATTTATCTAATGAATACGAGAAAGTAAACACAACACACAAACAGTTTGATATGATAGTAAACTAGTATGTTACAAAACATAATCATTCCATATAGTTGTAGCTATATGGTCTCTTATAATCTCTCCTTGAATAGCATCATCATTATCATTTTCTCAAGCACGCCTTTCATTTCCTGTTTGATTTTGATTTGCAAGTTCAGCATCTACTTCAACAATATGCTCCTTATCTGCATTCACGCCTATTAGATAATTATGCAAAATACAACAAGATAATACTATATATTTTTGAGCTTTAACCCCATATATAGGTTTCATTATACTTGCTATAATAGAAAATTATTTTTTCAATACACCAAATACTCATTCAATAGTATTACGCAAGGATGCATGGCGAAGATTGAATAACTCTCGAGCAGTTCATGGTGGATTCTTTGAGTATTCTTTCAAGTAATAACATACTCCTCTATAAGGTGCAATAAGCCCATCCATCAGCTGGTATCTAGCATCAACAAAATAAAATTTATCTATTCAAATTTACAACTATCATATATGGTTGTTAATTAATGAGCATAAGATTAAAAAAAATGTATGAAATTATTTTGATTACCTTCATAAATTTTAAGATTATCTTTTCTTGATAATGTATTATTTAAGATTCTTAAGTCAGCTACTATTTTTTCTCAATCCGATAAGACATACATAAATTTAAAATCAAAATCATATGCTACTAATATATTTTAGATGAGATAGTCTTTTCTACCACGATATTTAGGAGCATCCATAATAGACACTTGTATATAGACATGCATTCCATCAATTACTCCCATACATTTCTGAAATTACACGTCTATGTTAACAGTAATCTAATATAAAATTATTTATTATTTATAATATAGGATAATAATTTTATCTTTAAATATGGGTTGAACCGACTACTGTTGAGAATATTTGGCAAAACTTATGAGCCATCTAATTGTTTGAGAAGTTTTTCTTCTAATTCAATTATAGATTTCAACACATTATGAAAATAGTGACTTGTAGTTTCTTCAGACCTTCGAAATCACAATTAAACTTTATGATTTCTAGCATTATGTATTAGTATATAAAGTATTTTCATAATTTGCTCTTATATTGTTGCTCTTCTCGTTGGTTTTAAACCACCATCTTTTTCTAGCAAATCACATAAGTCTAAAAATACTTTAGGCCCCATTTATATTATTTTATGCCCTTGACCACTTTCAATAATCTTACTCAATATTTTCTCGTGCATCCTTTCTCTTTTAGAGTTGAAACTACTACTAATTCGCTTGTCATATGACCGTATTTTGAGAACGAACCATTGAGCAACCAAGCATATTAGTTGAGCAACCGCCCTTTTACAAATTTCTTTCTATCTAATTTCTCTCCATTTAAATTTGACAATAGCTATTTGAAATTTTTGAAAATCCATCTACTATAAAAAATATTACACATTACAAAGTAAAAAAAACAAAATATAGAACAATATACATAGAATAATTAAGAAAAATATGAAAGCATAGAACAAAACAAGAAAAAATGCAAGTAAAATGAACCATTGTAAGTTGTAATTTGATGAAAAAAATCATGAAATTATGAATAGCCATCCAATTTCTCTATGATAAAACATGGTTAATATTTGTTGAAACAATAATTGTAGGACAACAAACAAAAGACAATAATGAGATTACCATTTCTATAGGCAAAAAAATGATAAGATCAATAGAAAAAGGAAGCAAAAAATCTAGCTACTAACCTTCTACACGATCTCATCGACGAGAGATAAGGAGATGAGTGACGGACATCATATTTGATTCATGTAGAAAAGAGGAAGAAAAAAGTTTAATAGAAAACAATGAAAGAAAGCCATAGAATAAACCCTAGCTTTTATTTGAAGATCTATGGGCATTTTTGTTCTTTAAATATCTCATGTCCCTTTCTCTCCCGATTTTTCTAAATTGGAGAAATTAGAAAATTAGTTTAACAGAAAGAAAGAGAGAAAGAAGGGTACCTCTCTCTTTTCCTTCCCCTCCTTCAAAAATTAATATCCAAACAAGGAAAAGGGAATCCCTCCCTTTCCTTTCTCTCCAAATCCTTCAATCCAGACAAAGCATTAGAGTTTTAGTGTATCAATGAGCATTACAACTATGAGCACACACAAATCTCTTCACTAGGCCTCTAAGTCTAAGCTAGCACTTCCTTGAGACAAACCTATAACAATATATGTGACATAATAGCAACAAGATTTCGAACTTAATTTATGGTATGATCATCGGGAGATGATATACGTTAGGAAGTTGGCATCTTCAAAATTTTAAAAGTTTTGTTCGTGTAAAACTTCATTGGCTAATGATGCCTCTATCTCAAACGAATATACTTATAACCTAATCCATGGATAAGTATTTACATTAAATGCACACAAGATTTGTAATGATAGACCAAAAGACAAATGGTGAAAGGATCAAATAAGGTCTAAAATAATTTTATCTTGTCATAAAATATTAATTTTGCATAGATAACATGAAGCTTTAACAAAATTTTCTCTCAAAAATCATGTATAAGCTAATGGTATTGCCCCCAAACCAAGTGTCAAAAGAAATTCAGCATCAAGGAAGCTGGTCCTAACACTAATTTCAAAAAAAATATCATGAACAATTAAATAACATTGACTAATGCAACCATTTTAAATATAGCTATCCAATTACTAAAAAATTTGAACAATTAGATTATCACCCATAATTTAAATGACACTATTAAGATCTTAATACAATCCAAACATGACAATCTCTTCATTATCAAACAGATAAGAGACACACACTATATTTTAAAAATTAAACAATTATGAAAAAGGCAAAAATATCATTTTTTGGTCGTGAATATATGCCTCTTCATATTTTCTAAATAAGATTTTTTATTTTTAACATTGGGATGCGACATCTTAGGGTTCCATTGTAATTGACAAGCAGAATACTTCTATTAGCATCTATGCAAATATGAATTTGCAGACCCCACTTTATATGTATCCTCTGGCATGTGCAACATATGAGCAAAGCATTTATTCATATGTCATAATAAAAAAAATAGAAAGCTATTTCGACTTTGTCAAAGCTGAAAAGGTCGCTTGGGAAAAACTTCATTTTAGAGTTTTTCTAAAAATACTTTCTGACCAATATCAAAAAGATATTTGATTTTAATAAAATTTTAATGATGATCAAAATGCCTACTAATAAATCTCTTAATTACATCTTATATCATATCATATTGTTATACTATAAATATAATATAATAATATTATCATTATATTATAATAGTATAATATATTATATTTTATACTAATACTTAATTATAATATAATATACTCTTATATTATTTTACAAGTATAATGTATAATATAACATATTATCACAATCATAACATTATATAATAATAGTAACATCATAATGATATACTAAATTATTAATGATATAACAAGATAACATATTGGATTATATAATATTCTATTATTAAAACTATAGTATTATAATATAAATATATAATATAATCGATTATATTATAATCTATGATTAGAATATATTATAATGTTATATTATATGACAAAATTATATTACATTGTAATAAATTTGTACTATGAATAGTATATTACTATATTATATATATCATATTATGTTATGTGCTATAGTATTCAATATTACATTAATTATATTATAATAATATTATATAGTATAATGTTTAATATATAATAATATGTGACATTATATTGTATTATGCTAAACTATACAACAACATGTAATATTTATTTTCATTTTATCATATTAAAAATTTTTATTTTAATTATTAAATATATATTAAAGTTTTTAAATATTTTAAAAAAATAATTACTAGATAGCAATCAACTTTCTGCAAAAATCTATTTCCAAAGTCCTATTTTTTGAAGACTTTACTTTTAAAAGCTCCAAAGCTCTGCTCCGACTAGAGTTGTCAAAATGGAGAAGCCCGACCCATGGAGGGCTGGCCCTTCACGAGCTGAGCCCATTAGGGCTGGGTCAAAAAAGTCCTTTTGATAAATAGACCATCAAATAGATAGCCTAGCTCTAGCCTTATAAGTGAAGGACCTAAACGGACGGCCCTTATAACTCATCAAAAAATTAAAATAATTAAAATAATTATAAAAATTTAAAAATTATAATAAATTAAAAAACTCTTAAATATGATACTTCATCAAATAAATAAATAAAATCAATTCCTACATCAAATTTTAAAATATCAAAAATAAATATAAAATAACTTCAAAAAAATTATAATAATATCATAATAACCATTCTCCATAAGAAAAAAATATCATAAACTAATTAAACTCTATAAAATCAAACAAACCAACAAGTAATAAATATTGTTCAAATAACATTGAGTCTAATTATTGAAATTCAGTCCCTATTCTCAAGATTTTTGTCACAAGATGTTTGCCACCAATATTTCATTAATCAATAATCATCCTCATCTTCCTTAATTATAATATTAGAATCTTGATTTTTGATAAATTTGCATCAATTTTTGTACTTGAATCATCATCTACGATCTATAAGTAACAAATAACAAAGATTAATAAATAATTAGAAAAAAATTATTTTGTATCCAACTAAATTCAAATTCTTATCTTAAATTATAAAAAAAAATATTACCATCATGAATAAAGTCATGTAATCAATTGCAGGTGCAAATAAGAGCTTGCATGAAGAACCAATCCTAACATGATAGGAACTGGGAAAGACATGTCGACTTTCTTTTTCTAAAGAGATATTAAACTTGAGGTTTAATTACTTCTATTCGGTAAATTAGAGGGAGATAGTTAGTATTAATATATAAAAAAAAGAACAAAAAGAAGAACAAAATATATTAAGAACAAATAAAATTAAATCTTTATCAAAATTATTTTTTTTTTTTTAAAAAAATAAATGAATCGGTCCGTGGGCTAGACGGGTCAGTCCTTTACAGGTCGGGTCATAAACGGAGTGGGCTAAAAAATTTTTTTATTAAATAAGCTATCAAAATACTAGGCCGATCCTCCTATTTTAAGGATCTAAATCGGCCGATCTGCGGACCACGGTCTATTTTGGTGTCTCTAGCTCCGATGCAGGGCAACAATGATCATTCAGCGGATATTTTTATTTCTCACCAGCTCACCTCCGGTGACCGCAACTCGCACTCGAAAACCCTAACAGGTAATAAGCATGGCAAAATGTAAGCGCTGCTGTCTATCTCTTCTTTCTTTTCCCTCTCATTTTCATTTTGGAATTTCTCAAGAAGAGAGAGGAGGCACCATGAGAGAAGAGGAGGTGGATCGGCTTCGAGGGGTGGTTCGGGACTGCGTGAGCAAGCATCTGTACTCGTCGGCGATATTCTTCGCGGACAAGGTGGCGTTGGCCACCGGCGACCCGGCCGACATCTACATGCAGGCCCAGGCCCTCTTCCTGGGCCGCCACTACCGCCGCGCCCTCCACCTCCTCAGCTCCTCCCCCCACGTCCTCCTCCAAGACCTCCGCTTCCGCTACCTCGCCGCCAAGTGCCTGGTAGCCCCTCCCCCATTCGCGCGCTTGCTTCTTTTAGCCACTTTCCGTCGCGGAATCTTGATCCACTTGTCATTTCCTTTTTCTTGGGCATTTTTTCGAATGCCTGGCTTGCATCTGATCTCAATCACGTTACGTATTTATGTGTTGTCTAATTGGCCGAAGGGCTCCGTTCAGTGGATCAACGCTGGATCAGCGCAAAGACCGACGCATCCTGGTTCCTGAAATTCGATGAGTTTGCAGCGCCGTTAATTGGGTGGTTTTCCAAAATTTTAAACGATTTTCATCTAGTTCCACAACAATTTGACAAATAACTCAAAAAAATAGCGAACTTTGGTTTTTTGAAAAAGCCATTAGTATTTTGCTAGAATGTATTAATTGTATACTTTCTGGCGTATTTTGTTCATTGTGAATTAAATACAGGTAAAAAATTTTATATAAATTGCAATTCTTGAAAATGTAACATGTTCTTTGCTTTTGTTATTGTTTAGGAATCCTTTTTTCCCCCACTATCTTGCGACTTGATTTGATCGAATCCTGGAGTAATTTTGACTGCAGCTTTATAATATCAGAATATCATGTGTTGTTCTTTGGAATGTATGGAACTTTGTGGGCTTATCTTTTCCATTCTCTCTCCCACTTTTATCTTTGATTAGGAGGAACTGAAAGAATGGCATCAATGCTTGACAATGCTTGGAGATGCTAAAGTCGATGAAGATGGGAATGTTCATGCCCAAAAGGATAATAGTGCAATGTACCTGGATAAAGATGGTGAAGATCATGAAATCAATGTAAGATGTTACTTTATTTTCTAGCCTATTATACAAAACCTATTTGATTTATGGCTAATGAGATCCCTTAATATTATGTGAGACCAAAAGCAGCTGGTCCAAATTAATGGATGTACGAGTGTAATGATTGTCTACATTGTGCTATACTATTTTGCAGTGAACCATTTATGAGAACTTATATTTCCTTCTTTCTAATTTTCTCCATTTTCAATTACACAATTTACAGTGACAGTTTTTTGTTTAATGAAAAATATGACCTAGGATTGGATTGAACAAATTTTGAGTTATATGTAAATTTATATAATGTACATTGGTGAAAAAGCATCCATCAAATATTGCTTTACTAAAGATGCCATTTGCATGTGTAGAATGCTCATGCTGATTTGTATTCTATCCTGTGCTTCCTTTCCATTTCATGAAATTATTTCATGTCACACGTTGCTGTTTTTTTTTTAAAAAAAAATTGCTTCCATTTCAGTTATGTGTGATTGATTTTTGTTTTTCTTTTCAAGTGAAAATTATTTTCACCTTTGAGGTATACTAAGTTCAAGCACTCATTTTTGTCAGCAGACTACAGCAGCAATTTGTTTTTTACGTGGCAAGGCATATGAAGCTTTGGACAATCGTGCCCAAGCGCGACTATGGTGAATTGTTGTTGTCATTACTCTTGTTATTATTACTTTCAGCGGTCGAATACATTATATTGTGTTTGCTTGACTGTCAGTTCCGTTATCTCTTTCAATTGTAGGACAACATCTTTCTTTCACATTTTTGAAACAACATGATTCTTTTCGTAGCTCATGGGTTATCAATTTTTTCATCTACATTTGCATTACATGTAGCTGGATGAAAAAAAATAGACTAATAGAGTGCCAGTAGTAAAAATATTATGAATTTCAACCTAGGACCAGTTCAACTGAGTCATTTATTTAAGGCTAGCTCACCAACAGTAAGTTGTTCATTTCTCAGGCCATGTTGGTTCAGGTCTTTTGGTCAAACACTTGGAATGAATACTAGCGGTTTAATATCATCATATTAGCTATGTTTAGAAAATGGTAAATGCTAGGGAAGTTTGTTATCCCTAAAGGCAAGAATTTCTGGAGAACAAAGTTATCTTGCATTGCTTTTAATAGAATCTTAAGACTGGATACTCCATTTTTACATAGACTTGGGAGATAATCCCTAAAAACCATTAATTAAAACTTGGCTAACTGCCTCATTATAAAACATTAAAAAGATTAGAAATCAACAAAAGGAATTTAGATGAACTGTTTGAAAATCTTAAATTGATTTCTTACTGTAAAATCTCTGGCTGTTTGACCATAACTCATTATTAATCTAAACTCTAACAAAAGCCTGTTCTTCCTCTGTTTGTTCAAAAGAATAAGAGAACAAGCTTTTGTTTTCTGACTGCTTTTTCAGTAAATAAAATACAAACAAGTACTGCTACCAATCAGCTCAAATGGTGAGAAAAGGAGTAACAGCCTAGCTGAATTACTAGTTTTTTAGCAGATTTTGTGGAATGTTTTATATAATACTCGGAACTTGTGATCAGCATATGCTGGGTGTATTATTGTATCAAAAGGGATCTGAATTAACCCCGCGTTTCCTAACTTGGCCCAGAATGAAAGCGGGATATTCTAAACTTGGTGCAGACTAGGTCTGGTTGAAAAAGGCTATCCTATCGAGTTAGAAATTGACAACTCTAGGACATATTCAATTCATGACAAGATGATGGCATACAGACATGTAAACATATTTTATCAATGTTTTTTCCCATTTGGGTGTTGTTATTGTGCTATCTTTGCTTATACTGTTATATGCAGTGTCATGTTTGTACACATTGCTAGGTAACTTTTAGTAGTTGTTTAAAATGCTGAAAAATGAATTGGTGTTCTTCAATGATTAATTTGCCCATATAAGTATGTGGCTTGCTTTATCTGTTTTACTTTCATTGCTTGTTTTAGTTCTATCATTTGCACATGTATGCTTACCTAGTTTGGTTTTATTGATGGTTCTAAGGTACAAAGCAGCTGTTAAGGCAGATCCCCTATGCTATGAGGTATGCCTAGATGTTGGCTTTTATGGAAGTATTTGTTTAATTAGCATCTATTGAATAGGAAATGCTGACAAAGGATAGAGTCTTCCAGTCTTACCAAAGTAGATGAAAGCATGATTAACTGGCCAAAATACTTTTCAATAGAACTGACAAGGTAAACTACCTAATAGCTTTTTATTTGTTCTCCTTCATTGCTTATTCTCCATGTGGAACATGATTATAGATGATATAGAATCCAGCCTTTGCAAATGAGCCAAGAGCTTAGGCCCTTCACAATATGTATCTCACATGAAGGGAAAGAAGTAGGTGGATCTCTTAAATTTTCACAGTGAAAATTATACCTAATTATGGGGATCAAACTGGTTTCTGAAGGCTTTCTAGTTTCCCATAATATAAATCGTAGAACTTGACAATATAAATTCACAAGTCAAGCCTTGTGAAAGTCATACAACTTCAGAATCATTTCTAGAAGAGTTTGTCCATGAATAGAAAGCACTCAAGTATCCTCCAAAATTTTTATTCTCTTTGTTGTTGCACATGTAGTTTATGCACACATAAATACACAATAGTGACTTTACCACTTTTTTTAGCATGATTTACTGGACAAGATTAGTCTTAGCTTCCATATCTACTTTAATTTGAGATAAAGTGATTTATTTGTTTTGGAGAACCTGTATCTAGGGATTCTGAAAGGCTCCTATTATTGCTTCTTTCTAAAGAAAGCTGTCAACTGTTACATGCTGATCATGACAATTACACAATGTCCTTTCACTAATCTAAAGAAAGCTTAGTCTTATGTCCTTTCACTGTGTCTTTCAGGCTTTAGAATGTTTGGTTGACAATTACATGCTGACATGCGAGGAAGGTAATGCAAGGAAACTGATCATGATTGTAGCATGTGGGCTTTATAGTATATCAATTAATTTGTATTGTTAATCTGTTGCTTTGAATGAAGTATTTGTCTGAGTTTTAATTGTTGATAACAACTGATTATCTTAGTTTAGAAGGCTTATGATAACTTGTGGTGCTCTAAAAGTACTTCTGAATATTTGTAATTTGTCCAAACTATTTAATTTTTTGGCTGACCTGTCCAAAAGATATATGGACCTCATCTGACACTTTGCTGGCGTGTTTACAGACAAAACATGTCCAGCACTCCAGCTTTTTTCAAAATACTTGGTTGTAAAGAAAAATGAATGAACTGTGATCAAATTGTACAAATCTGGATGCAGTTTGTACTTAATTTGGACACCTAATTGATGTTCTAGTTATTATCCATAATATCATATCATATCTTCCACTGGTTATGTTCAAAGTGTTGCATTTAATTTGATTTGCGTGTTTCTAGATATACATATTTATTCTTTGTTACTAAATAGTGAGTTAATAACACTTCTATACCATTATAGAGTGATGGAACATTGTCATTATATGATCATGAAGTGCGTTTATAGTGACAGATGCATTGTATCTTATATTGCTACATTGTAGGGGCCTATGTGTAATTCAAACATGTCCTGTTTTACTTTCAGTTTATGTTGGTCGAAACTGGCCAGAAGAAAGTGAAAGAAAATGAAACACCAAAATATCTTGAGCCAATATACTAAAACATGCATTTGAACCTTGCCATATTCAATTTGTCTAGTTTAACAAAATATACATTAAAAACAAGATAGTGTAGAGAAGTAAATCAATAAGATAATTGTTCTTTATATTTTGCAAATTTGAGAAAATTTCTATTTCAATACTCCAGGAGAAAATTGAGATATATCATGCTTAACCCCTTGCTAACATAAAACCTTGTCTATTGTATATTTACTTCTTTGGACATGGCCAGAAAGATGTAAACAGATTCTTTATCTTTTATTTACTCAATTTGAGTGTTGCATAGAGACATATGTTTGAGTTAGAGAATGACATGAGTTGGTTGGATGTAGCTTGCTTGGCAAGCTAAAAAGATTTCTATTAGCCATTGTAGCCAAGATATATTTTATGAATACCTACGTCCACTTACCTGGTGTGTTATAATTTACCAGATATGTAAAGAAGTATAGAATTTTATTAGTATCTTTAGATCTTGTAAGTAGCACCTCTGCCCCCATTTTCAATTTTCATGTTCTCTTGTTAATATGGTTTTGATTGAGAGCTGTCAGATGCGGGTCCATTTTTGGGAGCAGTTTGGCTTTACCTTTTGTCTTAAGCATGCAATGGGATCTTGAGCAATACTAGTTAAGACAATCATGGGACAGTTCAAAATATTGTTTTTTATAGTTGTATGTTTTCTCTTGTATATGCACACGCACACACACAATAATTACCGATTTTATTATACTTAAAATTTGTAGCTGTGTAGATCTAGCATTTTATAGTATGCTGAACACAGTGGCATGTTTCAGAATCGAGTCTGTTATCATCTCTGCAGTTTGGGAAAGATGATAGGTGGCTATCTACATTTTATTCATGCTTGATTAAAAAGGTAACTTAATGTGCCATTTTTTTGAATATACTGTTTGGTAATGGATAGTATGAATACTAGATTTCATACAGCTTCATGCCGTTTATGCTGCACATATGAGTTACTAACATTTTTTTTATGTATTTTCTCACAGCATGACAAAGAACATGTTGTGGAAGCAAAGTTCAGGGAGCTTGAAAGAGAAACTTGTGCTATTTCTTCTTCAAATTCATCTTTTGGTCACACATTAAGAAACAACAGTGACTTGTTGGCTTGTAAAGCTGAATACTACTACCAATGTGGAGAGTATCACAAATGTTTTGAACTTACTTCTGCGTAAGTTGGTAAATAGTTTTTTACCAGTTTTGACTAACTTTATTTGAATTTCTTTAAATTCCTCATGCTGCGCATCCATTTCAGGTTACTAGAAAGAGACCCTTTCCATCTGAAATGCATATTAGTTCATTTGGCAGCTGCTGTGGAGCTTGGCCACTCAAATGATCTCTATCTGATGGCATGCAGTTTGGTTAAGGATTATCCTCAAAAGTGAGTATGTTTTTGCCCTGCTATAGTTTTCATGGTTCTTGTCAACTTGCTGTCTTGTTCCATCTTTTACCCATGATCAAGTGGATGTATGTTTAGTCAAGCAACTACATGATAAGACAGCATGTTACATACTACCACTTCATTTATTTCATGTATTGATAGATAAACCTGACCTGCCTCAGATATTCAATTCCTGGGCGGAGATTGAGATATATAACTCTGCCACTTGCTCATATGAGTTCTATACATGCACCGATGCACATATGTACATCACAAAACAAAAAGCAATCTCACCTATGCATGTGCACCATGGGCAGTGTAGCGTTATTGCTTGCGTAGTTTGGTGGGAAATGTGACAGGATGGATGCCGAAACTGACAAAACTGAATCTTAAATAATATTTGGAGGGATGTGCAGTCTATCATTCATCTTTTGATGGAAATGGGTTGTTGATTTTATCTGGAGTGTGATTCAGTCATGGTTTTTTGCTTTCATTTCTGGGTCTCCCTCTCACATTGTTGTACTAGTAATAGGTTGGGAAGATCTTTGCTTTATTCTCCATCTTGGGTTCTCTGATTTTTCAGTGGCAATTTTACATCTCCGTAAATGGAAAGATGTTGCAATAATGCAATCTATGCCTAATCTGTTAACTAAAAAAAATAATGTTTGTCTACCTTTTGCATTTGATTTTCTGTCACTTTATAAGTAGCCTTTGTGCTCGATTGCCTCTTAGTGCTGTAGCTTCAACTGAAGGATCATGCAGTGTTACCTTCAGTTTTGATAAATGTCAAGTTACCGTACATAAATGAAACCTTTCAAGATATGCTATACACAATATTGCAAAATATATCCTCAACAATTACACTAACTAAAGACGAAATGTCTGAACATGGCTGAAATTGTTGCAGGTATATTTCTATATTTTGTTCTTTCACAATATTGTTCTCTGAGAGACTTGCATTTCCTTAACATAATAACTCACCATTTTTTCCCAGATCTCTTTCTTGGTTTGCTGTTGGATGCTACTACTATTGTATCAAGAAATATGACCAAGCACGAAGATATTTCTGGTAACTACTGCACCCTTCTCAGGATGGTAATTTCAGAAAAAGAATCCATAAAATTTATATTTGTGTCAATTTTTTTTCAAAAAGTAACTATTTGCATCATTTATATATTCACGTTCTTTGATTTATGTTTCACTTCTCCCTGTTTTCCTTTTAATAAGTGATTGTAATAATGCCGGTTATCTGTCTAAATTATTTCCATCAATTGCAGTTGTCTTGCATGTTATGTTCTTTGAAAAGTATTGCTTCTACATTTTCAACTTCTGGTATAACTTGAATTAATTGTCTCTGGAGACTGGTGAAGAATTTTGGTAAAACACATACCCTGTTCAGTAAGAAAAATTATGCACAAAAAGAAAACCTCATATCACAGTGCTATAGTCTACCAAAAGCAATCAACTTTGCTTCATGCTCATTTGGTTAGTAAAAGGTTTCCCATGAGATTGGTCAAAAGGCAAAAGAAGGGCATCACTCGATGAAATACACCAATAGCAGACATCACTCAGGCATATGATTTTCTAAAACCAGTAAAAGGGTTGGCTGGTGCTTCTGCAACCAGTTGTCAACCCAATATCTGCCTCTGAGAGTTGTTGCTGAAATTTTGTTCAGCGTAAACTGAAGCATCATGCCCGGTCTTTTTGTTTGCTAATTAATATCTATGAAAGCTAAGTTTTTGAACAAAAGCTACTATCTATCTTCTTATCTCATCCGGTTGCCATGGTACTTATTTGCTGAGGCACACTTGGATTTGAGATCTAAGATGTGATGCCCCCAGATGTCAATGAACACGACACTAAACAAAAATACGAGAAGGTTATTTCAAAATAGTGACCCACATATACAACGTAACATTCATCATATTCTTTAGAAACAGGAGGAGCAAGCCTCCAAATATTAAACTACATAAACTAAGGGAAATTAGAAGCAATCTCTAGGATAAGAAAAGTGTTTACAATTTTATTAGTTTGCATATATGAAGAGAAGGTACAAAACCAACAGCACCATCATGCTCAAGATATTTGACTATATGACCAAGCTTGCAAAGCCATAGCTTAAGGGCAATTGAAGAGACCCATGCTGTTAAAACAAAACATAAGTTGGTATATAAGGAAACATGACCTTTATCACTTGCAGATTTTGAATTGGAATCTGAGTTGAAGGGTGGTTTTGATTTATGTTGCAAGTATACTTGTTTGCCACAATTAGCTGCTATATAATTCAATTCAAAGTTGGCTGACTTATTTATATTTTAGTTATTTGGTCTGGCATGCTATCGTCGATAATGCTTCTTTTTTTTTTTGGGTAAAATTTAGTTCACATTATGAAACATTTGTGTTTCTTTATAATTATAAACATATAATCTTCTAAACACTTTTTTTTGGTGCTTACTGTCAGTTATTCTATATGGTTTTTTATGTGCTTTTCCCCTATTCACTTTAGCACCTTACCATTAAGCAGTCTACCTCATAATCAGAAGAAAATGAATGCTTTCTATTGGGTGTCATGGGCTGAAATTCTGAACTTTATTACTTATTTCTTTTTTAATTGCTCTTCATTGTGCAGCAAGTCTACAAGTTTAGATGGGACATTCCCACCTGCTTGGATAGGCACCGGTAATGCTTATGCTTCCCAAGAAGAGAGTGATCAAGCAATGGCTGCATTTCGCACAGCAGCTCGTCTGTTTCCTGGGTAAATTTTATGCCCCCTTCCTGCTTTAAAGTATGCGCACATATGCATACGCATACTTCTTGCATTTGTGAGTCATGATTTCCACTTTGTTAGTGCTTCATGTTAGGTGAAATCAAGAATTTCCCTTTTCCTTTCTTTTATGCCAAGTTTAATCTGGTACATGACTCGGATTAATGGTCTAGGAATTTCAGTAGATCTCTGTTATTACCTTTGATATTTGTTCATTTGTTTAATACAGTAAACCCTAAATTCTGATGGTCACTGCAGTCAATGGTCTCATATTTCCACAAGGCATGCAACATTGAGCTCATAGGCTGTATTTTAACTAACAATTAATGGATCTAATGTTTCCCTTTGATTTAGAGGGAAAACTCTTATAGGCAACTACTCTGTGTGCAGCTAAATTCTTGATACTGTAATTACAGGTGCCATTTGCCAACATTATATATCGGGATGGAATACATGCGAACACACAATTTCAAACTTGCAGAACAGGTACATGTACTTTATATGGGATAAGTTATCAGAATTTTAGTGGCTTTACGATGCCATTAGTCATATTACTTTCTCTTTTTTTATTGTGATTATTTGGTATACTAGAAGAGTTCTAGTAAGAAGGGCTCCTTTTTATAGCATGGTCAAAGAGGAGGAGAAGACCTAAAGAAACCTGGATTGAATTCTAGGATTTGAGAAAGCATATGTTGACAAAGAACTCAGCCCCTGACAAAATACACTGAAAAAGGGTCAATTAAGCTGCTCCACATATATAGGATATGTGTTTTTTGTTGATGATTCTGTTGTTTTATATTATTTTCTCTCATGCCCTGCAAAACGTGCTCTTTATGAGAGTATTCTGTTTCAACTTCACTTTGGGCTGCCAATTCTGGATCTCTGGAAAACATGCTCTAATAAATCATGCTGAGAAGAAAGCAACTATGTCCTAGGTAAATCAAAGAAATAAATTGCAAGCAACTAAGTCCTAGGTAAATCAAAGAAATAATTTGGTCGTCATTTAAATCTTCAGAAATTCATTTTGGGATGGAATTCCTAAACTAAAGATGCAATTGAAAACTTCTACAAATTCAGATCAAGTTTTGTCCTACTTCACTACCAAAGGAGTGGTGAAGGTGTAGTTGGGGAATGATAGAAATAACTAAGTTATTACATCATATTATGGTGACAATGGCAGCCAAGTGTCGGGACTAGAGAGTTTTCTTTCTTTTTTTTTCCCTCCATTTTTTTGCTATGCTCAGTAAACAAATTGATGGAACTGATTGCTGCACACACATGTTCTTTCTCTTCTCTTTCAAAAAACTTCCTTGCTATCTAGTTCTGATCGGCATCATACAGAAACTGTTTGGCAACTGTCTTTTGTCCCATATGATGAATTAAATTTTTTATTTACCAGATATATGACCCATGTAAATATTGAATTAGAAAGAGATACCATCTATTCTAATTTTAATTGACAAATAGAAACAACTTATTAAAGTTTTTAGTGCACTTTTTCTTCAGTTTTTTCTGCAGGCAAAGAAAATCTGCCCTTCTGACCCACTTGTAGACAATGAGCTTGGAGTTGTAGCTTATCACATGAAAGAGTAAGAAAATTTCTTGTCATGCATCCTTTTTTTAGTAGGTGTTGATTTATGTGTACTCTGGGAAAATATTTATTTGAATTTGATGCTTTAGTTTAGCAGGTTTTTGAGTGGTGGGGTTATGCTCTTGTTACAACTAAGAACTGGTGTTTGATGGATGTGCACAATTTATCACAATTGCTAATAAGCATCCATCAGTGATGTATACACTGTCATGCATCTGTTTATGCAATGTACATATCACTTGATTGTGTAGCAGCTAAGATGTTTCTCATTTTAGTCCTTTTGCTATTAATTGAAACTTTTTTCTTGAGAACTTCAAGCATAACATTCATCTGAAAGTTTGTTCTCTTTCTTTTGCGTGTAGATATCAGAAAGCTGTTCAATGGTTTGAGATGACATTGGACCATGTTGCATGCTCGCTAAGTGAAATGTGGGAACCAACTTTGGTGAATCTTGCACATGCACAGAGGAAGCTAAAGTATATACACGTGACTCTGCAGTATCCTATTATATTTTTCATGGATTATGCATTGAAGCTATAGCTTCAATTTCTTGATGTCACCACATCAATAGTTGCTTTAGTACTCAGTTTTATTGCTTTAAGATTTTGCATGCGAATTTTGAGATCCTGCATAAATTCTATTATTGAAATTTCTTATCAGTTTAGTTCATCATAGAAGTTAACAAGCATATAATAATGGCATGACAAAAATCAGAAGCTTGTTTATATAAATGTGTGCATCTGCAAGATTGTCACATGATAAAAATTATTTACAATCCACAAAAATTTCTGGATAGTACTTGATAAATCAATATAATGTATTAAAAATGTTCCTTTTTTTAGATTCTAAATAATTGTATTACACCTAAGGACCCCATGCAACTCGTTTTGGGTCCATTTGCTCTGACATCATTCTGTTGGTTTATTCTCTTCAAATGGAATAAGATCAATGCGGTATTTGAAACCGGAAGAGATTGGTTTTTCTTGTTTATTTTTATTGCAAAGACCTGATATTCAGACAAATAATTCTTACAGGAGGTACCATAAGGCAATCTCCTATTATGAGAAGGCCCTGACTGTTTCAACTCGAAATTTGAGTGCATTTGCAGGCCTGGCGTACACTTATCACCTGCAGGTATATTCTCAACCTCTTGAATTATTGTACAAAGTGGCACCAATTGGAGCATTCCTAATCTCTCGTGGTATGCTAGGACTGTGTAACAGCATTGTGAATTGGAATTTCGAAAGAGATGGCTGTATTGAGACTATACTAGTTAGAGAAAAGGTTACATATGAGAAAAGAGGGTGGAAAATTGAGTGCTACTGAAATTATTGTACAACCAATTTTATGCACTGTGCGCACAATGATCACAAACTATAGAAAGCTCCATCCATAAAAAACCAGCAGTAAATTTTAGAATTTTAACTGTAAAGTAGGCACTGAATGTTGAATACTTAATTGCACAATTTTATTTTATTGGGAGCTATTTTTCTGTAATTTACTGACAATTACTTAATTTCTGTTCCCAGGATAACCTTGATGCCGCAATTACCTATTACCACAAGGTGAATTAACAGGACTTTCTGATTGTAATTGTGATTACACATAAGTTGGTAAAAATTTGTTACATAGATATCATTGGGATGCATCTGTGGTAGGAAGCTGCATTTGTAGATTCAGGGTATGCCCATCTTGAACGGACATAGCAGAATAATTCTTTGAGAGGATGTTTGGATGCCCGCCATGATGGTTGTGATGATCATAATGATATCAAAAAAAAAAAAAAAAAAAAAGGAGATTCACTTTGGAATGCAGGGAGAAGTGCAAGGGTGGTGTAGATGTGTGTTCACCGGAGTTGAGGTAGGACTGTCTGACTAGATAATTAATTAATTGTATCAATTTATAAGTAGATAATTTCAGCGTTCCATTGAAAAAGTGATCTGCTTGCCCAGATGTCATAGTATTGAGAGATCTGCATATGTGGTCTCATATTTTCATCCTTTTGCTTAGGTTAAGTTAAAGGCTGTACGATATATTTCACTTGCATTGTATCATCAGAATACAATAAAAACTGATTAGACCCAGATGTCCATTTAGACGATCATTTGCTTGTACGATTTTTGGACCACATCAACACTTGTGCATGAACTACTTTTCCATGCACTTGAACCAAGAAACTAATGGTATGTGGCGGGAAGTATTAACATGGTGTTGCTATATGATCTTACTGGGTCCTGACCCTGGTAGTTGCAGTTTGCCCTGATTAGTTTTGTCCACTTGTGGTGTGTTTGATTTCACTTTTTGAGCTGAAGCAATGGCTTAAATCTTGTGATGTTTTATTCTCTTTGATCAGGCTCTGTGGTTAAAGCCGGATGACCAGTTTTGTACAGAAATGCTAACATTGGCTCTGGAGGATGAATGCCGAGGCACCGGCCAGAGACGATGAATAATTTATATTGGTATTTGTTACTACGGCCTATGTGGATTCTCTGTTGTCACTGTTATGCGTATGTAAAAAATAAGGGGGAAAAAACATTCTGTACGCTAAGCAGCAATGATCCTGTCTCATTAATCTGTAAAATTATCTTCTTTTTTTTTTGTTCATATTTAAGTGAATTCACATGTTTCAGAAACCTTCAAATCCTGTTATCGAGTTATTTCACGTAATCAAAGGCTTAAGATGATTCCTATTTAGGTGCAATCTTAGCGACGTTAATGCGTATGATTTGAGTAGCTACTGATGGAGCATGGTGTCACTTGCACTGTCAACTTTTTTTTTTGGAAAGTCACTGTCACGAACATGTCCTGCATATTGCTCTTTTGGATCATAGACTCCAAGCGCAATCTATTTCTTATCAAATTTATCTTTTTTTGACCTTCCTCATGACCTCATTGGTTCCAACTTTTTGCTGCTGTGGTGGAAGAGAAAAAAAAAAAGAAACTTATTTTAAGCAACTCAGTTTACCATGCGTGGCAACCGAAATAAACACACGCAATCCATGAAGTCGGTCGAGCCACCCCGCCTTCGCCCCGGATCGGGTATCGCGCGGCCGATGCCTGATACTCCGCGACGGCGTGTTCCGCGTCATCGCCCTGGCGATGCGAGTCGAGCACCCAGGCCTCCCGAATGTGATGGTGAGCTTCCTGCCCTCCCTGCGCCGCTACCTTGCGGATCGGACATGCGACATGAGGCACCGGCAGCATCGGAGTCGCGACTCTTCACTCTGATAGACAGCATGAATAAATTCCTGTGATCAACGACGAAGCCCATAATTCTCGGCCACGACCACAGGTATGGTAACACTCTCTCTTCCTTTTGAGGCCGGGTTGCAGGTTAAATTCATCTATTCTTTCGCTTATCCTCTCTTCTTTTTCAATCACGAAAGCATCATACGAAGACACCACCCTTCAACTGTTTCGCTCTGCTGGCATCTTGGGTCCAAACGTTCAATCCATAGTTCCTAGGCTCTGCCTCCAAGGCTCTAAGATCTCCGTGAGACTGCCTGGTACAGGTGTTTGTGAGCCCCATGTTTTGCTTCTGCAAATGATCTCACAACAGACTTTAAGGAATTCCATTAGATAAAGACTTCGGAAGCCCTGAAGCAACTGCTTTTTGAAAAGTAAGTTTTCCATCACAAATGCGCCTATCCCATATAATTTCAAAACTTTAGTACCTTGAAATGACAACCCACAGAATATATATATATATATATATATATATATATATATATATATATATATATATATATAGTTTAAAAAAAAAAATCAATCCAAAATTACTGAATTAATTGAGATGGAGAAAACTCACTTCAGACATCTCAACGCTCATTCCATGACCGTTGCAGTTATGAAGTTGCACAAAAACAAATAATAACACAGATGATAGAACACTCCACCCATGATACATTTGGGGCGAATGCTCCCAAAAGAAGAAAAAAAACACGTTAGCATGACCTACATCGGTGGTCTAAAGAAACAGGTCAGAACCGGGGCACAACCAACATTGCAAACGCCTCAAACGATAATCACATCATATACAACAGGGCAGTCCTAATCCAGGTGAAGGCACTGATCAGTGCATGCCCAATTACATTCGGCTTACAACAAACAAAACAAGTTAGCTTACAACACAGCACCACACCACCAAGGGACTGTCGCAACCTACCGCCTTCTAAGCAGCAAACGCAGGAGAAGATAAGACAACTTTTTCAGAGGCAGATGCTTTCTTTGATATGATCATCGAGCCGTGCTAGAATCCTACAGGTCTGCAATCTTCATATGTCACAGTTCAGCATGTGCTGATGAGGCAGGACAAATATTCTCCAGCCCATTCACCAGGGAACATTTCACGATGATATTGGTTCGTAAGGATAGGAGAGCCATGGATGCTTCAATGCTTCAGATGCTGATGGACGCTTTTTTGGATTTATTTCAAGCAGATGAGCAATAAAATCGATGAAACCTTGATCACCCATAGGAAGCCGATGGCGGAGGGAAGTCTTCTTTGGAATCAAATACTCTAGCCTATTGGTTTCCTGAAATGAAGGGAGGTGAAACAACTTGATCGTTAGACAATATCATCAAATGGAAGGAAAGAATTTTATGGATAAAGTGAGATTCCTGATGTAACCGACATGCATGTCGACAAGTGATATAGCTGTCAAAACTTTTATAAAATGACAGCCACTTAGAAAAAAAAAACAGAGATGGACTACAACTCACTCTAGCTGCAAATAACTTCATCAAGGATACAAGTCCATTTTAAGAACAAACTATGCAATTCCAATTTCCGGAGCCCCTAGACATAACTATGCCAAGTCACAACAATTAAACAGGGAAATAATGTGGAGATTGTTGAAAGAGATACTCCTGGTATTTTGGCTTCGGAAACTACATAAACACCAATGCAATAGGCTGCTTTGAAGTTTAACAATAACATATTCAGCTATTCAAACTATTATTTTTAATGCACTCTTGTTGCAGAAATGAGATGACACAAAAGAAAATAATTTGCAGCAGTTCACCCTTGGCACACGAAAAGGTCATCTAAAAGAAAGAATTCAAACCTGATTCTTTTCATACAGCATGTGGTTCTTTGTGAAATATTTGTATGTATCCCGTCCCTTCACCAGCATTTCCTGGTCAATAGGGCCTATAATTCCTATCACACGTGCAAGTAGTGTTGCTGGAGAATCATTTTGAAAGAGAACCTGTCAAAAATGAACAATTTCCCTTTACCTGCAGTCATAACTCATAACTAAGATATAAATAGGCTTCCTAAGAAATCAAACTTACATTGTTCTTATATGATCAATATTTTTTTCAAATAATTCTTTTGGTTGACAAATTGAGAGCATCTTCTTCACTACAAAAGTCATTGTGTGGCTTGGAATTTCTATTCAGCTTTCTCAGAGAAATTTGAAGTGGGGATTTCTATGAAAGGCATATTTTCCAAAATTATGAACAAGAGCATGCAAAGTGGGAGCTGGACTGAGAAGAAGAGGGTTTTAGATGAGGTTGGTTGAAAGGACCTTCCTTTTGGACCTCCTTTTTAACTAGCAAAACCGTCAAAGTCACCAGCATTATAACAAACATCAGCAAAAGAGACCACTCCCTCCTGAAAATAAATGCCAGGATTTTGCATAGGCAAGAGCTTCCAAGGAACACATATATACATTATGATATGCAAACAATGACATGGTAATAGTTCATGGTAAGCCGCTTATAAATTCCCAGCATGAAGCACAGGGTTAGTTGTTTCAGGAGAAAGATATGCAGCAAAATTCAACTGAGTGAACCCCTGCTGCAAGTAGCAATAGACTATAAGGCTGGCTAAAATTCCATGCATGCTGAGAGGAATGTTTTCTTCCAGAGTGAGCTAAATTAAAGTACGTTAAGATGTGTAAACTTTTACTTAAAGCCAATGTCTTCTTCTTAATGTCCTAGGAAAGGTTAAAAGAGAAAGGCGACATTCATGTAATGCCTCAAACTATGAAGAAGTGATGGGACAGAACATGAAAATGGCGCATTTAAATTTACATGTATTTTTTGACCTATATGGTGCACAACCAAATAAAGTAATATAGAAGAAATTTAAACAAGACAGATCTAAAAACTTACATTTCCTGTGCAAAGTTCGGCCAGGATGCATCCAAGTGACCATACATCTATCTTTTTATCGTAAGGGAGGCCTAGAATAACCTCAGGTGCACGATAGGATCGTGACTGTACATAAGAACATAAATGATCTGTTTCGAAGCAACTACTGCCAAGGTCAATGACCTTCACTTCACACCTACTGTAGCTCTTTACCAATATATTCTCAGGCTTCAAGTCACAATGTATAAGACCAAGACCATGCAAAAACTGAAGTGCCTCCAAGCATTGGATAGTTATTGACTGCACGTGAAATATTTTCAAGATTTAAGAAAGTATTAGCACATATTGAGTAAAAACTGCGAATAGTGAATCTCAAGTTTGAGGCTGTAAACTTGTGGCATACAACCTGCAATCTTGGCATTGTAAAATAAACCTCCCCTCCAGATTCTCTGTTGAACTTGTGAAACTCATATAAGTTTGCCTTGAGAAGTTCACAAACTATCAGTAAGTGTTCCTGAAAAAGTAAAGAAAATCAGCTAAAAAGCAAAATCAAGAAAGAAATAAAACAAATAGCATGCTGAAGCTTGATAACTGGAAGCAAAATATTGACCACTAAACTAGGATTACTTCAGAGGGTTTTTAATGATAAAGTGGCGATCCGGAGGCAACCACTGACCACAAAAATGAACTTCTAGACCAAATAATATGCGAAAAAGGAAGCCAATGCTAAACAGGCTTTCAATGAAAAGAGTCAACAGCAAAGTAAAAAAAATATGCAGTTTCACAGCTTAAAATCGCCTGCTCATTCATAAAATCAGCAAATCAGATGTTAGTGTAGTGAAGCAACAGCTGAGATCAGAAAGCATGAAAATCAATTTTCACAGGGTAATCATCATAGACTAGGTAGAAGTAGAGTATTTAATTAGTGACATTTACCCCATTTGCCTAAGAACTGATTACAGAAACATTGGCAGTTAATCAAGAATCAAAATATGAAGTTTATCACAGAGGATAATATCAAAAATGAGAAGAGTCCATCGGATCAGAGAAAAAAATTCAAAAACTATCTGCACTTTGAAACAAATTTCAGACAGACAAAAACAAGCAACCCCTTTATCGACTTCACTTAATTTTTTTCAAAATGAAAATGGGCCCCCTGCACTGAAGGTCAGAGCCCCTCCTCCACCCCTCAGCAGCTTTCTCCCTCTCCCTCCCTCCCTCCCCACCCTCTCTTTCTTTCTTCCTCTTTTTCCTTCTCCCTCTCCCCCTCTTTCTCGATGTCAAGGCCAAAACCATCCTAATCCGCCTCCAATATTGCTTGGTACGCCCCGAACTGGGCAGTTGAGGATGGTACTGCGGACCTTGGGTCTATGTGATTAAAGATGTCTACTTACCACTTTCAAACAACTACTGATAAACTAGACTGGTATATAAAGTATCTCATCCATATGTTTTACCAGTTTGTAACAAAGACAATGACATGGCATGGTACACCATATCATGATGATCGAACCAATATCTACACAATCCACATATTCTAAACCTTGGCATGATTGAGACTTTGGAGGCTGAAAATACTTCAGTAGATAATTGGATATTGTTAAGGAAATTAATATGATTTTCTTCAATTTGGAAAGCATTGCTTTTGTAAATATGAGTGCTGGTTAAGGCCTAGTACCATCTTTGGTTGAGCCGTCCATCTCAAAGCTATTGGTCTTTATTTGGTATTTTCATACTTGTATGTTATTCTCTCCATGAACTATAATGATAAATTATGGTGAGTACAATGTAATGAATATAACAAAAGTAAAAGGACAATATGACAAAAAAATAATGCAAGATGGTTAAATTATTTAGGCCCCATAGGTTTGTGACACTATTGAATAAATGTCGTAATGAATTATTTCACGATGCATTCATGTGAAAGATCATGTCTCAAGACATGATAGAGAAAGGTAACGTGAATAATGTAAAACTGCAGACAGTACAACAAAAGCTTATAAGCAAGGGAAAGCGATTATTTGGACTCATCATAGAGGCAAATAATTTTAGCTAAAAATAAAGTTAAGCTGAAGATGTGGATCACTTAAGATTCATTAACAGCAAGGATATTGTGATAATTCTAAAAACATGCATTGAACTATTAAATCAATTGACCATATCTTGCTGAATAATGCATATAATAAGAATAAGCTTGGAATCTCTTGCCATCTCCCTTTGATATTGTACCAATTGATTGATTTAGATACAGTCATATAATATGAAGAAATTATATCTATTTCTTTCTACCCACTTTTCATTTATCCAATGGTAGATCATACCACTAAGGGTTTTAGTAAGGCAAGACATGCTTAGATGACCTCCATAGACCTAAACCTGACAGGCAACCATTAAAATGGGTTCAGCATTACAAATCCAAGCATGACCTATCAAATTCTAAAAACTTTCATGATCACTTGCAGGATGATGTTAACCCTTTATGGGTTGTTGAGAATTAAAAGCCATGGACACTTTAGGCAAGAGATGGACTTCCTTGAAACATAAGACCAAATGTCTACAGCACGATAGAAAGAAGACATGGCATTATATTTTGAGAAAATAAGTGGCCTAGAAGACCCAGGTGTGGCAGAGCCCACCATTACCTTATAAATGAACAAAGCGAGTCATAATGACATCAATGTTCAAGAAAGAAAGCCTAAATTTGACAAAATGTAGAAAGAATGAAGTTATTCAAACTAACAAAAGAACATACCATGAATATTGTGGAGCATAATTGCATAACTAAGTATTGCATGGTGAATGTAATACTGACACTGAAGAACAAATATAACTGTAGTTTCATTGGGTAAATCAGACTCATTAAGACAATTCTGAGAGAGAAACTGACTGATATCTAATACACAACTTGAACTGGAATGCCATTAATAAGCACCAGAATACTCACCTGGTAATAGAAGTAATCATATAAGCGCAAGATATGATACTTGTCAGCAGGATCATTCTTGTTAACAAATTTCAGAAGCTTGATTTCATCAAGGCTCTGATCGAAAAAATCTTTGTTATTCTTTATAATTTTCATGCAAACATCCATGCCTGTGTGCAAGTCATGCGCCTGAATAGCTTTGCTGAATGCTGCTGATCCTAGGTATTCAGTAACATGATAACGTCCAGCAATTACTGAATTTAGAACAACATGGAAATTTTTGTCCTCTTCAAAGCCAGTTCTGGTAAATTGTAGACAAGCAAGAGGAAAAACCACGTTAGACCCAAAAAAAAAAAAAAGGCAAACTAAATAACAGCAAGCTGCTTTTTGAAAATAAAAGGAAAAAGTGAAGAAAATAGGTTGTTCTTTAAGCAAATTCGAGATACATTAGCATCATAGGCCTGTTTGGATGGCTAACCAGCTACTGATATCTTGGGAAGATCCAAATAACAGCAGAAGGATGATTTTCTTTTTTATTTTCTTTACTTTCTTGGGGTGGGTATGGGGTTTGTAGAAGCCCACTGACCCAAGGATTATTGAATACCAAAATCATCTTCTTAGATGGATTCCAGTATCCCAAGAAACTCAGGATGGTGGGAGCAACTGCCTGTTCTTCCTCCAGCTCTCTTCTTTTCTTCTCTCAACTGAGCAAATTTTCACTTACACATAATATATCTCTTAGAGAGAATGGTAAGGCAACCAAAACAGGCCATGAAGTAAACTAACACACATGAAAACAACAAACACAAATATTTAATCAAGACAGAATATGGTGTATAATCAGAATATGAAGTTAAACATGCCTGTTTTTTCTATGCACGATCTTAAGATTGAAGGTTTCAAATTCCTCATCCTGAGCTTGTATCTGTCTTACTTGCTCCTGCAATGCAGCAGCTTCCTCATCCTCAAGTGTTGTCCCAGGGTCTTCTTCTCTCGCATCATTTGCTTTATACTCTCGTCCTTTCTTGATGTCCTCTCTTTCAGCATAAGCATAGCTTGAGGTTGATGATGCAGTTGAATTTCTTGATGATCTAACAGCATCAGAAGTTTTCTCATCTCTAAGGCTCCTTACAGGAGAAGAGTCACTACTTTTTCGCCTCCAAGTGGCAAGCATATCCTCTGTAACCATGCCACTTGCACATTCATCAGCATCATCACCAACAACCGTATTACCCCTGCTTGACCATAAAGACTTACCAGAATCAGCCTCCAACATATCCCTAGTTCTTGCTGGAGGTGCAAAAGAAAATCCACCATCAATAAAACTCATATCTGGCAGACAACTACCATTTTCAGAAGCTAAAATAAAGTTATCTGGATCCTGCTCGGTTCCCCTTATTTTATCCTTCTTTGAACTATTCAACCGGCTCTTGTTTGCATCAAGTTGCGAATGTCGTCTGCCACTTATACGACCATCATGATCATGAAAGTATTCTATGTCCCCCTCACTGCTCCCTCCAACCAAGCTTTCACGGACTTCACTCCCAATGTCAGCAGCATCACTGTTTATGCCCACGCCAATTGACCTGACTGAACCATGCAGATCATTTTCTACGAAAGGATCAACAGGTTGACCTTGTTCACACTCATGGAGGATTTTCCCATTCCCTAACCTAACTAGTTTATTACCCTGGGTAACAAAGCCCTGCCAAACAGGTTCTGCCCGCATCAAATTTAGCTCTTCAATATCCAGCAATTGGTCGTCATAATGAGCTATCAAATCATTTTCATCTGTTCCCCTGTATATTTCAGACATTCTAAGTTCTATCGGCTCCTCCAAACTGGCAACTTGTTTAATGTTTTTTGAATGTAAATACTGCTCGCCTGACAAGTACGAGTCCTCTTCAGCAAAAGAATGTTCATCTTCATCCTTTCTTGGAACCCGCTCCTCCTGATCAGGAACACTCCCATGACCTGTACCCTTTTCATTGTCACTTGGATAGTCAATCTCATGTGCTAGAAACCAGGTTTCATCTTCAATAGGCTGTCGCATGTACCCAACATCATCATCGTCGTCATATTCATCAGAATCCCAATACTCATTTGGGTAATCAATTGAGTCGTCACCAACAGTAGCAAAACCAGACACCAAATCAGAAGTATCCTCCGCAATTCCTTGACTTACAGACAGCCAGCTGCTTCCAATTGTTCGTTTCCCACCTGCTGTCACACTATGTTTTTCTGAGAACGAAGCAAAAAAAACAAACTAATACTTAAACTGATGATTTGCCAGAAAGATATATGACCGCAACAGACTTTGAGCCACTCATGCTCTCACTAAAGATCAACAAGAAAAGGCTTTTTTTTAGGAAAAAATCAACAAAGAAAAGCTTGAAAATACTCTAGAGTCTAGACTGAGTGTAAAATAGGCAAATATTCTAGCGGAGCACACAATAGTACAAGCTCGATCACCAAATTAAATAGAATATCTAATCATAAGCAAAGAAGACATAAAGAAGGAAAAACCCACCAGACTTCTTGAGAAATCAAAAAGATCAACAAAGAAAAGCTTGAAAATACTCTAGAGTCTAGACTGAGTGTAGAATAGGCATATATTCTAGCGGAGCACACAATAGTACAAGCTCGATCACCAAATTAAATGGAATATCTAATCATAAGCAAAGGAGACATCAAGAAGGAAAAACCTACCAGACTTCTTGAGAAATCAACACCAAGAGAAGGTCAAAAAAAGACATGATCCATCAGGATTTGGAGTCAAAAATATGAAGAGGAAGCAAGAAGAGAGGAGAGTGGGTCTTCCTCTGGAGGGGGAAGAAAGAGCAACGGTGAAAAGTAAACAAGGATGACTGCTGCCTCAAAAAACAATATAAAGGGTTCTTTTCTGGCATAAATCCATCCAGTTCATAGGAGAAAACATTAGGCCATTTCTTAATGATCCAATGAACAATAGATCTGCTAAAATTCATGACACCTCTGAAAATATCTATCAGAAGTCAAATGACCTAAATAACTCAAAAGATTTAACCTGAATTCCAGAACTAAAAATGATATAAGAATATGTAAGAACATGCAGCATGAATATCCACAATAGCATTATAAAGGGCCAGTTGCACTGATAAAATAGATGTGGATAGAAGATTAGTGGTCTTTCCATGATCAAAATGATCATGGAGAAAAGATTATGATCACTGAATATATCCATAGAACAATGCAAATGAATCTGCTGTATATCTGAGGCTAGGGGTACAAATGAGTGGAAGCAAGCTGAGTACCAAGCTGCTCGGGCTCAACTCGGCTTCTTAACAAGCTGATCGAGCTTGGCTTGATCTCAAGTTGAGTCAACAAAACTTGCTTAACCTTAGCTCAGCTAAGCTTTAAGTTAAGCTTTAGACAAGCAGCGCCAAGCTTTCTCACTATATAAGAATGGGACAGCTATTCCAGATCAGCTTATTTATGAGCTGAACTCTAAAGTCTGTTTGAGTCCGCTCATTTCCTAGTTGAGCCAAGCTCAAGCAAGCTCTTAACAAGCCGAGCTCAAGATGCCCATGAGAAACTTGATTCATTTGCACCCTTACCTGAGGCAAATACTTTATTTATCCAATCTGATTTGCTAATCCTCTACTTTAAAGGGCTATTGGGGCTCGCTTCATCTCCAATAGAAAGAAAATCATCCTTAAAATGTTCGTGATGGATGGGATAACAAATTCAATCAATTTACTACTTCTGAATAACCATTATCTTCTAACTAACAATCTTGATTTCCATACCCAATGATAAATTCTGCTAAATAAAAAGAATCTGTCTTCACCTCAAATAACAATTTTCTCTTTCATAGATTTACATAGGCCCTTTTATGGAGGTCCCACCTATTGCTCTATGTTATATGTTTCTTTTGCTGACCGAAGTCATTTGCGAGCAAGACACCATCACTCCCAACCCTAATTCTTGCACTAAGAGAGCATTAACGCCAATTTAAGATGACCTTTCTTCAAAGGAATATGGTTGTAAGTGGGTTGGATTCGGGCCATATTCATGTTGCATCCACATCCGAACTTGATAAGAAAAATCAAGTTTGGATTTGGATTCGGTTGCATCAAAATAAATAAGACCAAAACCTGCATCCAAACTCAATTGAAAATCAGGTTTGAGTTCAGCTTTGATTTTTTTTTTTAAAAAAAATTCAATTTAGCACATGATTTTAGTGAGCCAACTAGACAGGATTAACAATTTCCAAAATTAAAAAAACTCTTATCACAATTGTTTGTGGAAACATGCAATATGAAAGGAGCATAATATGGAAAGTGAATGATTGGCTTTGAAAGTGAACCAATTACTTCTGAAACAAATTTAAATTTCTACTTATATCTAGTTTAATTGAAACATAATCAAAACTTAAACGTTGGTTCAGATTTGCAACTCAAATAAAGAACATGCATGAGAAAAAGGTGTAAACCCAAAAATGAAGAAAAGGAATTAAACAAATCATGTAGCCAATTCTCTTTATATTCTTATATTTACATATACTACATTTATAATTTATTTTTCTGTATTTGGGTTATTGGCTTTGTGGACTCGAACATAGCTAAATCCAAGTTTGAGAAAATAAGAAATCAGATCCTATATATAGAATCCAATTCGATCCAATAAGGTCATCGAAAACTTAAATTGGATCCATTCACAATTTTTATAAAATAGTCAGGTCAGGTTATCGAGTTTGCAGGGATCACATACACCCCTATTAGGGAACAACTTTTACAAACAGTTTTGGTGCTTAATTAATAAGCAAAGGAGTATAAAACTTCCTTTAGACTTTTCTCTATACCATAAAAATAAGGAGGGAGAATAAATGGTCTAATTTTTTAAAAAAAAATTACAACGATTAGGGGTGATAGAATTCTCCAAATGGAAGAAACTGCTACATCAAAACCCATGACTCAACACAATTATAAACACCTGTCTATCTCTCTTTCTTGTGAAGCACATATGTCCTTAATTTGTACCTGATTTGGTGACTAAATAAGCATCGTTAACTATTAGGACATACATGTGATCTGGTTGATTGGCTATATGACCATTTGGATGCATTAAAGGTTTCAAGAAAAAGGATTCATATAGGTTTCGAGACCCAATTGGATGCATTATAGGTCCCTAGATTAATAGATTATTTGGTTGGGCAATGAGTCATCATCATACTTAAGAATAAAGTAGGGTAAAAAAGACAATTCCAGTTCCTTTATTTTGTACATTCTTTATGGGAAAAAAGGGAAGGAAAGAATGATTCTAGATGACTTGTATTATATTTCTGTTAGAACATAGAACATAATATAAGGAGACATCTACATTATTAATGAAGCCAACATGAAAACAGATAATGACATAATAAGCCAATAGTCACCTTAAGAAGCCATATGGGAACTCATATGACTCACTGCCAAGCTGCTTCTAAACATGATTTGGACAACTAAAATTTGATAAAATAAAGTATCTAAATAAGGCTTGGAGTTCTAGACCTATAAGCAATATGGCTGAACCAATTTTCTCGTAAGTTCGATCACATTTTTAGGGTCACAACTTAAAAGGTCACTGAGAATCAACTGCTGTACCATCCCTTGCTCTTTTTCAGATCCCAGTAATCATTTTAGAATGTAAAAATTCTCCTAATTGACTTGGCTCTGATCCTGGCTCCCTTTTGACCATTAGTTACTTCCAGCAATCATTTTATTTTACCTTTTGCTGTAGCCATGCTGATCATACCTTGATCAAAAGTCAGAGGAGAAAATATCATCTGCCATCAGTAGATATTAATATGTCATTTCCCCAAATTTGTAAGCATTGAAGAATGCAAATTGATCAGCTGTCTTCCTGATTTGGGTCTATGACTCACCAGCCAATTTAGAGTCTTCTCTAATGTGATAAATTGGTCTTTAATTTGATCGGGTGATCAACTGTTGCACCTAAGGGGAATGTTGTACTCATATGACAATTAAAAATTTGCAAATAAAAAAACATGGTTTTCCAAGAATACTTCCATGATGATTATGATGAAGCTTGGTTCTTCATGCAAAGATTGGGTTCCCTATATCTATTTATATGAGAAACAACAATTCAATAGCAAAATCCAAGAAACAATAGCAAAGTGACTGCTCATGCATCCATGGTAATGCATGTAAGAGACAACGATCACATGGAACTACTTATCTATGGAAAAAAAATTAAAAAAAAAAAAAAAAAAGAGAGAAACCACATAAATTCTTAGAGATGCTAAGCATGAAAATCTAAAGAGCAAAAAAAAGGGGACGGGAAGATATAAATGAAAGACCTCTAAGGTGAGAAGAAAACGACCCCAAAGATCTTCTAACTTATAGCACTTCTGGAGGATCGAATTCTTCCAAAGATGAAAACTCATTTGAGATGGGGATCGAATCATAGATGTGATTTTTTCTAGAACATAATATGCTTAACATGTAATTCATCTACTTTATGATTATGGACTCAAAACTTCCCATTTAAATTTTTAGTAACTAAAAATACACCAAACTACCTAGGGTCCACCAGTCATTTCAACATGAGTCCACATTGACCCTCGCCCTAACTTGCTGAACCCTACATTGTAGTTGGCCGCCTGGTCTAATTCATTAACTTTTTTAGGTTCAACTAGAGCGGATATTAGATTTTATGTGCTTCAGACTTCTAGCAGAAATTTAAGAAGTTTCTAGTTATGACTTAAAAGGGGTCACTTTTCCTTGCTTTCTTAGTGAAATCAAAACCTAGATTAGCATCGTCTTCAATTTCTAGAATAGGAAGAGGGGAGGACATAGTGTTAACTATTTCAATAATATAACTAGGGGTGTAATCGAACCAAGCTGAGTCGAGTAGATAAAGGCTTGAACTCAATTCGATTCAAAATACTCAGACTCAAAAGTCGGCTCAAGATCGATCAAGCCTTAATATCCAAGCTCAAACTCAACTCGACCCCCCCAAAAAAAAAAAAATACTCGAGATCGACTCTGACTCGACTCGAATATCAACTGAGCCACACTCAAGCTCAAATACGAGCCTTAGTCATAATTAAAAAATAGGATTAAAATAGAATAGAATAGAATATAATATTTTAAAATATTAAATTAATAATATATATTATAAATAAAATATAATATCATAATATATATATATATTCTCAATTAGGCTTGCGAGCCTCTGAGTCGAGTATTTTGCTACTCGAGCTCGAGTCCAACTTGGTGACAGTCGAGTCGAGTCGAACTTAAGTAGCTTGTGAGTTGCTTCGCTCATTTGCACCCCAAAGCATATCAAACATGAGACTATAAGGTATCTTTAATGGGTTTTTGTTTTCTTTCTATTTGAATATACAAGTAGATCCTTAATTCCCGATCTAACTTTTGAGCTATAACCCCTAAAAATCAAAGAAATGCTTAATAATAATTCTGATTAGATTCAACCAACAATTTAATCATTACCCAGAAATTTAACCATCACGAGATCATTCCTTGATTCACTAAGCTGACCCTAAACCTCCAATATGCTCTTGTTCTAAAACCTGAATCCACAATAGCCTCTTTTATCATTATATTGCCATATTTAGAAGGAGGGCATCTAACATGAGTCATTAGGAAGCAATTTTAATCCAATATTCTAAATCAATAATTAATGAAATGCTTTGCAATGTAATAATCCATCCAGTGGGTCCTCTTATGGCACAGCTAGTGTTTGATATGCTGGGGATAGAGAAAAGCATCAAGAAAGAAGTGCCAAAGTTCTTGGGGAAGTTGGACTTGGGGGACTTTCTATACAGGTTTTGAAACGTAGAATACATTTTCTTTTTTTTTTGGCTTGGAATCAACTACTGAAAGGGCAGAAGATCAAGTTTTCCCATGCAAAGTTAAGAGAACCTGCAAATATGGGATGGAGTAGAACCCAAGATTCACGTCATTGTGCTTCTATCAGTTAGATAAAAGCTCCAACAAATGATGTTCCACTGAAAATTAAATATGGTCTACAATGCATGATTTATTCATGAATGTTATTATGCATGATTTATTCATGACTAGCGCATCCATTGCTGAAATAATACAGCATCTATAGTTTGAGAGTACAAAATGGCATGTGTAAGGTGTGTACATAGCAATCAAATTAGTTTCATCGTCACAGAGAAAAGAAATGCTGAGAAAAGAGGCAGGAGTCATGAGAATCAAGGGGGTAGTCATAATACCCTTTTAAGTGCCACAAACATAATATAAGAGTGATCGTGATACACATACATACATACATACATACATATTATATTATATTATATTATATTATATATATATATATATATATATATATATATATATATATATATATATATATATATATATATAATGAGAGAGAGAACTAGACTTGGCTATACTCAAGTGGATTTTCACTCAGATCCTATCAGGTCTAAATTGGATGATGGAGGTCCCATATCGATAATCCAAGTTATTAGATGTGATCTACTATCTTTGAATTCCTTACATACCAAAAATCATATGATTTGAGAACCCCTAGGCTATACATTAAATGGTCAAAAAAATTAGACCTGACCATTTAATGTTATTTAGATTGTCTTTTTTTTTTTTTGACCATTTAATGCATAGCCAGAAGGTCTCTAAATCACATGATTTTTAGTATATAGGCAATCTAGAAGTAGTAGAGATCATATCCAATGGCTCGAATCATCAATATAGGATCCTCATCGTCCAATCTAGACCTAACCGGATCTGAGTGGAGATATACTCAAATATAGCCAAGTCTCTCTCTCTCTCACATATACATATATACAGACATATATACATATAAGTACACACACACACACACATATGTATATGTATATATATATGTATATGTGTGTGTGTGTGTGTATGTATGTGTGTATATATATGTATATATTGTGCGTGTGTGCATGCATGTGTGTGCATGTGTAATAGCAATGCAAGAAAAAGCAATGCCCCTAAGATCCTCAGAAAAGCATTCCATGAATTCAATGGGCACAAAACCTTTCACAAAGCTTTTATACATACATATGTATGTATGTATATGTATGTATGTATGTGTGTGTGTGTGTGTGTGTGTACACACATGTTTTGGCTTGTATATTCATAATGATACCATAAGCGCTTTAGGGTGGCCCAAGATATGTTTTCCTATACACACACACACACATATATATATATATATATGAATCAACTATAGTAACTTGATGGCTTAACTAGTACTTTACCTGAAGAGTTGATATCTTGTCCAATAGGGACATCAAGAAAAGACCCAATCATAAAGGTGTTGTCTGGACCGGAAAGCTTCATTCCAGATGCCTGATGATCAACCTTTTCCTCCCAATGAAGATTTACTAACTTGTCTTCTGATTTAAGCCTTACAGGGGGCAACCTTGGTAACTCTTCCCTGTGGTTTTCACCAATATGTGGCAAATCAAAGCTCCTGGTGTTTTTTTGCTCTATACTTTCTTGAGACTTCCCCGAGAAGCAAGGCCTGCACGCATCATCTAGCTGTTCCTTTGTGACTTCTCTATCATCATTGCTTTCCCCTTTATTGTTTGGCTCTTTTCTATCATCACCAAGACCTGAAGCACCATCATAACTAGATGAGGCATTGTCCACAGGAAATGGAAAAACTGCCTTCATGGAGCACCCCTTGGATGGCTCCTCACTTTTCAACCACCGGCTCTCTAGCAAATGGTCTTTGGCATAAGCATTGTCAACCTTAGAACCACTAATCTGATTGACATCGGGCTTCACTTCAATCTCCGTTTTACTTTTGCTCCTGATTGAAGAAATCCTTTGCTCTGCAGATGGGTCAGAATCAGTTTCAACAGCACAATCCCTCTTTTCTAATGCCAACAAACCACAGCAATGCTTTGGTTCCTCGGATATCAAGAGATCAGCAAAGTTGCTGGTAATGGCACCACTATCCTTTAAATTTGAATTGGTAGCACTATTAGCCGAGCCAAAATTCCAAGCGTATAGATCCGACGTGCCACTCTCTTGGCCCTGTTTAGAACCAAAGCTCTTCTTGCTTTCAGACCCATTACCAATGCCACCTACTTCAATCTCCTTGACAATAAACTCCTTGGACATCTCCCTGCTACATGTGCCTGCAGCTTGCTGTCTCGAATTAGTAGCTCCCCCAAATCCAATACCTTCTCTCACTTTTTCTTTCTCATTGGAAAGGTGTCTCTGAAGCGACCCATTCAAATCAGGCCGGTAATTAAGCTCCCCTAGCAGAGCAGCCTCAGCCTTCGTAAACCGGTTCTTCCTCAAGAACTCCAACACCACATCCACCGAGTCCGCCATATCCCAACAATCCCCCCAAGTGCTAGAAAAAGAAGGCAGAATTACCTGCAAATCAAGCAAAAAACGATCTTTTTCTTGCTCTCCAATTCTTTCTTCTCAAATCAACTTAAAACCTTAAAAAAGGGAAACAGAGTTCGTGCAATCGAAGGAACAGGACTAATCAGAGCATCAAAAACCGGACTTCCCTCGGAAAGAAACCCTAGAACAGGTGATCCCAGAAACCGAGGGCAGCAAATGGAGCACCCATTCGACCTCGAAAACGGGGCCTCGAACGAGCCCTGGGAGCCTGTCCGATACCCTAGCTAAAGGGATCGAGATCGAGAAAGAAACGGAACGAAAAGAGAGCGCTTGGAATGGAGAGAATGAGGAGGAGAGGGAGATGCTTACGGATCGAGGGAGGTGGGTTTCCTTCAGGGCGGAGACGGTCGGACGCTCGGCGACCTTCAGGAGCGGCGGCGGAGCTGATCGCGCGGCCGTGGGCGGCTGAGTCCGGCGCCATTAGCGGCTAAGATGGGGAGGGTAGGGGTGGGGCGGCCAGAGCAGGACGTCATTTTCCCTTTTCTATTTTTTTTCCCTTGTTCTTTAGGAATTACTAGGACTAACGCTTTCTGGAACCGAGCATCGCATCGCATCGCAATATTAGTATTCAAAACAGCGCCCAAGTAATCAAATTGGGGAATTTTAAATTAAACATGTAAATATTTTTGCATTGTGTATTGCGTTTGCGTATACGTTTGGGGGAAAAAACAAAACAAAAGACGCTATAACGTAATCGATGGTCCGATGTACTACGATTCCTAATAGATCTCCGACATACGTGTCCATAAGATGCTGGTCTCCACTGGTGTTGGCGATGGGTTTGAGGCCACCTCGGACATGCTTCAATTTGTGGATTTGTGTTGTTGAGGGCGGTAGGTGTATCAAGTAGGCCCATGTTCGCAGCATATAAAAATCTCAAAGAAAAGAGTATTTATGGAACGAAAGATAGTGTAAAAGAGGATATACTTTACATGTTAGATCTGTTAGCAAAGTATATCTCCAGTGATTCTCCATCGTCGAAGTAGAATGATGTCACATATAAGACAAGATGAAACTTTTACCGAAGAGCACGAAAACATAGCTCGATAGGACCAAAAGAAACTTTCTGGAGTTTAGTTTTAAGGGGCTGTGGTTTGGTGAACTTGCGAGGCAGAGATGTTCTTTTGTATGACTTTAACTACAAGCAATTAAATTTAAAAAATAAGAACTTTGAGAAATTCAAAAATATAAAAATTGTAAATTTATTATTATTATTATTATTATTATTATTATTATTATTATTATTATTATATGATAATTCCTTCGTTGCAATCTCCAGCCATTCTGAAACATGAAAGAAACTAAAATGGTAAATTGTTTCTCTGATTTGTAAGAATGGTGATGGCCGGACAGAATATGATATAACCTGTGGAGCTAAAGTCAACTTAGTATGATATGAATTATTAATTTACTTGCATATGTAGGATTTGTTTGGATGTTTGCATCCAATATGCATAGATAAGTTGACTTCCAATTGAGTAAGAAGGATGACATAGAGAGAGGAGGAGACGGTGATGATTAGGCCTGTTCATGGGCGAGACTGAGCAACGCTCATGCAGGATCCTATTTAAAGGTCTTGTCCAAGGCTCTGCTCTTACTTGGAGCTTCATAATCATTATGACTTTTGAGTGATTCTTTGTATACCGCCCTCAGTGTAGAAATTTCGATATGGAGCACACCGCATCATTTGATCGGTCCAAATAACACCCATATGGTATGATGTGACAGCTTTTGTTTTTTTACGGACTGCAGCTTCATGCTTTACAGCATCATTAATTATAGTCTTTTCAAAATAATGAAAAAATGCTTTTATCCCCATTATTGGGCAAAGAAAAAGATATCTATTGAGAGAGAGAAGCCCAGTTGAAATTTTTTATTTTCCCTTCACTTCGTTTTTCCTTCACTCTGGCGTTCAGCGGTTTTTTTATTTTCTTCCATCGTCTTATCTCCCAAAATACCTCTTTATCTTTCCTCCACTCCGACAACCAATGTTTTTTTTCATTTTCTTCGTTCAAACAACCAAAGCAACTTAACTGGACCATCTCCGCGGTTGGCCTCATTTTTTAGATGGAGACTCTCATCTTGAGAGAGATTCTACGATGAGCATTTTATCATTTTTTAGAAGGTATACTATTTGTTAAGGAAATATTTTTAGATAAATATTTTTATTCAGTAATAATTTTTTTTGAGCATCTTAAATTACAATATGGCATTATATGTTAATATATTCTGACATCTTCTAGGTAAAGCACTTCTTAAGTATACTTTTTAAAATTTTTATGATATCCTAAATCAAAATTATGAAAAAATTTTGTTTTCAGTTTTCGGAGGATCAAAACATTCAGTTTTTGGTTTTGTGCCTGGGTGTCATAATTTTTGTGAATGGGTATCATAATTCTGTAAAGAGGTGTCATAAGTCCAATTCTCATATTTTCAGTTCAAGTTGTCGCCGTGCCATATTATGATATTATGGGAGTTATATTTTAGCCAACGAATGATAGGAAGTTCTGATCGGAGAATGAAAACCTTCAATTTTTTTTTATGCTGGGATGTCATAAATTTCTGAAGGGATATTATAATTTTGTGAAGAGGTATGATAACTTCAAATCTCATATTTTCAAAAATTTTTATCTTCTGGCCATATTATTACTCTCTGGGTATCATATTTATGATAATGGATAGTTAAATAGTCCTAGTACGGAGGATCAAAATCTTCATTTATTCATTTTGTATCGAGGTATTCATATTTCTTATATTTTCAACTTAAGTTGTCTCAGAACCATATTATTACACTCTGAGTGTCATAGTTTAGCTAATGGATGGTGAAAAAGTCCTGGTAGGAAGATCAAAACTGACAGTTTTTCATTTTGTTCTGGGGTGTCATAGCTTTCTAAAGGAATGTCATAAATTTTATGAAGGGGTATCATAAGTCTAATTCTTATATTTTCAGGTCAAATTATTGCCATGCCATATTATGATATTCTAAGAATTATATTTTAGCCAATGGATGATGGAAAGTCCTGATAGTAGAACTGACATCATGGAGAAATATAAAGAATGCAAGGCTATAGATTGGTTAAACGACCTTTATGAATGTCAAGATAAATGGGTTCTAGTTTACCTTAAGGATACATTCTTCACAGGTTTCTATGACATTATGTTTGATTTATGTGCACGTTTGTAAATTTCTAGCATATGGGGATATTTAACTCTTCTCCTTTTTTTTCAATAATCCGTATAGGCATGTTGTCTTCACAGAGGAGCAAGAGCATCAATCATTTCTTTGATGGGTTCATAAATTTGAATACTACACTTAAGAAATTTATCGATAGGTACGAAGATGCTTTGGAGAAAAAATATGAAATAGAAAATGAGTAAGATAATAAATCATTGCAAACGAATACTTTTCTAAAAACATCCTCACCTTTACAGAGGCAAGTAGCAGCCAAATATACAAAGCGCATATTCAAAAAATTTCAAAATGAGATTCTTGAAATAGCTGCATCAAATACAAAATTAATTGAGGAAGTTGACAACTGTGCTATATATTTTTCTACAATCTTATATAATTTTATGATGTCCATAGAATTTTATAACATCATGTGTTCAACATATGATTTACTGTAATAAAATTATGATATATTGTTTTAACATGTGATTTCAGAAATTAAGTTATGGCATCTAAAACTAATATAGAAAAAAAGATGATGAATATATGCAAAAACAGAATTATTACATCCTTTCTTAAAAATTATGACATTCTTCACAAAAATTATGATACTCCTACAGAAAATACTAAACTGAAGTTATTAACCCCTCCTTTCAGATCTTCTTATCATCTTTTGCTTATATTATGACTCTCAAGATATCATAATATCATACGGAAGAAAAAATATAATAAATATATGAGAAAATAGTATTATGACATTTCATCTTAAAAATTGTGATACTCCTTCATAAAAATTATGACACCCCTACAGAATATGATAAACTGAAGTTATTAATCCTTCTTTTCAGGTCTTCTTATAATCTTTTGCTTATATTATGACTCCCAGGATGTCATAATACGGCACAAAAAAAAAGATAATAAATATATGCGAAAATAGTATTATGCATCTCTTCTTAAAAATTATGACACTCCTTCATAAAAATTATAACACCCCTGAATAAAATGCTAAACTAAAGTTATTAACCCCTCCTTCTAGATCTTTTTATCATTCTTTGCCTATATTATGACTCCTAGAATGTCATAATACAGTACGGAGGTAAAAATGATCTGGATATACCCCTTTATAGAATCATGATATCTCTTCATAAAAATTATAACACTCCTTCACAAAAATTATGATACTCCTATAGAAAATTATTTTAAAAAAATGATAGACTGTATTATGATATCCTTGTATAACATTATGACTCTATTCAGAAATTTATAACATCCAGGCACAGATGGTAACATCTTATATTCAAAAAACTGTATGAATTGAAATCAATAAAGTTACAACATTCCAGTTTGAAAAAATGAGATATAATTACTTTTTTCATTAATGTTGAAGGGGTCACATCCATTAAATTATAAATTTTTTATCCAATTACAAAAGTCAAAGAACTAACATTCCGCGCATGTACGCAATCCAATTGCATGTCGACGAAGGCACCAAATAGAATCTTTTGGATTATATTTATGTGAGCATTTGAAAAACCCATCTTCCAAACATTCTGAATATAATTTGCCAACTTACAAAAATTCTTAAAGAGTTGTGAGGGCTTCACACTTATAAGCTGTGGAATAATTAGGAAACCAACTGCATCAAGAAAAAAAAATAAATATCACATTATGTTAAAAAAATTTCTATCTTTCTGTTATAATAAATTACCATACTTTCTATCATCTGTGATCTGAATTATGACTCCCAGAATATCATAATATGCCATAGAGAAAAAAATAATAAATATATACGAAAATAGAATTATGACACTCCTTCTTAAAAAATATGATATTTATTAAAAATTATGATACCCCAACATTAAATAAAAAATGAAAGACACTAATCCCTCCTACCAATACTTTCTATCATCCACGAACTAAATTTATGCCATGGAAAAAAAAATATGATGAATATATACGGAAACAGAAATATGACACACCTTCATAAAAATTATGACTCCTTCAAAAAAATTATGATACCTCAGCACTAAACAAAAAATTGAAGGTATTAACTCCTCTTATCAATATTTTCTGTCATCTGTGGTCTGAATTATGACTCTTAAAATATCATAATATGCCACGGAGGAAAAAAAATGATGAATATATGCGGAAATAGTATTATGACACTCCTTCTTAAAAGTTATGATACTTTTTCACAAAAATTATGACATCCTGGTACTAAACAAAAAACGAAGGTATTAACCCCGCCTACCAATACTTTTTGTCATCTATGGCCTGAATTATGACTCCCAAAATATTATAATATATCATGGAGAAAAAAAATATGATGAATATATGTGGAAATAGAAATATGACATTCCTTCACAAAAATTATAATATCCCGATACTAAATAAAAAATCGAAGGCGTTAATCTTTCATAATTTTGACGTAGGATGTCATAAAAATTTTAAAAAGTATACTTAAGAGGTGTTTTACTTAGAAAATGTCTGAATATATTAACCTATAATGCCATATTGTAATTTAAGATGCTTAAAAGAGGCTATTACTAAATAAAAATACTTATCTAAAAATTCTCCCTCAATAAATAGTATACCTTCTGAAAAATGATAAAATTCTCATCGTAAAATCTCTCTCGAGATAGGAGTCTCCATCAGAAGAACGAGGCCAACCACGGAGATGGTCCAGTCGAGTTGCTTCAGTTGTTCGAATGAAGAAAATAAAAAAAAATATTAGTCGCTAGAGTGGAGGAAAGATAAAGAGGTATTTTGGGAGAGAAGACGGTAGAAGAAAATAAAAAAACCACTGAACACTGGAGTGAAGGAAAAACGAAGTAGATGGAAGATAAAAAATTTCAATCGGGCTTTTCTCTCCCTCTCTCTCAATAGGTATCTTTTACTTTGCCAAGCAATGGGGGTAAAAGTATCTTTTCATTATTTTGAAAAAACTATAATTAATGATGCTGTAGAGTATGAGGCTGCAGTCCGTGAAAAAATAGGAGCCGTCACATCATACCACATAGGTGCTACTTGGACCAATCAAATGATGCGGTGCACTCCATATTGGAATTTCTACACCGGGGGCGGTGTACAAAGAATTACTCATAACTTTTTCTAAAGGATACTAAAAAACACTTAGGGCTTGTTTGGCTGAGCCCAAAATTCCATGAGATTCATAGGATTGGGCCAGCACAGCCAAAAAAATCAGTATATAATAGAGTTGTTTAGATAAAAAGTCGGAACTTTTAGAGTGGGTCAGCTCGAATCCCATGGGAAGAAAAAAATATCCTCAACAGATCATCTTTTTCTCTCTATGAGATTCGGGGCCAGCCCACTCCAAAGATCTCTAAGTTTTTGTCTAATAAACTTGGTCAGGTTGATTTTCTGAGCTGTGCTGGCCCAATCCCATGGAATTGTGGGCCTAGACAGCCAAACAGGCCCTTAAAAATATTCTTAAAAATACTAAATATGAAAAATTATATGTTGCAAATAATCTTCAAAATATCTAGTATGTCATTAAGTTCAAACATCGACAATAATCATCAATTAACTTTATAATCACATCAAATATAGACAAATAACCTGTGCAAAATAAGATAATGAAGCTGGGCTAGACTCAGTCAGAAATTAAAACGCCAGCCCAAGCCCAAGCCCAAGCCTAGCCCATTTATCAAGTAAGCCTATTTTTCATGCCTGGCCTAGCCAAATGAGCCTAAAACTTCGACCCGAGCCTGCCCAAAAGACTTCAGGCTCAGATAGCCTAACGATGATTGAAGGCTGTCACAATGCCAGTCGCCAATGGTTGTCTCTCGGCCTCACTTCATTCATTTCACTTCTCCGTAGATATAAGGGATCTGTGAAGAGTGGATGCAAAGTATCTAATTCAGGAAATAAGAGTAAGTAAGATTATTTTTATCAGAGGACTAAGATTGTTATTATTAGAGGGTCGTGATTCTTATTATGTGGCTGGATTCCATGCATAGAATCCAGCTTCGCACGCTCCTCCAAGTTAGTTTTGGTGCAAAATTGCAAATTGACAATTATCTACATAAAACACATACTCTGTTCAAACCTCTCCTAAGGATACCCATTCAAGGCCAGTCATCATATTATGGTTAATTATTGAGATCAGAATTCATTGTCTTGAAGCAAAGAGAAGAGGGGATAAGGGGTCTCGTAGAAGGATGACTGCAATCATGGCCACAAAGATATTTGGTTAAGATTGATGTGGAAGTGGGCAGGATAAACTCTAATAACCTACTGTATCCACCTACCTGACAGACAGTTCATTGTTTGAAGCAGCACAGATGTAAACTCCCATGCTGTGTTTGGATGCGGAATAAGTGGGGAATAATACCTTGTTCCCTTATTTTGCAAATGGCATTGGACGAACAGATTAGACTTATTCTATCTTTATGATGCCTTCGGAAAATATCTCTTCTACTTGCATTATAAACCAATTCCATGAGGAAGGGTAGATTAAACTTATTCCCTCCCATGATGAAGCCCAATTACCATATCCTATTGATTTTCTTGAAGACACAAAGGTAATAGAGAGTTAACTTTTCTTATGATCAAGTTCAAATCTTTGCAAAATCAAGTGCATGTCACATGCACTCTATTCCCTCTCCTCATCCCCTCCTATTTATTACTCCAACTAGGTACCAAAAGATGCTTTTCTTGTGGAATAAGCTCACCCCTTTTATAGTGTCCAGACAACTTTATTTTATTCCATCTATATATACGCTCATTAAGTACCAGCTTTAACTATTATCAGCTTAATTCCTTATCACGAAACATTCTTGAATTTGATAGATTTACCGAGAATAAGAGGAAGCCCACTTTGTTGCTATTCCCATTGTTTCATACCAAGGCTGCGGATGGGCTGGCTTCACTCAAATCAAATCCAAAGTTTTGGACAAAACTAAATTATGTCCAGATGAAGATATATAAGATAAAGCCCGGCCGAAATCTTGCTCGGTTCATTATAATTAGCTTCTAATAACCTTGCAAAGAGCTAGCTACTATAAAGTATATTTTAAATAACAGATCTCCCGCAGGTTTCGCACGGTTCCAGACACAACATCAGTCTCATGCGTGGGATAGCTAACAAACAAATGATGATAATATCTGCTTATTATATTTCCCTGCTGACTTTTTTAAGATTGTTAGCTTTGCTAAAAAGCTTAGGAAGAGGAATAATCTCATGTTGTTTTCATTTTTTTTCTTGTTAAAGATCTTATGTTGCTGGTTGGTGGCACTGTAAGCTCATGTTTATTGTAATAATACGGATGGCAAGACCTGAGGTTTCAGTAGAAGCCAAGCCTCCAAGCTGTGATGATTCAACTCAATGTTAAACAAATTATATATGCTAGTGAATACATTTATATCCCCTGGAGGGTGGCTCGCGACGTTTCTAAAATGGATAGAAGTTAAGTCGTAATCAATTGTGTTTACAGGGCTACTATATTATCAATTTGATTGATAAGAAGTGGTTGCGTCTTGGAATTTTCAAAGTTGACAAAGACCTGTGCTAGTGGTTTGAAAATACTGCCAAGGCTAAAAATATGGAGAGTATCTTCCATATGATGCAGAGCAGCATGTCTTGCGGAGTCCTTGATCCAGGTCCTTTGACTGCTTATGCTTTCTCCTCTCCTCTCCTCTCCCTTTCACTTAATTGGACCATAAGATTTGTTGCATTTCTTTCTTCTCACGTATAGGATATTACTTATATAGATGCAATAGTCAAGCATAAAAGCCTCCACCTAATAGGTTTGAACAAATCGCAGGAACCTTAGGACAGCAAAACCGGCCCCACATCCTCAAATTCTAGCTTCGATGGATAAGAATCGAGATAGTAAGAACCTTGTTAGCAAGCTGATCGCTAAAGAAATGGGTGACATCCTGCGCTCTCCAACCCCTGCTGTCGGCAGTGATTAAATCACAAATCTGTAGGTGATCGTCTACTTCTATGCAGATATAGGTTGGCCAACGTGAGAGGAACAAGTTGGAAATCCAAGTATCCTGACTCACATAAACTGAAATGTCATCTACAATCAGCCATCTGATTTGGGTCACTACTACTGGAGCGTAAATATAAATCTCTCTCCAGATGAAAGAGCAGTCGTGATCGATCTGGATTTGGGACCTTTGGATTTACATTTCACACCGAGCCCTCATCCTCCTCCTCCACAAGAAATCAGGCTGGATGAGGAATCTAGCTTCAAGTCTAACAAACATAACCCCCTCTTAGCCAATAGGAATTGGATCTCTAGGCCCCCGTCCTGCACAGACTAGTAGACCACCTCCTAGGAAGCAGGTGAAGCCCATGTTTGCCCTATCTAGAGCCTCATAGAAAATTTCAGAACTGCTACTTCAAATCCCTGAGATAAGAGCATGGCATAACAATATTCGCCAAGAGGTAGACCGGAATGAAATTCAAAACCGATCTCATGAGGGTAGTCCCACCCATCATGGAGAGAATATTGGCTTGCCAACCCTCAAGGTAATCCCAGACCCACTGCTTCATGGGCCTACAATCGGCCCTCCAAAGTCTCTACCCTGTCAAAGGAACTCCTACATAGGTCAGGGTTTCGATCTGCTCAGGGATCCTTAACCTATCTCGAATCACCTGCTGCACCTAGACCTTTATCTTGGGACTAAAGGGGATAATAGACTTCTATAAATTCATGAGTTGGTCAGAAGTCCAGTAGTAGGCCTCAATAATAGTTGCAAAGCATCTTGTATTTCAAATCGAGGTCCAACCAATAAGCAAACAGTCATCTATAAAAAGAATATGCGAGAGCGGCTGAATCCCAGAGACAGGCTAGTAAGACTCTAACTTCGTTCCTTTGTTGACGCTATAGTTGATTTTGATAATTACAAAAAATTGAGTAATTATGATACTAATTATGTATTTCAAAAGTGAATGTAGAATTTTTCAGGTGCTCACAATGAAGAAATTATCCATGAAAAAATTCTCTCAAGATGCCAAGCCAAAGTACCTAAAAGAATAAGTTTTCATAAGTTAGGATGGCTCATTATGAAGAAAATGAAGTTGGAAGAAGTCAATATCATTTGGAAGCATTTGAGACAAAAAAGATTAAATTTGGAAGTGATTCATGTAAAAAAATCCAAGTTCAGACATTTGAGTCGACTCATGGAGTGAAGGAGTCGACTCTGACACATTTTGGCACAAGCATATAGTTCTGGCATGCAGACGAGTCAACTCATTTCTGAGACGAGCCGACTTCATTTGCAAAATAAAAAGTAATTTCTGCAAACCTGAGATCGAGCCAACTTGAAATGAAATCGAGCCGACTCGAAACAAAATCGAGCGAACTCCAAAAAAAATCAAGTTGACTCGTGATAGGAGCAATATAAAGGCTAGTTTCTCTATACTTCTCCAATGGCTAGTTTTTTAGTCTAACGACTGTTCTAAGAGATTCAATAGTTAAAACTCCTTCTTCAACTATTATCAAGCCTATTAAAAGGTGGAGAATCAATTGAGAAGTAAGATTAAGAAGATTTGAAAGAGAAAACATCATTTCTTAGACGGAACATTGAATATCATTGAAAAAATAAAAAAAAAGAAGGATTTGTGCATTGATTTCAAAGAGCTTTTAAGAGTGATTATCTTCAACTTCATAAACATCTTCTCAAGTATTAATTAAAGAGAAGTTAAGCTTCAAAAGAGCAATTCAACAACCACTACTCTGACCTTCAAAGAGTTTATATTTTTTGTTTTTCCTTTTGTGCTGAAATTCATATCTTGTATTATTTTTCTTTACAAATTTTTTAAGGGAGAAAGAAACTTGGGGATTAGACTTGTCCAAGCTCAAAATTAGACTTTATAGATTTTGATTGATGAGCCAATAAAACTAACTAATTTGATTGTGATTCTGAAAAATAATCAGTATATAGATTTTAGTTGATGATCTCAAAAAATTAACTGAGTTTGTTTGTAAGCTCGGATAAACTAAACACGCTGTAATCAAGAGGATTATAGTGAAATTTTTAAGAAACTCTTGAAAAATAGATGTAGGTGCGGGATTGCATCGAACCACTATAAATCTGATCATGTTTGTATTATGCTTGCTTGACTTGCTTTTATTTCTTACTTTACATGACCTATAATATTTTAATTCTTGCATAGTTGTACTTATTCTGCTCCTACAAATTATTTACTCTTCATAAATACTCAAATAAGTTTAATTTGAAACATATATTTAGATTATTAATTTAATTAAAATTTTTAAAAAAACTCAATTCACCTCTCTCTTGGGTTGCTATCTTTCTGGACAACAATTACAATCAGAGCAGATGCTCTGTTATTTATTGTTGACCTAGCGGTCTAGAGCCAAAGATCATGGTAACCCAAATTGATTCTTTATTTAATGAAGGACATTCTATAGATAGATCCTTACTATGTAATAGATCGAATTATATATATTAAAAAGCTAGAATAAAAATTTTTATACAAGTATATAATTATAATTTATGAAAAATTGTAGTTGATGGCCCACACACACCTAATACATTAAATGATCATGATAAAGAAATAATTCAACTAAATGCTAAGACCATGAATATGCTTTATTGTTCATAGGATATAAATGAATTCAATCTAATTTCTTTTTGTATTTCAGTAAAACATGTTTGGAAGAAATTAGAAACAATCTATAAGGGAGCAAATCAAAAGAAAGAATTAAGCTCCTAAGAAGATAAGGAAGCCCTCCCAAACTTAAGTCTCATAGCTCATGAGGATGAAAAGAAAAAGAAGAAGAAGAAATAAAGAAAAAATAAAACACTGATTAAAGAGGAGCAAGACAAAGAAAAGCAAAATGAGAAAGAGGAAGAAGATATAGCAAATATTTGCCTCATGGCTCAAAATGATGAGGTAAATATTGAAAACTCTTTTGACTTTATATTTGAAGAATTATTTGAAGCTTTTAATGAGTTAATGAATGAATACAAAAAGATAAGGCTAAAAAATAAGGAGCTTAGAAGTTTAAATATATCTTTATCTGAAGAAAAGAATAAGATTTTAATGGAAAAAGAAAAATTTTTGAAGGAAAACAAAGTTTTGGTTAAAAAAAATAAAAAAAATTTGAAATCTGAAAAATTTTTGATGAGAGAAAATATTAAATTAAAAGAGAAATCTAAAAAATTAGAAGTTTTAGTGGAAGAAAATGAGAATTGTTTAAAAGAAATGAATGTAGAAAAGAAAGATCTTATTGCTAAATATGGTGAAGAAACAAAAAAAATTGAAAGATTAAAGTCTTTTGTAGATAAATTTACATTGAGTTCTTAAAAGCTTCAAATGATTTTGAATAATAAAAAGACTATTTCAACCAAGCTGGAATTGGTTTCAACCCTTCAAGAAAATAAAAATTTATCAAAAATATGTTTGATAAAGCTACACATGAAAATTATTTTACAATATGTTTTAAATATAACAAAGTAGGCCATAAAATTTTGAATACAATATTAAAAAAAATGATCATACTTTGATTAAATAAATTTAAATTTCAAAAAAAATTATATGCTTGAACTCAAATGGACCCAAGATAGCTTGGGTACCAAATATTAAAAAATGATATTACAGGCAGGTATGCAAGCATTCAATGAAATAAAAGAAGCAAATTCATAAAGGATGAATGCTTAGGATTTGAAAAGAAGGATGTTGATATTTGATAAAAGCTAAATCTTTCTCACATCATACAATTACTATTTTTTGATATTACTTTAGTTGAATGATTGATTTTGATGCTTCATACATATGCATGATATTGTGATGATTTTTCATTTTAACTTCAGCATGCTCCCAAATGCTTCATAACATATTATTACTTGTAAAATTTAAATTAAAATGAGCTTGATTGCATATGAAATCATTTAGATGCAAAACATTCAAATTAATTTTTGACATTCTCATGAGACATGTAACTATTGAAATATTTCAAAAATTGCTTGATTTGAAAAATATCAAGATAAGTCATCAAATCATATAAAAAAAATACATGCTTGATATTATTGATTTGCATTGCATCATAGCTTGACCCCTTAAGGATTTGAAAATTTCCTAATTGAACTTCACTCATAGAGCCATTATCTATATTTTCCCTTGATTTGTTTTGATTAATTTTTAAATCCCCAATTGATTAATTCTTGATTTTTCAAATTGACTTGAACATCATTCTTGTTTATTAATTTAATTGCCCATTGATTCCCAACTAAATTGATCAATTTTTTTTTATTTGAAATTCTTTGAACTATTTTCTATATCAAGGAGTCGACTCTTGAAATTGAGGAGTTGACTTGTGATTTTTTTAAAAAAAATAGTTCCATCCGAAATCTTTTTCAAATACTTCTTCGTTCAAAATTGGACCTCCCCTCTCCATTTCCATCTGATTCTAGTGGTTCTTGTTTTCCAATGGCACCCCGAAAGTAATTCATCTAGAGGAAGAAGAAATTTCGTGTAGAAATTAAAAAATTTAAGGCTTCTCTAAATAGCTCTCCTATGCAAGAAAGAAAAATCAAATCGAGTTTCTGGAGTAAGAAGAATTTATAATTGAACAAAAAGTCAAAAAATTGAGCTGAAAATTTTTGTGTTCTTTGGATCTCTTGACCTATCCAAATCTAGTTCGAAAATTCTATGAAAATATAAAGTTCGAGGTTGAAAACTTGAAATCAAAAGTTTAAAATGTCCATATTGTATTAGATGATGTTGAGGATATCGAGGATACCAATGTCAGTACTCATACTATAGCAGATAATGATGATAAGACTCCTACATCAAATTTATTATGATAGATATCAGAACTGAAGAGTCAGTAGAGTAGCATGCGAGACCATTTCTCCTTCACAAACCAGCCATCTAGAGAGCAGCTCATGATTATCTGATAGACTGGATGAGGATTCACTTATTGAGAGAGTTTCCACCAGGATTGCTTCTTCTGTTTGTGCAAAGATTTAGAAATACCCATCAAAGGCACAACAGAGAAGGAGAGAGAGCTGATGGATGCTCTAGCATTGGTTCATCAAGCTAATTTAGACTTTCACTTCAACGAGAGAGGATGTTTGTGACCAGGTTTAGTCATCCTAAGACATTAGACCACCCTCTTTTTCTACCTTGTCTGGACCGTTATCTTAGGATTACCCTGACCTATCCTTGCTTAGAATGCTAGGATTTCCTTCATAAAGCTTTAGTGAACCTACTAATCCATTTCTGTCACCTGTATAGAAATTAGCACTTATACATTTTGTATATTTTCATCATATTCTATATTTATATTTCGGCTAATCAATAAAAATTTGATCTTTTATAAAAATATAATGTACTTGATGTTTATATTTATTTGATTGAGTATGTATTTATGTGTAAAACAAAAAGAAAAAAATAATTACTTACTTGAATTAAATAATTATACTTATTTGCTTAATTGAATTTTATCTTGTTTATAAAATTAAGGGGAAAAAAATATACTGTTGTGATGTTTACTTTTGATGTATATTTTTTGGAAGAAAAAAAGGAGAGAATTAAGAAAATTAAGTTTTGTTGCATTTATTACAAAAAATAGGAGGAGAAAATATTATCAAAATATCAAAAGAGAAATCATTTTGAAACTTAATAAAAATAGAAATTATTGATAATCATTTGTCTTGATCTATTTTATACTCTTGTTGTTCTATTCATTTGATTTATTTTTTAAAATCATTATTAATCTTAGAAGAAAGATCATTGATAAACAATTATACTTTGCTTGTCTTATAGATTTATTTAAGTATTTATGTAATTTTGATCATTTGCTTCGTTTTGAGCAACTATTTATACTTCATATGTCTTAATCATCTCATCATTCTTTTTGACAATTAATTAGTATCAAGAAATTATTTTTGATCTAAAAAATAAACTTATTAATGAATATTGATGCTTTACTCTGATTGATTATTTTCAATAATTAAATTTAAAATATACTCTTCTTGAACTTTTTGAAATTGATATCAAACAAAATATTTCAAGAAATATATTATTTATCTTTAAAGCTAAATATTTAAAGAAGACTACAGTTTTAATCAATTGATGTCATACAACTTGCTATTTACTTTGTATTTCATTAATCTACTTTTTGATCAAAAGAAAAGAATATCTTTATCTCAAACATAATTTTACAAAGCTTATATTCTTAATATGATATCGTTTGAGATAAACTAAGCAAATCAATACCTTTTTCTGAACTTAATGTATGATACTTCTTAAGAAAAGAAAGAGATATATTTGAAAATTTGATTAAAGAATCAATTTTATCTAAAAAGAGAGAGATCTATTTTGATTAAAATGAATCTGAATTCTAATTATTTTTGAAAAAAAATGTGCCATAAAATCTGAACTTAATACAATTTAGTACTTAAAAGGGGAGAAGAATTTGGCACATCAGGATACAAGTTATGAATTTGATATAATTTATTTGATTTTGATGATACATTTTGCTTTAATATATTTATGATATTTTTTTTAAATTTAATTGATTGATATTTATTAGGAAAAGAAAGAAATGAACTTCTAAATGCTTGACTTTGATATGCTAAATTTTTTATTCTGAAAAGCTCTATCCTTCTTGAAATCTTTGAATTTTAAAGTAATTTTGTAACTGAATTTGAGAATCTATTTAATGCATCAACTTTATTCAAAAAGAGAAAGATATATTTTTAAATCTTTATTGATCAATATATATATATATATTTGGATAATTGCTATTTGAATTGAATCTCAAGATATTTGGTATTAAGAAGAATTAAATCAATTATTTTAAATTGATTGCTTTTCAAAGAAATAAACTCAAACTTTTTTTAATTGATTTTAATTAGAATTTCTTAAAAATATTATCACAATTGATATCATAATTCAAAAAATCGATATCATGATTCTCACAGTTGATATCAAATAGTTTATTCTTATCTTTAACTCTATTGCATCATCTTTGGCAAAAGAAATAAATATTTAGTCTCAAATATATTTTGCATTGATATATTCTTGGCATGATATCATTTGAGACAAATTCAAAAAAAAAAATTTTTTTTTTGAACTCAAATGGATTGAGAACTCTTAAAAAAAGAAAGAAATGATTTCTACAAATTTAAATATGGTTTGTGCTTTGCTTTGAATCATCTATTCTAACCCATAGTTCTAAAATCTGCTTTTAAAAGTTAAATCCAAGTTAATTTGAAATGAAGAAAATTCAAATCAAATTTTGAAAATTGAATATGTGTATTGATTTCAATGATTATTTTTAAATACTCTCCTTATGCTTTTTGATGCTGTCAAAGAGGAGGAGAGTTGTGATAAGTATATGCCTAAAATGATTAAAATATTTTTGAAATGATTGGTATACTCATATATTGCTTGAGATTAAATGAAATGAGCATCTTGGTATCAAATTTATAATTTCATTGAAGATTTCATGAATTGTATCTTTATATGTGATTATTTTATCACTTCATGACTCATATTGATAATTTAATTGAAACACATTATGTTTTATTTATGTATATACTCAAAATTTTATCATCATTAAAAAGAGAGAGATTGTTGATCCTATAATTAATTTTAATGATTATAAAATATTAAATAATTATGGTACTAATCATGTATTTCAAGAATGAATATAGAATTTTTTAGATGCTCATAATGAAGAAATTATCCATAAAAAAATTCTCTCAAGATACCAAGCCAAAGTACCTAAAAGAGCAAGTTCTTACAAGTTTGAATGGTTCATTATGAAGAAAATAAACTTGAAAAAAGCCAATAACATTTGGAAGTATTTGAGATAAGAAAGATTAAATTTGGAAGTGATTGAAGTAAAAAAAACTCAAGTTCAAACCATCAAGTCGACTCATAGAGTGAGGGAATCGACTCTGATATATTTTGGCACAGACACATAGTTCTGACATGTAGATGAGTCGACTCATTTTTGAGACAAATCGACTCTATTCGCAGGACAGAAGTAATTTTTGTAAGCCTGAGACTGAGCCGACTCGAAATGAAATTGAGCCGATTTGAAAAAAAAATCGAACCGACTCCAAAAAAAATCAAGTCGACTCATGACATAGAGACAACATAACTGTTTGTTTTTCTATACTTCTCTAACGGCTAGTTTTTAGATCTAACGACTATTCCAAGGGCTCCAATAATCAAAACTTTTTTCCAGCCATTATCAGGCCTATTAAAAGGTGGAGAATCAATTGGGAAGCAAGATTAAGAGAATTTGAAAGAGAAAACATCATTTCTTGGAGGAAACATTGAATATCATTGAAAAGAGAGAAAAAAGAGGGATTTGTGCATTACTTTCAAAGAGCTTTCAAGAGTGATCATCTTCAACTTCATAAGCAACCTCTCAAATATCAATTAAAGAGAAGTCAAGCTTCAAAAGAGCAATTCAACAACCACTTCTCCGATCTTCAAAGAGTTTATATTTTCTATTTTTTTTTGTATGAAATTCATATCTTGTATTTGGTTTTCTTTACGAGTTTCTTTGGAAGAAAGAAATTTAGGGATTAGATCCGTCCAAGTCCAAAATTAGACTTTATAGGTTTTGGTTGGTGAGCCCATAAAATCAACTAGATTAATTGTGAATCTGAAAAATAATCGTTGTATAGATTTTGATTGATGACTCGAAAAATTAACTGAATTTGTTTATGAGTCCTGATAAAACAAAGATGCTATAATCAAGAGGATTGTAGTGAAATTTTCAAGAGACTCTTGGAGAGTGGACGTAAGTGTGAGGTTACATCGAACAACTATAAATTTGATCATATTTATATTGTGCTTGCTTAACTTGCTTTTATTTCTTATTTTACATGACTTGTATCATTTTAATTCTTACATAGTTTTACTTATTCCATTGCTACACATTATTTACTCTTCATAAATATTCAAATAAATTTAATTTGAAGTACATATTTGTTTAGATTATTAATTTAGATAAAATTTTTAAAGAATCTAATTCATTCCCTCTCTTGGGTTGTTATCTTTCTGGATAATACTCCTGAATCACCATTCAAAGAGCACGGGACAGAGCATTAGCACACAAAATAAATAGATAAGGAGAAAAAGAGTATCCTTGGTAAAGTTTGCCTGTCGAGTGAAAGAAGTCCATCTGAGCACCATTGATCGGTATGGCAAAGCTCAGAGTCTCTACATAGTCTATGACCAAGTCAATCCATCTATCCTGAAAATCTAACTTGGAGAGTATCTAATGCAAAAATTATCAGATCATCTGGTTATATGCCCCCTCTATATCCAACTTGATCGCCATCAGGCTCTAACGAATGGGAGCATGCCACAGATCATACGTAAACTCCTGGGCAAGCAGGATATTGTCAATGATGCAATAGCCATTGACAAAAGTATTTTGCTTTGGACTAATCATGGGAGGGACAACCGACTTCAATCGCTTGATCAAAATCCTAGCACACACTTTATAGAGAATGGTGCAAAGGTTGATCAATCTGAAGTGCCTCAGGATCAATGCATTATATCTCTTTGAGATAAGGGTGATTGGCATCTTCTTGTACTTCTTCAAAATACCTTTAGACTCAAAAAATGTCTACAAAGCCTCAACCACCTTCACACCGATAATAAGCCAATAACCATGGAAAAGAAAGGGGGGAATCCATCTGACCCTGGGGCCTTAACCTCCTCAAGAGATCAGAGGGCCTCCCGCACCTCCTCAGCAGACATTGGGTGAGCCAGGACCTTATTCTCCTCATCAGAGATGCAACATGCTGGGACTTGGAGGAAGGCATCCACACCCAAGGGGGTGATTCAATACAATCTAAAGAACTAAAGAATCTACCCCCTGATCTCATCACTATCCTCCACCACTCAATTATCACTCTCCTTCAGCTGCCTAATGCAATTGGTAGATCTCTAGATCACTATTGACTGATAAAAAAATCTAATATTTCGATCGTCCTTCCTGATCCATGACATATATCTCCTCTCCGAAGATCAATCAAAATATGTAATGTACCACTCAGATATGAATTCTGTCATTAAGAATGACAATACACCACACATTATTGAGAATAATGATCCTATAACCTATTCGAAAGTAGTCATGAGTAGAATCTTTGACAGATAGCTTGAAGTCATGAAATCTGAGATGGACTCCTTGTATATCAACCAAGTATGAACTTTGATTGAAGCATCTGTAGGTGTGACCCAATAGGTTGCTAACAAGAATGTCCATTCGGATGTTGCTTGCCTTAGATGCATACCATCTAGATAGTTTATCTCTAGTGGGAGGATGAATTTATTTATGAATTAAAGCAGGCATAGAGGAGTTGGAACATCCATTTTGATAAGATAGTCGAATCATTTAACTTTATCATAATGTGGATGAATTATGTGTGTATAAAAAGACTAGTGGTAGTGCCATTGACTTCTTGATTCTGTATGTGAATGACATACTACATATTAAAATTGATATCCTGATATTACAATCGGTCAAAACCATGCCTATCATAAAAATTTTTCATGAAAGACTTGAGTGAATCATCCTATATACTTGGTATATAGATCTATAGAGATAGATCTAAGTGGGTGCTAGACTTATCCCAATCTAGGTACATTAATATCATATTGAAGAGGTTCAATATGGATGGGTGTAAAAGTGTTTACTTGCTCATGTATGTTATGTACAAAGCTTGATATGACTTATGCTTTGCGCATTAGTTTTTCAGGCAAATTTAGGAAAAGATCATTAAAAAATTATGAAAAATATTCTAAGTACTTGAGAAGTACTAGAGAAGTAGTAAATTGAAAGAGTTCCAAACAACAAACTGTAATTGATTCAATATATTGCTGCAAGTGAAGATTACTAAGAAAAGTCGCCTGATGAAAGAGTTCATCACTGAGTAGAATGTGGTCTCACTAGAAATCCACGCACATCCTAAGGTACTTTCACCTTATTTATGATGTGATCATAGAGTAAGTTAATATAAAGAACTGCATTATGGATCTGTTCACTAAGCCTTATTACAGCAGCAGTGTGATCGTTACCTTGATAGCATGGGCATCAGGTACAGAGGCGATTGACTTTAGTACAAGTGGAAGATTGAAAAAATAGTATCCTACAAGCCAATCACATGGATGATATGATGGGACTATTTTATATAATCTTCCTATTCATGTGTATGATATTGGTTATTTTATATATGAGACAGTGTATTTCGTCATTTGCTGTATCATATTTTAATTATGATTATGATGAATCCCATAGACTAGGACAATGATTTTAGGATCATGATGAGATCATATTAGCGAGACCTAAAACTTTGATAGCTGTAGTGTAAAATATTTTCAATCCTAGGATTATCGAATCAAAGATCGATGATATCAGTAAGACTGATACATCCTATGCATGCTCGATAGAGAGAGTGATTAATCTCACAATCACTTGTATAGTGACATTAATACAAGGATATAAGTACTCATTGAAGAATAAGTTTACTAAACTGATCCATAGAGAGAACATCTGATAGAACCTTACAGCATGCTAAAAGATGGTTCTCCATTGGGAGTGGTGCAAGTGATCCTTGGACCTGAGATCACCATGATACCTTATGTATGTAGATCCATGCTTTGGTTCATACCTAGCATGACTCTTTGAGATATGTATAGGATGTTCTGAGTATGATGAAATATGCATAGAGATGGTGAGTGGTCAACAAAGAATCGATCACTTCTTATAACAGGAGAGAACATCTTATGTGGTCTCATAGAATGATGATTCAGAGAGTCTCTAGCCAGAGCAGGGATGAATAATAGAAAAAAATTTTATTGATTCATTAATCGAGTCATTATAATCAGATTGAGATACATATAGATAAGTATTTAGGCTTAATATTTTTTCATACCCATAATCTGTTTGGAATGTTGTGTGATCGAATGATTGAATTGCATTATAACTCGTTATGGAAGGATAATTTTGGTATTTCTATCAAATTTTATATTTTTTGGATAATCATGACATATTGCTAAACATCAATCTTGACTTGTCGACTCATAAAAATTAAAAAAGTTTAATTCAAAAATTAATTAGAAGGTATTTTGATTAATTGATGCATTTAAACTGATCTAATCTAATTGGATTAGTTTAGGTCATGAGCCTGAGTCTACTACTGACTAGATATGAAATCCAATGGATCACATACATTAAAATTTTGATCTTGATCTAATCTACTATTATAAATTCTATAGTTTAATTAAATTGTTAGCACATGAATTAACTCAAATTTTCTATTAAGTTAGTTTAAAGATGATTGAGCTAAGCCTAACCTATTGCCTGGAACCTAATTAGATTAGGTTTGATCTTTTGATTTCTTATCTTATCAGATGAATGTGTTTCATGTGAGGAAGAAGTCCACACCACCCATTAGATTCTCTATGCAAAAATAAAGAAGTCGCCCCAGTTAATTATGGCATCCAGAAGGAGGAGTCCTTCTGAAGCACTCCTCTTAACTCCCTGCCACTTATTCCCATGCATTGCTTTATTCCATGCGCCATCAAATGGCTCTTAGAAATTTATGGGCGTAGAAGAGGAGGATACCTTCTGTGTGAAGGATCTTCCATGCCATTTTATTTGAGATGCATCTTTTCTTTGTGCGTGTAAGAAGGAAGAGTCCTTCTTATTGAAGTCTCTTAACTCCTTGCCTTTTATTCCGCACCATTTATGTATGGGATGCGCCATCTGATGGTGCTTGGGATTGTGTGCATTGGAGTGGAAGAGTCCTTCTACTTGAAGGCTCTTCTATGCCCAACAATCTCCACAGAGAATTTATTCTTCATGGAAAACAAAGTGGTCCCATATGAGGAAGTAAAGTGCCAAGGGTTGTTTCCAACGCCCTTTCATTCCTTATATAAGGCAGGGGGCGCTCCATATGGGATATGGGCTAATTTTCCTCTGGTACTTAGGTGTGAGAATGAGAAGAAAACGACAGCAAAAATTCGAGAAAAAGATTAGAAAAAGGGAGCGAAAAATAGAAAGAAAGTCAAGAGGGAATATGGAAAGTAATTGTGCTTGTCCTAGGGTTCAGATTGTTCAAGTGTTGGACATCTGAATTTGATCTATATAGTGAGATCTGTTATGAAAAGATTCTTGGTATGATTCTGGTAGAGGATAGAAGGTAATTAGATGGTGGGGCAATTCGATCCTTGAGAAGGAGTCTAGCACTGTACTTGTGAAGATGGCTGCATTACTACATCGAATTGGGAAGGACCCTAATCTATCTTATGTGGATCACCATTGGGGGGCACCTACTTTGGTGTCTTATGAAGATCATTGATCATCAGATCCTCATCTTTAAGAAGGTATAATCTCTTACCTTATTGCATACTTGAAATGTTTAATTGTAATCATTATGGTGTTTCAAGGGTTTGTGTTCTGATTAGCATGTTTTAAATGTTAAAACTTATTTTCAATAGTTAAATGTATGTTGAAACTTTGAAAATCATATTCCACTGCACAACCAAAATCCAACAGTCGTATCAGAGCCATCCTTGATTGATTCAATCAAACATCATGTATTGTTATGATATTGATTAGATCAAATTTATGTTATGTCAAAATTTGATTTTTCAAGATGTTTAATTATTGTTTTATTGCATCCTTTGTTAAGAATAAGAGTTGTTAGTCCATGATCAAATCTCGGTATATAATTCCATGCCTTTTAGACTTGTGTGACAAGTTTAGGATAGATCTTGCAATCTATTTTTCATAGAATTGTAAGCCTTGAGCATGCAATGCGCGGAACCTTGGAATGCTACATGTGATGTACGTTGCCAAGACATAGGGTTATTGCATATGATGCGTTCACCTTAGACCCAAGGGCTGGCCACCATTGATTGGACATTCATCATGGTGGGTCTTCCATCATGGTTCTTGTCTTAGGCATGTGTGGGGTTGAAAAATTTGAATCATGGAAGAGATGTTTCAAACATGAATTAAAAATTTTTGATTAATAGATTTGATGTTGACTACAATTCATTGGCCCAATGGGATTAAGGTTTATGATTGTAGATCAAATCAGATTCATAGTTCTAATTAGCTTAAAATTTTTATTTAATTAAAGTTGGTCTAATTGTCATTGACCTAATTTGATTAGGACTTGAGTCTTAGTTGATCCAATCTTAGCAAATCTGATTTGATTACGCTTTGTTAAAGAATTGGTTAACTCAAGAAGATGACATATGGTTGACTCATAATTAAAATTGGTTCAAGAGTTGAATCTGAATCAAAAATCCTAAATGGATCCTATGCCCATGAAATTAAATATTTTAAGTGACATGATCATGAATGATATCATAATTAGAATACCATGGATAGTTTATTTTCATGCTTTATATAGATGTATGATTGTGGACTTGATACACCCATCCGATGGATGTTTGTATGAATGTTTCTGTGTGAGCTGATTGTATAGATATATCTGCAATAATTGCAATAGGGGCTGGATTCCCTTGATGCATTATATTTTCAGCTATACCTTACTGATCCTTCCTTTGTAATGTTTTCAAATGCTGATTGGGATTTTTGCATGTTGATATAAAATTAAGGATAAAAAATTTTATTTTAAAATAGATAGAAATTATTTCGTTTTATTTTTGGATAAAGACGGAGCATTCGTAGAAGCCTTTATGGAGATGAAGACTAGACTACCAGGTGATTAGAGAGCAGAGGTGCATGTAGATCGATCATGAGATGGTTCAGTCTATGATGCACCTAGGGTTAGACCCATAATCTATCCTGTAGCTTAGATGAATTATATTAAAAAAGTCCATAACCATCTGATTTCTTTTATTTGCTCTTATATGCTAGTAATTAGAATTAAATATAAATTGCATATGATGGATTTATATATTATAGATATGCTTGAGACCTAAGTTTTTCATTTAAATAATATTAAGTCATAATGGTGAAGTGTTAAGAACACTACTTATGCCTTCTTTCATACCAAGCCTATATTATGTCAAGAACTATAGTAGGTTTATTGTGCAATCACAAGACTTACTGTGGAAACTGATGTGATACTGTCTTGGTGCATAATAATACTTATGATATTTAGCTCATGTTAAGTCAATAGAGTATATCAAAAATTATAGTGAGTTTATTGTATTATCCACAAGATTTGTTATAGGGCTTGATATGATACTAACTTAGTGATGGTTATGGCATATTTGGATACTGCTGTCTTGTTGTACTATCCACAAGAATAGTATTATTCAGATATGATCATATAAGAATGAAGGATAAGATTTAACTAAAATATTATAGTTTGTTATACTATCCATAAAGCTATACGTGTTTTAGACATAAAAGTTGTGCTGAGGGTCGTATGAGATATAATTAATAAGAGTTACCTATCTTTGAACTTATAGAAGTTTGTCATGCAATCTATAAGACTTTTTATGAGAAATTAGAATCCCAACCCTACTTAGAAAACTAACGAGAGGGTTTCTCATTTTTCATACAAGAGAGCTATGAAATTTGCCAAATAAGTGGAAGACACGATTAGATAAAAGACTTTATCTAAATTATGTATGTCATTATGAGTAGTCTCTTTATATTTTTGTTCTCATATATATGCATCTGCATCTTCACTATCACTGCATAGTATTTTTTAAATTGATCGAATCATGTGGACTGGTTGAGAAATTTGAGAATAGTTCTTTCTTAGGAGATAGTCTCCTATGCTTCTGATCCCGATTCGATTGGGGCTGATGCTTAAAAGGAGGAAAAATCGCATATAAGATATGATGAGATGACAATATGACTGTCAAGTATATCTTGATTGACTTAATCATGCAATTAGGTCAGTTGGGTTCTTATCATGGATGGTGAGTTAAATCAAGATTTGATCCTATAAATACTCTCTGATTCCTTCTGTTTATGGATAGCATCTCCCAAGAGAAGAAGGCGAAGAATGTCTTCGCCAAAGATACCTATTTTCATTGTAACAATGTTGAGCATCAGAAAATAAATTATAAGAATTATCTTACAAGTGTAAAGCAAAAGCAGGATGTAAAAGTTGCATCTGCTAATGGTTTATATATGATACAGACTAATTTATCATTGAGTGCTTCAGCTTTAAATTCTTGGGTATTAGATACCATCTATAGGTCTCACTTATGCAAATTGTTGCAGGGACTGTAAAACTGAAAAGAGGTGACTTCATGTCGTTTGGTGCTAGTGGAGAGCCCATCCAGGCAGAAACTGAAGGAACCTATTTATATGTGTTATCTTCTGACAAGATTTTAAAACTAGTAGACTATTATTATATGCCTAAATTTATCAAAAATATTATTTCAATTATTTTGTTATTGTAATATGATTTTAAAATTAATATAAAGGGCAAAGATTGCTCTCCTTCTGGTAAATTTTATGGCTATAAATTTCATAATAATGATCTCATATTTTTATCACTCAATGATATTATTCTTCATGTTGATGAGAACAAGAAGGAAAGAAAATATGAATATCACATATTTCTGGTATTGCCAACTTGACCATTTTAGTAAGTTAAAGATAAAATAAATAATACAAAGAAGAATTCTTTAATCTGTATGATTTTGAATTATATAGAACTTGTAAGTCTTATTTCATGGGTAAAATGACTAAGATCCCCATTTACTGGACATGAAAAAAAGATGAGTGAGCTGTTGGGCCTTATACATGTTTAAAGGCTCAAGTAACTCAAGCCAGAAATGGACACCCCATATGAGATATGGTGTAGTCTATCATATGCTTCACAGACCTTCCAATCTCATTCTAGAGATATGCCCTAAAAATTACTGCATATATTTTGAATAAGGTACCATCAAAATATGTTACTATCACTTAATATGAGATATAGAAAGGAAAGAGGCAGGTTGCCCGGCTTGTGTAAAAAGAGTTGATGTACATAAGCTCGGTGCTAGATCAGATAAGTATAAATTTGTAGGTTATTCTAAAAAGAGTATGTGATACTTCTTCTACCATCCTTTTCAATAAAAGATGTTTTGTCAGTAGGAATGTCACTTTTTGAAAAAGAAATTTATCCAAAAAAAAGGAGGGCAATGGGAGGATAATTGAACTTGAAAAGTTCAAGATCTATGATCTATCCCGCATTAACCTATGGAGAGTCTACAAGTTGATCCTCGACCAGATGTGCCCATTTATGAGACACAACCATGACACATACTTTCTCTCCGAAGATCAATCAGAATGTGTAATGTCCGACTCAGATATGAATTTTATTATCGTGAATAACAATACACCACACATTATTGAGAATGATGATCCTATGACCTATTCGAAAGCAGTCATAAGTAGGAACTCTGATAGATGGCTTAAAGCCATGAAATTTGAGATGGACTTCCTGTATATTAACCAAGTATGGACTTTGGTTGAAATACCTGTAGGTGTGACCCAATAGGTTACTAACAGGAATGTCTACTTAGATGTTGCTTGCTTTAAATGCATACCATCTAAAGAGTTTATCTCTAGTGGGAGGACAAATTCATTTGTGGATTAAAGCAGGCATGGAGTTGAAAAATTCATTTTGATGACATAGTCGAATTATTTGACTTTATCAAAATGTGGATGAACCATATGTGTATGAGAAGACTAGTGGGAGTGCCATTGACTTTTTGATTTTGTATGTAGATAACATACTACATATTGGGATTGATATCCGATATTATAATTGATCAAGACCATGCCTATCACAGAAGTTTTTTATAAAAGATTTGGGTGAAGTATCCTATATATTTGGTATATAGATCTATAGAAATAGATCTAAGTGGGTGCTAGACTTGTCCCAGTCTAAGTACATTAATCTCGTGTTGAAGAAATTCAACATGGATGGATGTAAAAATGCTTACTTATCCATGTATATTATATATCAAGCTTGATATGACTTATGCTTTGCGCATTAGTTTTTCAGATAGATCCAGAAAAAGATTATTGAAAAATTATAAAAAATATTAAGAAGTACTAGAGAAGCAGTAAATTGAAAGAATTTCAAATAGTAAACTGTAGTTGATTCAATATATTACTGTAAGTGAAGATTGCTAAAGAAAGTTGCCTGATGAAATGGTTCATCATTAAGTTGGGTGTGGTCTCACTAAAAATTCATGCACGTCCTAAGGCACTTTCACCTCATTCATGATGTGATCATAGAGTGAGTGGATATAAAAAACTGCATTACTGACCTGTTCACTAAGCCTTATCACAGTAGTAGTGTGATCGCCACCTTGATAGCATGAAAATCAGGTACAAAGGTGATTGATTTTGATGCAAATAGAAGATTGAAAGAATAGTATCCTAGAAATCAATCGCATGGATGATGCGATGGGATTTCTGTATAATCTTCCTACTCATGTGTATGATATTGATTATTTTATATTTAAAATATTATGTTTCATCATTTGCTGTATCATATTTTAGTGATACTTATGACGAACCCCATAGACTGGGATAATGATTTTAGGGCCATGATGCGATCATGCTAGTGAGACCTAAAATCTTGATAGCTCCAGTCTAAAATATTTTCAATCATAGGATCATCGAATTGGAGATCGATGATGCTAATAAGACTGGTACATCCTATGTATACTCGATAGAGAGGGTGATTGATCTCACAATCATTTATGTGATGACACTAATACAAAGATGTAGGTGCTTATTAGAGAATGAGTTCACTGAACAAATCCATAGGAAGAACATCTGATGGAGCTTTACAGCATGTCAAAAGATGATTCTTCAGTAGGAGTGGTGCAAGTGATCTTTAGACCTGAGATCACCATGGTACCTTGTGCATGTGGATTCATGCTTTGGTTCATACTCTAGCATCTCTTTGAGACATGTGTGGAATGTTTTAGGTATGGTGAAGTATACATAGAGGTTGTGAGTGATCAACAAGGAATCGATCATTCTTTGTAAGAGGAGAGAATATCCTATGTGATCTCATAGGGTGATAATTCAGAGAGTCTCTGACCAGAGCAAGGATGAACAGTAAAAAAATTTTTTGTTGGTTCATCAATCAAGTCATCATCATCAGATCGAGATACATATAGATAGGTATTTGAGCTTGACATTTTTTTATGCCCATGGTCTATCTGGGATGTTGTGTGATCGAAGGATTGAATTACACAGTAACTCATCATGGAAGGATAATTTTAATATTTATATCAAATTTCATATCTTCTGGATAGTCATGACATGTTACTAGACATCAATATTGACTTGTGGACTCATAAGAATTAAAAGAGTTTAATTCAAAAATTAATTAGAGGATGTTCTGATTAATTGATACATTTAGGCTGATCTAATCTAATTAGATTGGTTTAGGTCATGAGCCTAAGTCCACTACTGGCTAGATATGGGACCCAATGAGTCACACACATTAAGAATTTGATCTTGATCTAATCTTATAGGATTTATTGTAAATCCTATAGGTTAATTAAATTACTAGCACATGAATTAATCCAAGTTTCCTATTAGGTTAGTTCAAAGATGTTTGAGCTAAACCTAATCTGTTGCCTTGAACCTAATTAGATTAGCTTTAATCTTTTAATTTCTTACCTTCTTAGATGAAAATGTTTCATGTGAAGAAAAGTCTTCCGCACCATCTACCAGATTCTCCATGCAAAAAAATAAAAAAAGTCACCCCATTTAATTATGGCATCCAGAAGGAGGTGTCCTTCTGGAGCACTCCTCTTGACTCCCTGCCACTTATTCCCACACGTTGCTTTATTCCACGTACCATCCGATGGCTTTTAGGAATTTATGGGTGCAGAAGAGGATGAATCCTTCTGTGTGGAGGATCTTCCATGCCATTTTATTGGGGATGCATCTTTTCTATGTGCGTGTAAGAAGAAAGAGTCCTTATTGAAGTCTCTTAACTCCCTGCTTCTTATTCCACACCATTTATTTATGGGATGTGCCATCTGATGGCGTTTGGGATTGTGTGTGTTCGAGTGGAAGAGTCCTTCTGCTTGAAGGCTCTTCCACATCCAACAAACTCCACAGAGAATTTATTCTTCGTAGAAAATAAAGTGGTCCTACATGAGGAAGTAAAGCGCCAAGGGTTATTTCCAATGCCCTTTCATTCCTTATATAAAGGGGCGCTCCATATGGGATATGGGCTAATTTTCCTCTGGCACCTAGGCGTGAGAATGAAAAGAAAATGATAGCAAAAATTTGAGAAAAAAACAAAGAAAAGAGAGAGAAAAATAGAAAAAAAGTCAAGAAGGAATTTGAAAAGCAATTGTTGTTTGTTCTAGAGTTTAGATTATTCAAGTATTGAACATCTGAACCTGATTTATGTGGTGAGATTTTTTGTAAAAAGATCTCTGGTATGGTTCTGATGGAGGATAGAAGACAATTAGGTGGTGGTGCAATCTAATTCTTGAGAAAAAATCTAGCAGTGCACTTATGAAGATGGCTGCAGCACTATATTGAATTCGGAAGGACCCTGATCTGTTCCGTGTTGATCACCATTGGAGGGCACCTATTTTGGTGTCTTGTGGAGATCATTAATCACCAGATCATCATCTTTAGAAAGGTATAATCTTTTACCTTATTACATGCTTGAAATGTTTGATTGTAATCATCATGGTGTTCTTAGGATTTGTGTTCCAGTTAGCATTTTTTAAATGTTAAAACTTACTTTCAATAGTTAAATGCATATTAAAATTTGAAAAATCATATTTCGCTATGCAACTAGAACCCAACATACCCCACCCCCTCGATCCATCTAAAGATATCACTAACCTCAAGATAATTCCACTGAATGAGCTGCACCTCGCAAAGGCAAGCCTCTTGGTCACTCGGTATCTCGCATCACTATGGGCCAGCATCTTCCAAATCTCCCTAATCATGTCTCATAATCTCAAATAAAAGGTTCTAAACTTCTCAAATCTGAATGAAGCCTAGGACAAGTGTGGGCCATCCGTGATGATAAAAAGCGGACAGTGATCCGAAGCGATCCTCAGAAAGTGCTACATCTAGTGCCTAGGGAAGTGCTGGAACCAATCAATAGTGGCAAGCGCCCGATCAATCCTCTCCCAAACCCTGGCTGCCCCTTACTGGTTGTTGCATCAGTGAATCTGGATCCAGTGTAGCCAAGGTCAATCATGCCTAAGTCACCAATGAACTCTCTGAATTCTCTAGAGTCAATACTATCAGCGTACTATTTACTGTCCATCTTTTCGTGGGATTCCACAATACAGTTAAAATCCTCAGTGATAAGAGAAAGCAAGATCTGCACCACCATCCTGGAGCTCTCCGACCAAAGTGCCCTCCACTCCATATACTCGTTGCTCGTGTACACTCTCGACAAAAATCAAAGGCATATGGTCCGCTTCGAGATGATTAATACAACCTATTGCTCATATTTACAGAAAGCATCCACCAAACCGAGATGCGATGCCACAGCACCATGATCCCTCCGAATAGATATCTGGACTCCATTGCATAGGTGCTCCATACTAACAGAATCTGTCTTCTGACCGAGACAATGCTCGTCCTCGAAAGATAGATCTCAAGCAGGACACAGATGTCAGAACAGTATTGTTGGATGATTCTGCCGAATGCCATCCGAAACAAGGGGATTTGTTATTTGCCACTTATAAACATAATAGGCATCACTAATGTATGGATTTTTATCCTTTGAATTATTGATTTTCTTATTCTATCTAGCCTTGCTATCTAGAGTACAATATTTTTTTTCAGCAAGTAGCGTACAATATTTTCTAATAGGATAGATTAATTAATAAATTGTAGAGTCAAAATTCATATAAATGACTTGAAGTAACATCGAAGATGTTAGCCGGACTTGATAGAGATGTTAGGTGAACCACTTGAAAAACACAGGTTCCTAGCCATCTCACTCACATGTTCGTCAACTATGGATCTCCACTTCTTACCAAAAAAAACTACAAATCTCCACTCCAAGCTACAATGCACTTTACCCAAAAAAAAAAACTAAAAATTGACTCAATAGCCACCACCGCCATGCTTCTACTGGCTCGGATTTTACCATTTCAGGAGTCATGAATGTCGTTGCGTACTTCACCGCACCCCTTCAAAAGTCTCGCCTAAGAGTCCTTATCATTGGCCCGGACTTGCGTTGTATCTTTGGAGGTGCAAGAATGGTCGGTCCTCTTCCACATTCTTAACCATTGGATCGTGTTTTACACCTCTTACAGAATACGATGTAAGTTTCATAACCAACGCCGTGGAAGGTCCAAAGAGGTTTGTCATGTTTTGAAAAATATGCAAAATATCGATTGAGAATTTAAGATCACAAAAAAAAATCAATCGCTCTCTCGAATAGAAAAAAAAAAAATTTCATCTGATTGGCTCTAATATCACTATCGAGTAGGCGGAAAATCAACAAGACTCAACATAGCTGTTGAAATCCAAGTTGATCCAAAAATTTAAGCTGTTGAATTATAAGCCCAATCAATATATCAACCTCTCCATCTTTCTTTCATTATCTAATGTGAGACCCGTTCATAGGTGGATTCCCAAGCTGTGACATCATCTATCAGGTGCGAAACTTGATGTTGTCTCTAGGCCAGTGCTTGCTTCGTTTGCATGTTTTTTACTTAGTCAGCTGCTCACATGGAAGCATTAATGGTGGATTGCCTACACGCTAAGGGTTACATGCGCATTGCTCTAGATATTTATTCCTATTCCTCCTCCTATTTTTGAGATTGGGAGGTGAGTCTTCCTAAACATTTATTCTGGTGATTGGGTATATTAAATTACAGAATAATCTGATAATTTTTTAGAATTATTTATCTAAAAAATTGATTATGAAGAAAACTAATTTTTATTATATTTGATGGATAAAAAAATTATTCTAAAAAATAATACTGAAAAAAAATTACTACATTTGGTTGGATATAAATCTATATACGAATACGACCAAATGTACAAATATATCATTAATATAAAATATTTTTTAATATTAGAATAGCATTGTCATTTCTTATTAGTTTTTATATAATGACCATAATCACATAGTTCTTTATATGATGCCATCTTTATCTTATTCTTTTGCAAAAACTCTTTATTGAATGTATTTGAAAAAATATTAGAATAAATTTAATGATTATATTTACATATATAGTTTTATTTGAGATATTTTTGTCAAGTATGGATTATTACGATTAGAAAATTTATCAAATACCAACCTCTCATGATATTTATTTTGCCTTCTCTCTTTGAAAAATAAACAGAAGCAATCAATTTTTTTACTATCTCTCACTTCCACTTTTTATACCAAATATGATAATCTGATATGGAATTTATTTTTTCATACTAGATTACCCCGACCAAGTGGGCCCTAAACATAAAATTTCAATTGTAATTCTTTAAAAATGAAAAAGAGCATCATCATCAATCTTTGTATATGATGCCATCCATAAATGGAGTGTGACATCTTAGAGATAAGAATTATGGCTTCAGATGCATGCGAGAAGCTTAGTTTCCAATTATGCAATTAGAAAAACATTTTGAAATATTTAACTTGTGGAACTTACTTGTTTGGGTGCATACATGCATGCTGATGGAAACGAGATCATGATGGATATCCTCCTATAATTTTGCTTTGTCAAAAGTTTTTCATTAATAGTTCAACTAGGGGCTATATTGTAATAACAACAACAACAAAAAAAACTACGGGCTATGTTGATAGGGCTAGTGACGGTAGCATACATTATCCTACAAATAAATGCAACGTAGCCCTGCTTGTTGAAATGTTTATGTATTCAGCGTTGAAGAGGTTTGGAAAATAAATATAGTTTTGGCCTTCGCCGTCCATTCCCATCCAACCATTAAATTATGCAAGATAGCTACAAAAATATGATGCGATCATTAGACTTTAAATACATATCCTATTGATACTACTACATAGGTGAGTAATGAAGATATTGTATTTTATAAATAGTTTGCACGTTATTCTTCCATATCTTATCAACACATTTGACTCTTTACTTTTTTTTTTTGAAAGTAATAAAGAGAGGTTTCTCTCACCAAAATAAAAATAGAGGTTTCTGCCTCTCTAGATGTTTTTACAAAATAGATTATACTGTATTGCAAAAATAATTGGATCTTAGATCATTAATATATTGGATCTCTTGGTGGCTTCACCAGCTAAAGCAATTGGCAGAGTATTGAGTTGCCATGATACAAGGCCCATCATTAATTGTGTGTGACAAAAGATGATTGAAGCAAATAACATCATTATTTATTGGTTTTATCATTTTCAAACATAATTACAAATAACAACCATAGTAATATTTATCATCCCATTTTTTGATATTTTTAATTCAACAAAATTTTGATAAATATCACGTCATTTTTTCCATTCAAACGTTATGCATACTAATAGAAGGCCGTGCTCATCTGGGGGGAAGTTGTGATGGATGTACTTTCCTGTATATGGCACATGCACTCTCATCTTTATTTGGTCCTCACTAAACAAAAGTTGAATTAAGAAGTTATTTAGTTACCTCCAAATAAATAATTTTAGATCACAAGGGAAAGCTAGTGAGAGACATATGAGAACCATGAGATCGTTGTTCTAACGTCATCCCATCATGGTTTTAAACAATGATAGTAATAGCCATCATTACAATTTAGATCATCTCTAAGAAATCAACACACATGAAAATAATCATCGTTATAAAAGTACCTTCAAGTTTTTCCTATTATAATGGACTAGTATAATATAAATCATGGCCATTATTTTCGTTTATACCGTCTTTTGAATAAAATAATATTTTTTAAAGTCAAAATTTTTTACCTCAAAATGCCTTCTAAAAGTGATGGTATGATCCCAAAAAATAATATTATTTTATCCAATAAAAATAAAAAAAATATTATTTTTATTATTAAACATTATTTATTATGACAATATCCATTATTTTGGTGATTATTTTAATAATAAAAATCTTAAAATTTATTTTTAGATAAACAAAAAATAATTATAAGCCAATGATTTCAATGATATTAAATTATAATAGAATATATAGCATATTATTAACATAATAAAATTTTTAGTTAGACCAATCCAACCATAAATCAACACATAGAAATACGCTTTTATTACTCATCTTTTTCCTTTATGTTTCCTTTTGGTCAATCTTTCATGGTTGCATGAATCCACCGTCAGGTATAACTGGTATAACCAATAATTTCTCCCTCTCTCCCCTATTTCTCTCTTTCATTACTGAAATAGAGTAATCTTTGTACACCACATGCGGTGTAGAAAGAATATACTGTTCTATCTAATTAGGCCACATAAACACCGCTTTCTAACACGTATTTAATGCGTGCAGTTTCACTTTTTCATTTGAAATTTTGAATTACGAAAATATTCTTCTTCTTTTGAAAAAATTACGACATTTTGTGACCATATTATGATATTTTACGGTCAAATTATGACTTTCTGTTCATAATTTAGCCACATGATGTCATAAGAAAAGAAAAGATATTTTTATCATTTAAAAATTTTATAAATTTTTAATAATAAAAATATTCTTCTCTCTATGATTTGTGAAAAAAATTATGACTTCATGTGTGTAAAAAATCATAATTTGACCACAGGATATCATAATATAATCACAGAATATTATAATTTTTCAGAATAGAATGAATATTTTTATTATTTAAAATTTTAAATTAAAAATAAATTTATAAATATTAAATATATTATTAAATATATATTAAAAAATAATGATCAGATACTCCGATATAATTGGATTCCATGCTCTGCATCACATTTATTATATGGCATGCGGTGCATAAAGTCTCTCTCTACTGCAGAGTTAAAGCGCTGCTACGTCCCCTCTTCAGTCTCCTCTCTTCTGATTACTACTCTCTCGTGGAGGGGAGTGCCGTATAGGTCCAGCCCACCAGCCGCCGCATTATGATGTAGCGTCTGGTGAATGGGGAGGTGCGATGACTTTTTCTATAAAATATTTGTACATGGGTGCCACTACGGAAGCACCAGGCATTTTTCTTTCTGCGATGAATAGGCCTATGATCTCCTCGCCCTCCTGTATATTTTATTGAACCCCGAAGACATTATTGTCTTCATTTCATTATTATATGAGTGAAAGAACAAGAGAGCTGATGCAGGTCGCCCGGGTAAATTGAGCAAGGAAATATGTTTTTTAAGTCAAACAGTATTACGCCATGATAAGAATGCATGCATCCGCTCGGAGCCTTGTGACCTAATGCATCCCTGCGAAAAAAATAACCTAACCTTATCAACCTAAGAAATACGGCTGATCAGAATATAAACAAACTTAAAATATGCACATATCCAGTGGGATGCAACAAGCAATGAAGCAGGTGATCCGGAAACTACGTTACCAACTTTCATATGATCTCATTTAATAACTTCACCTACTTGATGTCTCCTTTTATTGTCGTGTATCATTCATGCACGGCAGCACACTTTTAAACCTAGTGAACTACTTTTGGGGTGGCCCTCTGTGGAGGAGAAGCTCCGTCCGTCCGTGCAAAAAATGGAAAAGAAAAAAAAGCTGACTCGAGGGCGAGTTTCCACCGTCCCATGGGTCAAAGGTTGCTTTCCAACGGCCGTCCCCAAAAAAGATAAAAATTAAATAAGGACCTTTTCGTTATTGGTACCCCAAAGAAAGAGAAGTTATTAATTAAAATGATCATTCAATAACAAACAAACACATCATCTATTATTAAAAATATATATATTATTAGTTATTAGACATGGTATTTTCTTCATCCCATCAAATATCCAATTCGATTCAATCAAAATAGGATAGATTTTATCCGATACGATTAAAAGATAGATAGGTACGAGTTTTAAAAAAAAATATCAGAAATGGATTCGGATAATAATATGTCTTACCACGATAATCTCTCTCTCATTTAAATAAAATCTAACAAAATCCTAACCACCCAAGTCCCCACTCCCCTCATGCCAATACCCAAACCTTAGTAGCGGTCAGACAAGGCTTAGTAGTGGATGGGGAGGATGTCGATAGCGAAGAAAAAGCAGCTTGATTTTGTTGGTACCGACGAGGACTAGATGGTAGATGGAGGGGTAATAGCAGTGTAGAGGAAGCAGGATCAGGACCGTTCACTCGAGTAGGGGATAGCTATAGGATTTCGTTCATCAGATCGAGCATCGTCCACTTCTTCATCGACTAGGGATATGGGTCTGGGGGTCCGGAGGACCGCCAGCTAGACAGTGGATGAGGAGGGGAGGAGGGTGGTGTCTATAACTCCAATAAAATCCGAGCAATAATCTAAGCTTCCCTATTTGGCCACTCCAAGCCTTTAATTAGCCTCCCACCTGATTGAGATTTCTATAGACAAATCAAAAGAAAGATGAAAAAAAAAAATAAAAGTTAAGACTTTTTCCCGCAAAGTGATCATTTTTTTTATTTTTGTTTTGTTTTGTTTTGTTTTGCTTTTTTGCTTTTTATTTCTTTTTGATTGGAGATCGAAGGGGCTTTGAATTTTTGATCGAAAAAGGGATTTCAAGTATATCTGACCCAACTCGACCCGTCATTGTATCTCTATTTTGTCCAATTCAATCCAATCCGATCCAAAATGGATATAGGGTGGTATAGATATGGATTTTTTTTTGATTAGATGGATATGAATTTGGATCGATCTGATCCATATTTGATCCATTGCCATCCCCAACTATTATCCAAGCTTGATTAAAAATTTTAGATGAAAAAAAAATACTATCAACTATAGTTGGTCAGGTGGCAACTTCTACTGTTTTGAAAGAAAAAAAAATTTACTTATTTGAATCGTGTGCTGGTTTATTATTGGATAATCTAAGATATGCATTACAGGATCATTAAAATTAATAATTTTCTCTTGGAGGAAGGGGAAAAGAAGGATCTTTTTATGGCGGCCATATCTGGTGTAGAAAAAAAGGTTATGCTAAAACAAATTTGGTTTGGTGGGTACACTCTTTTGAGGATTTTGGATTGGGGCTTCTAAGATTTTGTAGTTGCCAAATGCCACCACAGTACTCAAGCTACTCCAAGATGAGAAGGAAAAGGACATTCTTTTACCTAGGTTAATTCCTACACCTAACGAATGAAAGCTGCCGCTTACCCCCCAAAAAAAAAGACGAATCAAAGCTGCTAAAGTGCTTGGAAGCCGTAGATTGATGAGAAGGCAAATAGCCATGATTTAAGCTTACCCATTGCCAAGGAAAGTTTACCAGCGAATAGTAGATAAAGCTGCAGATGCTCTCTTCCAATTACGTGTATACAGATTTCTTCTTTTTGGACCTATCATGTTGTTGCATCATTTGTAGCTAAGTCATCATACCTATGTAGGACTGAATCATGATATATATACCAAAATGTAATTGATTCCATAGTATAAATGGTACACAGGCAGATGAGACAAATAATTTGAAAGGCTCTTATAATTATAGTGTACACATCATTTGTAAAAATTGAATTAACCATTATTGCTGGACCATCATTTCATTGAAGCTGTTTTGATTACCCAAAAACTGCATCAAGAGTAGGGTTGGCAATTTAATCCACCTCATCGAGTACCTGATCTAATCTGACTCGCAGCAGACACAAGATAAGTGCGGGTAATGATAGAATTTGTTCCAAACCAGACAAGGATATATATAACTCTTCACAACTTCTTATTTTATCCTTTGCCTTAGTCGCTCCACTCCTAAGAAAATTTGAACAAAGGTTACCTAATATGATATTTAATTATTTATTTATTTTAGTTGATTATTTTTCTTAATTTTAAGATATTTTGTTTCTTAAAAAAATATTTATTTGTTATATTTTTATTGTTGTTGAAACTTGGGTTTGTTATATTCTATATCTTTAACTCTTATTTTATTTATTGTGTGAAGTACTAAAATTATTTTTTATATTTTTTTATTTATTTGATTTATAAATAAATATTTTTTATAATTTTATCCAATCCGACTCATCCAACCCACTTGGTCTAACTTCACCCATACTCTATTCCATCCTGAAACAAGTATGAGATGAGTACAAATAATGACCTACTCAATCCATACCTAATCTATTATCATCTTTAAAAACTTAATTTATATTTAAAATTTCATTTTAAAAAAATTAATTTTTTTACAAAAAAATTTAAAAAAACCACCAAACCTTGTTAGCACATTTATGAAAGACTTTTCCTTCCCATGCAAATTTTTACTTTCCTTCCCGATACCTTTTCTGCAACTTATTAACAGGTCACTAGCTAGTTCACTTTATAATGGAAATAATAATTTTATTCATCTAAATAGATATGTTTAAATTTGAATCTCTCCACCACATAGCATACAAGATATATTTATGTATAATTACCATCTATTATCTTTTATTCTAAGGACAAATAATGACCTCAGTAAGCATACTCCTTCGTGTATCCTCCTAGCATACACGGAATGAGCACCAAACCTGCATCATGCATGAAGTATTTTGTGGCCTATGAAGGGCTTTATTATCTATTTTACCCCCAGTAAATTGCGAAGAATGGATCACATTGGCCCAAGGGTGCCTAATGCATTTTTCCCCTTTATAATGATTGTAACTTTATTTACTAAATAATTCTTGTTCGATTGGAGATGAATAAATAATCACAGTTATTTTGGATGATAACCCTGATTTCAAGATAATCAAATAGGTTTCTTATTTGAGATCAAGTGATCGATATGGAGCTTATTAAGACGATCTATTTTGATTTGGTGCATGTCTTAAGTCTTGTCGAGCGAAGAAGTATACGTCCATATCTTTGGGAACACTTGGGGTCGGAGAAAAATGATTCACGGACACCTTTAAATTTGGACTCGTATCCCTTTTCTAGCTTGATCTTATCTTTCTTTTTCTCTCTCAAAAAATCTTTAAATATTATTTCTTTTTGTATGTATATTTATTTTAATTAATAAAATTAAGTGTAGAAAATACCTTACTTTCTCTACATTATTTCATTAAAAAAAAAAAGGGAGAAAGAAAGAAAAGCATGTGTTCAAATGGCTTTATTGCCTTGTCGGGCGTGGGAAAGTTGGTGTGGTTCCCACCATGCGGCCTTGGTTTAGCTGGCCGGGCAATAGATGGCCCGGCTAGCTCTTGGGGTCTATAAGGTATGTGTAATAATTGATCTGGTTGTCATGTATCATCTTATCGCCAAACAAAGATTCACGGATAGCAACATGTTGGCCCGGCCAGCTCTTGGGGTCTACAAGGTATGTGTAATAATTGATCTGGTTGTCATGTATCATCTTATCGCCAAACAAAGATTCACGGATAGCAACATGTCCAACCCAGTCACAAGTTTTGAAGTCCTGGCATGAATATATGTGTCGCATCAGACTCCTAGCTTGGTCATCGGATTTTTGTCGAAATCAATTTCTATAAAATAAGTTTTGATCAGAATTGACTCCGACAAAGATCTTTCCATGATCAAATCAGAAATTTGATACAACAATATATGTGCTAGACTTGTTTCATTGAAGTTAATTACAAAAAGAGTGGGATCTTTATATGCTGTACAGACAAGGCTAAAAGACCCAACAACCAAAATATTTTTGCTATAAATTGGCGTGTTACTTGGCACAAGGGATGGTGGCTTCACACCGTTACCTCCACATAAATCACTGCGCCATGTGGAAAACTATCAGTGAATGAAAAATCTATTGGTTCTAGAATGAGGCCTTGTCATCGTATATGAACTTATAATTCTGGTGGCAACAATGTTTTTTTTTTTTTACTTCGTCTAAGGAAATAAAACTATATATTACAAGTAGCTGGTTGGTTAATAGTCAAATTGTGAAGGCATGGCCTCTTTTGTGGCTGGTATCGGGCTTCTTGTATCAAGTGAACATACACAAACCCCTCTTCCTTTTTGGTTAGTGGGAAGATGGAACCCATTCATTTCCTACAGGAAATGTAAGAAAAATATTCCCAGGGAATTACGAAAGTAAGATACCGAGAGATGCAAAACAAAAATTATATCCACATTTATTGAATGATTGTATTCGTTTCAAGTCAATGCACAGTTATGATATTTGTGCATGTCGGAATGTAAATAAAAAATATTCATATGATTAGATATTATTAGAGTTTCCTCTCCTTATCTATAGCATGGTAGTTGTGTTTTATTTAGAAGGATCATTTAACCCGACATTTACCAATTAGACCGCTTTAATAGGTTGGGATAAGCTTGGAGAGCAATATCTGCCACATTTGATACTCAAAGTAGCATGACTTCTAATGCGAGAACAATTTGGCAACGCGGCTTCGGATCCAATTAATAAACGAGCCAGAATCTATTTTCTACTCAAATTTTTAAAAAATTAAAATATTTTTATTATTTTATAATTATTTTATATTTTTGATTAGAAAATGAGTTTAACCTGATTTGGTCTGTATTTCACTGGCAGGAAAAAGAAGAAAATTTTTTATTCTTATCTAACTAGATGACAAATCCAATTCAATTCAAGGAGTTTGAGATAACGTTACATGCTAAAATCTCAGACATCTAGTTGTCCAATGATATGGGTATGGACTCAGGGATCCAGCATCAACAAGGTTCGCTCCCTTATTAAAAATTTCCAAATATGCTGATTCCAGCCGGACACCCGGTGCCCAGGTCCACTCCCAGCATGCTAAGTTTTGACTCTCTTGTTGGTGGACCCAGCGCAAGCGAATCACAAACTAATTCCTTAAAAACCTTACTTCACATGCTTTCATCGAGGAGAGATCAAGGGCCACTGACATCAACTTAAATCTTGAAAATGCTATTAAACTAATAACAATAAAAAAAAAACAAAAACAAAATAAGCTGCCTGAGTGAAGAGCATAACAATAATATTTAATATCAATAAAGTATATTAATTAACCAATCAGTCAAGGAGAGCTGAGCTGTAACGCTTGGATCCATAAGGCGACAAGGGTTGTATTTTTCATGGGAGAGAAGCATTCAGCTACCTTCGCATAAATCTACCATTGGATCTCGCAATAGGCGCTCTGTGAGCTGTGTAGAAGAAGTTAGGGGTGCGTTCATATTTGTGAAAGGAACGATCCTACAATCAGCGCTTGAAAGAAGATCAATTATTCTTTCGCATGAAAGGTACAATCATCCAAACCCATCTACGTGAGCGTCGCTCCTTATCCCTTTAAGGTGCTATTTGCTGGGAAATGCTATTTCACATCACCAGAGTGATATAAATTAGATGATACGATCGTTTTATTTGGCATTACAATTAGTGATGAAAGATTCAATGATAAATTCGGTGATAACATTACTATATTATATAGTGATGCTATCACCATACATATCGTAGGTGATAGCACATCATCGGACATTGCTGATGTATTGAAATTATTTTGAGATCAAAATATCTTTAATCAGTAAATTGGGGAGAAAATATAAATCATTCTTGTCTTTTTCTATGGATGCTTATTTTATTTTATTGACAGATTTTAGTTAAATGGCATAAATATCTTTTATTTATTTATTTGATGTCTATTTTATTTTTATAGCCATGTATGGTTAATCGGCAAGGATGGATCATGCTAAAACTTTTATGCTTTTCTTTTTCTTATTTTGTTTTGATAAGCTAAAATCATTCTTAACGACTGGACCTAATATTGATGGTCAAAATTAGCTAAACCTAGCCAAGCTTGATTATATATAATATTATTATAATATCATTTTAATAGTCCAATTAAAATAGATACCTATAATAATAATGATGATGATGAATAATATTATTACTACTACTACATCTTTTCCTAAGGAGTTGTGAATGAAGAATGTTTTATCAAGTTGTAGAATCATTATTATGTATTAACGTGTCAGGCTATTTATGATATTTTATATATCATCACTATCACTACTTGATGATATATCAAGTACAGTGAAGTTCTACTCCCAATTATATTCCAATGTTATACCAAACATAGTGATCATATATCATCCTAGTATTTACACATCATTTCAATACTCATATTATCCCGGTGATCACATCACTAATGATATATCAAACAAAACAGCATCTTTAGAGACTCATTATTATATGGACCGGGTCTTATGGTCCTGTCTAACTCTCGAGCACATGTACAGTAGATGACGGGCACCCATTACTCGATCTTGAATTATTTAAATATGAAGGATAATGTGACGAGTGATTATAGGATTAGTCCACTAGATCTAGCACATCCAATAATTAGATCCTCTCGTGTCTGTTATTTATCTTTTATTTAGTATGAAGGATGGATGAGGAAACGAATGAAAGGATAGATGATAATAATTTTTTTCTCTATTTGATATTGGAGGAATGAAAAAGAGAATAGATGATATTTATATACAAATTTTATTAGATCATCTTTTGATAAAATTATTACTATTATCAATTTATAATACTTATTTATATCAAAGAAGTAAATAATATATAAATTCATAATTTTTATAATTTATAATATATAAAATTATATAAATATTTAATTTAATTTAATTAATAATTTTATAAATTAATCATAAATGAATTAATTTTACATATTAATTATATAAATATACTAATTTATTTATAATTTAATTTAAATAATTAATTAATATTATATAAATATTTAATTAAAAATAATAAATAAAAATAAAAAATTTTAATTATTTAATTATAATTATCAAAATTATGTATTAAAATTAAAATAATCAATAATAAATTTTAATAATATAATTAATGGTATATATAAAAATATATATAAGTAATATGAATGAGAAAATGAAGATATATTATATTTTAGTCAAAAAAAAATTAATGAGAAGTAAGTTTGTCCATACAAAAAAATTCATCGATCGATGTTTCGGAAGGATGTAAATTGCTAAGTCAGGATGGAGAGACAATCAATTTTTTTTTAATCATCTTCTCTATAACTTTTTGAATGCAATCGTAAAATTTATCTTTGCTTTCAACTTCATCTATCTATCAAAATCCCAACCAAATACGGATTAGCCTTTGATATACTATCAGCAGCAGCAATCATTGAAAAAATCCATTAAGCAGTGTTTGGTTGTTCTTATTCTTGGTATAAAGAGCTTATTCTATTTTATTTCTCTAAATATCTTCTAAAGTGGTGGTGGGCCCTACAGGATACCAATTTCGATCAATCTACATTAATTATACATTAATTGCACCTTATTTCTACCTATCTTGATTAAGCTATTGCATGTTGGACTATAAAATAATCTATTTTATATCTTTAATAAAAAGTAATTATATTTTATTTTAAATTAAAAAAATATTATATTAATTATATTTTATTTTTGATGAAATAATAGATTTTCAATCAAATAGAAAACTAGAATGGATACGATGAATTATTGTTCTCTAAAAATTCGTATTCCAATTCCTAGAATACCAAAAGAGCTGCCAAACGCCGCCCAGCAAACACGATATATAACAACAGAATAAACACTGGGTTAGCCATCCCTCTTTCTTGATGCAGCTCCTGTGCAAGAAAGGGAGCCTGACATCCGTCTCCAAGATCTTCTTCTTCTCCGCAGGCAGCTTCTTGCTGGGATCATAGCCCGCGTTATGGTTTTTCCAATCTGCGCTCTTTTTTTCTCGTAGCCGTCCGTTCCCGCCGCCTTTATACAGAGAGCAACGCTCTCTCTTTCTTTCTCTGGGCGTTCGACGGCCGCCAGGCGAGCTGTTTGTCGGAACTTCTACGGTTGGGATCTGGGACAGCGTGTCGCGCCATCGAGGGGAATGGCGGCCGTGGCGGAGGTGCCGCTCCCCTATGTGGCGGTTGGAGAGGGGGACAGCGCGCCGGAACCGGACGACGCGGTGGTGTTCGTTGGGGTCTCCTTGGTGCTCGGGATCGCTTCGAGGCATCTCCTTCGTGGTACCAGAGTTCCTTACACCGTCGCCCTTCTCGTTCTTGGCATCGGTCTTGGATCTCTCGGTTCGTATCTCTGTTTTGAGATTTCTTTTTCTGTTGTATCTGTATTTTGACTTTCCACTCGCTTTAGCGGGCGTTAGTGAGGTGCCGATGATTTCTTGATCTTTGGGTTGCTTGAATTTCTCTGTGAATCTGGGCTTCTTTGGATTCTTGCTGGACCGGTGTTCAAGCATAACCATTTTTAGTCATTAGACTGACGAGTATATGATTTCGTGAATTTTGGATTATTGATTTCTTGGATTTCTTAGTGAATCAGGGAGTCTATAGATTGTTGACGGACCAGTACTGATTATTTTCTTGATTTTTGGAAACATCCTTTTTATGTCCATGTGATGAGTACCGGTAAACAATCAAAGCTGGAAACTCTCAAGAAGTCGGATTTTGTTGGATTTAACTGGTAATTTTCAAAAACCACGGGATCAAGAAGAAATAATGGCTAGTGGAATGAAATGAGACATTCAAGAACTCCGAGTCCTATTTTGATGCTATTTTAGTATCACAGAATTCACACTTGTTTGATGGCATTGACTCTTAATTTATATGGGCAACTGTGTATTTTAACACAAATAGGATTTATTGGGTTCTAGTCACACCAGTAAAAGTACAGTTTGACTTTCCATCTCGTCTTCTCCTCTGTTTTGATGCACACAGGAATAAACCGTCCTTTTGCAAGGCTGATAAGACATGGATGTTGACTGGTAGTTCTCAAAATAAATGCTTCATTAAAGAAAAAAAGAGAAACAGTTAATGGATCAAAATGACAAACATTTGAACAGGGTTCCGCTGCATGACACAAGTATGCACATCGTACGCTTACCACAACTGTTACTTGAGCAGAATTAACTTTGCTTGTTGTGCACGTGCAATGGATGTTTCTTGTTCCCAATTGAAAGGACTTGAGTTTCTGAACTGTACTTGCAATGAATAGAGGTTTGCAAGAAATTTTTAATATCCACTAAGCAAACTTTCATATATAAATCACCTTGAAAAAATAAGGGGAGGTTAATCATTTTGGGCTGTATTTACTTGAATCATGAATGTACAGAGTCTTATACCATTCAGAGATCTCATGCTACCCATGTGATAACCTGAACTAAGCACGAATCTCAAAGCAGCAAAAAAAAAGAAAATTGACTGATTTCGAGAAAAGCCGAGTCCTAGGGCAAAGAGGACCCCTAAGGCTCTCTATATATAGCCCTCTTCCCCGCTCCCAAGCCACTCCATTGGTGATCATCGCTCCCCTCCCCATCTTTTCTCCTTTTGAAGCCGTGGCCTCCCATTTTTGCGCCCGCCAGAAATCGAGCACGAAGATGCCATCGGAGCCCAAGGTAAGCTCTGATCCCACCTTCTCTCTCTATTCACTTCTTCCCATGATCTCGCGCACGGTTGCCGACCATCAGTGTCGCCTGAAAATGCACCCAAAAGCCAAGCCTATTTTTTTTCTTGTTTTAGCCAAGAGTTTTCTCACTTTTTTCAGCCGCCGGCATCGCCTTTCCTTGAAGTCGGACCCTAGGTTGAGTACTTCGGCCTCCCCATGACCCTCTATGGTGAGATAATGGTTGTCGATGAACGACCATTGAAACAAATCTGAGAAAAACCATGGATCCCCTATTTTTGGACCTTTTTCCATGATTTTTTCACTAGTCGATCCTTGCCACCAGCTAACTCCTGCCCCATCGCCGTTGGCCGCTTGCTGCCACGGCCCATCGACGGTCTTCTGGGCAAGAACCACCGCCCCTTCCTCCCCTGTTCGGCCAAGAAAAAGGAAGAAGAAAAGAAGAGAAGAGAAGAAAAGAAAAAGAGAGAGAAAGGGTACTCTCTTCTCTTTAGGGTTTTCTCTCTCCATCCGCTCTCTTTCTCTCTCTATCTGATCTACGAATCTTAGTATAAACTTGAGATAATCTTTTTAAAGAGATCCGGAATCACTTCAATATCCATACAATATGTTAGATCCCAATTTGGTGGTTGCTGGATATTTATAGAATCTAATCACTGTTAACCCTATTGAGTCATCCTGACGTGATCCCTGATGATCATGGATTTCTCTTTTGAGGGATACGAAGATTCTCTCTTCACTTTCTCTTTCTATTTTCTCTTTCTTCATCTATTTTTTCTCTCTAAGATGACCTATGGATCTTATATCAATTAATGCTTTTCTCTTTTAGGGATCTGTGTTGACCCCAACAAGAAGATCCCGAATTGTTTTGGTGCTCAGATGGTTTATCGGACCGATCACCTAATTAATGACCTACTTTTATTATTTAATTTTATTGAATTAATTGAAAAAAATTTGATTATGATTTAATATTTTAAATAGGATTATCTAATTCTTCTAATGAAGTCTGAAGATCTAGGGTGAACAAGGTAAGTGGCTCTTGTGCTCCTTATTTATTTTAAATTATCATGTTTTTCTTGCAAATAATCTGTTGCCGAGAAAATCATATTTTTCATAAAATAAGGATCAACATATGAGATTTGAAAAAGAATATTTTATTCTAACCATTGATTTCATGAATATATTTTATGAAAATAGTATGTTTATGAAGCATGAATTTTATTATTTTTCTACCTACATATGTGTATGTTCTAAAAAAATATATAAATATTTTAAAGACTCTTAGATTGCCATGACAGTCTCACTGAAGTAGGATCAATCAACAAATGGCCCTATACTAATGGGTATAAAGTTGGTAATGAATACGAATTATGATATCTTGTTGATTACTATGACGGCCATATCATGGGCATAAAGTGATCAAAACATGAATATCTAAGAGTAATGTTTTGAAACATGGCATGAATGTATGATAAGAATGATTTATGAATCATGTTTATGAAATGTTCATGATTTATGCATATACGGTTGGTTTTATAACTTGTTTTATTATGTGCTCTATGAAATATTTTATTTTGTAATATTTATTATTTTTTAAATATTGTATTATCATTAGAAAAACTAATGCTTGATCCGGTAAGGGACCATAAGTTTTACTTACTGAGCTGGTGTAGCTCATACCTCTTTATGTTTTTTCTTTTATAGAAGAACAAGTTTAGGAATGATGAAGAATTCAGGCTTAAGGATCTGCATAGCAAGCTTAGGAATTTTATAGCTGAAATTTAGTTTGTAGGATAAACATTGATTTGTACTTAACTATTTATGAATTTCGAGACATGGGTTTGGTATTTGATTTTGGATTTAGATGCTCTAAAGTAGTTTTGGTTTAATTAAAAATTTGAATTGAACCTTTTTATTATTTTTATTTATGATGCACCTATTATTCTATTTAAGAAAATGCATATTGGCTTCGTATTATCTTGGGCTACACCCCCTTGGTAGCATGGCCGTGTTATGTTCCGGATTTGAGATGTGATATTTTATGGTATTAGAGCAATAGGTTTGATCATGGGAAGAACGTTAGTTTAGATTTATGATTTGTAGGGTTAGGCAAAGGATGAGTATAAAAGAGTTGGTTTAGATCAAAGTTGCATAGCGATAGTATGGTAAATATGATTTGAAGATTAAGTATCTTCACTTATTTGAAAATGAAGGAATGTCAAGTTTCGAGAATGAAACTCTTTTGAGGGGGACAAAATGTGATAACCTGATCGAAGCACGAATCTCAAAGTGGCCATAAAAAAACTAGAAGGGAGTCTTCTTCTCCTTCTCCGATCGATTTCGGAAAAAGCCGAGTCTCAAAGCAAAGAGGACCCGAGGGCTGTCTATATATAGCCCTCTTCCCCCCTTCCAAGCCACTCCACTAGTGATCATCGTGCCCCTACCCCTCTTTTCTCCTTTTGAAGCTGTGGCCTCCTATTTTTGCCCCCATCAGAAAGCAAGGATGAAGAAGCCATTGGAGCCCAAGGTGAGCTCTGATCTCACCTTCTCTCTCTATTTCCTTTTTCCCATGACCTCACGTATGGTCATTGGTCATCAGTTTCGCCAGGAAACCCCTCCAAAAGCCAACCCTATTTTTTCCCTATTTTGGTCAAGTATTTTCTCACTTTTTTCGACCGCAGATGTCGCCGTCCCTTAAAGCTGGGCCCTAGGCTGAGTACGTCAGCATTCCCACGACCCTCCACAAGATGATCATGGCTGTCAGTGAATGGCCATCGAAGAAAATCGAAGAAAAACATTTGAATCCTTTATTTTTGGACCTTTTTTCATGATTTTCTCACCGATCGATCCTTGCTGCCGGCTATCCATTGCCTTATCATCCTTGGCCGCCCGCTGCCATGGCTTGTTGTCGGTCTTTCGGCTAAGAACCACCGCCCCTTCTCTATTCGGCCAAGAAAAAGGAAGAAGAAAAGAAGAAGAAAAGAGAAGAAAAGAAAAAAAAGAAAAAAGAGAGATAATGGTTCTCTCCTGTGTCTCTCTCTCCTCTCTAGGATTTGTCTCTCTCCATCTGCTCTCTTTCTCTCTCTATCTGATCTACGAATCCTAGGATGAACTTGAGATGACCTTTTCAAAGAGATTCGAAATCACTTCGATATCCATGCAATATGTTGGATTCTAGTCCGGTTATTATTAGATATTTATAGAATCTGATCACTGTTAACCCCTATTGAGTCATCCAGATGTGACTTCTGATGATCTTGATCATGGATTCCTCTTTTAAAGGATACGTAGATTCTTTCTCCACTTTCTCTCTCTTCATCCCCTTTCTTTCTCTAAGAAGACTTATGGATCTTATATCGAGTCATGCCTTCCTCTTTTGAGGATTCATGTTGGCCTCGACTAGAAGATCCCAAATCGCTTTGGTGCTCGGATGGTCTATTGGACCGATCATCAGACTAGCGACTTTTATTTTTAATTTTTCTGAATTAATTGAAAAAAAATCAATTATAATTTAATATTTTAAATAGGATTATCTGATTCTTCTAACGAATTTTGAAGATCTAGGGTGAATAAGGTAAGTAGATCTTATGCTTCTTGTTTATTTTAAATTACCATGTTTTCCCTACAAATAATTTGTTGCTGAGGATATCATATTTTTCATAAATAAGGATCAGTATATGAGATATGAAAAAGCATGTTCTATTGTGACCATTGTTTTTATGAATATGTTTTATGAAAATAGTATGTTTATGAAGCATGAATTTTATTATTTTTTCACCTACATATGTGTATGCTCTAAGAAAATATATAAATGGTTTAAAGACTCTTAGATTGTTATGACAGTCTCACTGAAGTGGTGTCAATCGACAGACAGCCTTATACCAACAGATATAAAGTTGGTAACGAATACGAGTTATGATATCTTGTAGATTGCGATGATGGCCATGTCACGGGGATAAAGTGACCATGGCATGAATATCTAAGAGTAATGTTTTGAAATATGATATAAATATATGATAAGAATGACTTATGAATCATGTTTATGAAATGTTCATGATTTGTGTATGCATGACTAGTTTTATAACTTATTTTTTTATATGTCCTATGAAATATTTTATTTTGTAATATCTGTTATTTTTTAAATATTATATTATCATAAAAAAATTTATACTTGATCGGACAAGGAAGCGTAGGTTTTACTTACTGAGTTGGTGTAGTTTCAGACCTCTTTATTTTTTTTTCCTTTATAGAGGAATAAGATTAGGAATGACGGAGAATATAGGCTTGGGGATCTGCATAGCAAGTTTGAATATTTTGTAGTTGAAACTTAGTTTATAAGATGATCACTGAGTACTTAACTATTTATGAATTTTGAGGCGTGGATTTGGTATTTGATTTTGGATTTAGATGCTATGAACAAGTTTTGATTTAGTTAAGAATTTGAATTGAACCTTTTTATTATTTTTATTTACGATGCATATGTTATGCTTCGTATCATCTTAGGTTGCATCCCTTGGTAGCATGGTCATGTTATATCCCGAATTTGGGGCGTGACAACCTAGTCAGGATTAGTTCCTATGGTAAAATGTACATGACTAGGATATTTTTCTTGCAAAATTCCGGTCTTGTTCTCATGCTTTATTGAAGGATAACAAGAGAAAAAAAAAACTTACCATAGATAAGAATTTAAAAGTGCATGACAAAATTTGTTCGAAATCATTTAAAAAAAATGAAAATGAAGTTGGCAGGATTGTAAGCCACTCCAAGTCTCCAAATGGAGGAGCTTCTAGGTTTGAATTCACTTTACATTTGAAGCACTCTCTTTCCCTTCCCTCAAAATAAGAAAAAAGAGAGAGAAACTAGAGTTGGTAGAATTATGATGCCTTAGTAGATGCTATTGGCCAAGACATACAGAAGCAGGTTTACACGCCATTATTGAATCCAGATTAAGGTTGCAGCGACGATCATCCAATCTGTCACATGCATGATGCCCTTGCTTCAAAAACACATTTGATAAACCATTCAGAATGTTGTTAACTTGCAGTCTGCAACCCCTATCAAATGTTGTTTCATTTAAAGCATACAATTTACATTGCCGCTCGTAAACATGGATCTTTAGCAGGTCCAAACAAGAAGATCATTTCTACATTATATGTCACCACCTTAATATAAGCCAAAGTTAAATTTAAAATCTCTAATGATCCTAACCATAGGATTAGTTCTCCCAGCCAGTGGAATCAACCTTATTTGCATTTTTCCAATTGCCTTTCATTTTGTTATTTGATGTTATGTATTGTGCCAACTATTTGTTTATGCATTTCGTTTTTTATTGTTTATTGCCCTTTTTCCTTCAGAGCAGTATATGAAATTGGAACTTTTATCATTTGAATTCAGAATATGGGACAAGCCATGGCTTAGGAAAACTGGGAGCTGGCATTCGCTTATGTAAGTCTGAATTCAATTGTTAACAAATATAAAGCTTTCAGCACATAATGGTTAATCTTAGCAGTGTGACCAAATTCTGTATATTCAACTTTTTTTATAATACAATTGATTGTGCCACTATACAGGGGCAAATATTAATCCTGTTCTCCTATTATCCGTCTTTCTTCCTGCTCTTCTTTTTGAGAGCTCCTTTGCCATGGAAGTGCACCAAATAAAGGTATATTCATCTTAGCATGACAATGATGTTTAGAAGTTCATCTCTCCACTTCTTGTATTGCTTCAGGACTTGAGAATCATGATTTAACATTATATTGGCTGATCATGCTGGGACATGGTGATTTTTATGCTTGTTTTTCAGTTGATTTTATTCTGATCATTGTCTTGATAAAGATGGTCATCATCTTGTATGTGGAGCATGACAAAATATCCTGGTTAAGGGCTATGAAGTTTGATAGAGAATCCATTTGATTTACAGAAAGTAAAATGGGTTGACTCAACCAAATTTTGCATGGCTGAATAAGGATATTGTGACCACAATATCATATGGTGATGCTGGAAAAATGACGACAGATTAATATAATTTGTTTCTGTCCTTTGACACATACAAATTGAATGTTATTTCGCTTGGAAAAATTGAAGACTGTTCATGACAGGTGTATATGAGATAACACCACAGTGACAATTCCCTTTCTGATATAATATCGTTTTTCTGATACATAATGGTGAAAATATAATTATATGCATTGGATAATCTCCCTTTTCCTTATTGTTGTTTTGGTGCTTCTTTTTTGTTATTGAATCAGTATTCCCCATAAAACTTGATTTCATGATTTCAATGCCTTTCTTCTCTAACACTTGATTGTTATATTTACTGCACATTGCACATAAGTATATTACAATATACTGCTAATTGAAATATCGTTTTGGTAAAATGGGCATTATAATATTGTTTTTCTGATACATAATGGTGAAAATATAATTATATGCATTAGATAATCTCCCTTTTCCGTATTGTTGTTTTGGTGCTTCTTTTTGGTTATTGAAATCAGTATTTGCCATAAAACTTGATTTCATGATTTCAATGCCTTTCTTCTCTAACACTTGATTGTTATATTTACTGCACATTGCAGATAAGTATATTACAATATACTAAGATACCATAATACTTTAAAGATGCTTCATATGATCTCTTGACCATTATTAGTAACAGAGAAATGGAATGTCCTGACGTTCGTTGTAACTGAAACTGATATTAGATGCATGTTGGTACAGAGATGCATGGCACAAATGCTACTACTTGCTGGACCTGGTGTGCTCATATCGACCTTTTGCCTTGGAGCTTTATTAAAGGTATGCATAAGAAAATGAATGTTTGAAAGAAGATATCTAGTTAGTTAGAGATTCCATATGGAGAAGGGCTACTCTTGTGTCCCCATTGTTCCAATGATGACCTTATTTTGTGAGCTTCTTATACTTGACTTCAAAAAAATTGAATCTACTTCTGCTCCACACTTGCAAAATATGCTGCAGATCACTCTTCCATATAACTGGAATTGGAACACAACATTGTTGCTGGGAGGGCTTCTTAGTGCTACAGATCCTGTTGCTGTTGTGGCTTTGCTGAAAGAACTTGGAGCAAGTAAAAAGCTGAACACAATAATTGAAGGGGAATCCTTAATGAATGATGGGTATACTTTTATGTTCAATATATATCTACTTGAGACCCAAAGTTCCTTTTTGTGCTTATTTGAATTTTGCTTTGTCTGAAGTTGCTCTATTTTGATCACAGATTTTTTTTTTTTGATAGATGATTAAAGCATGCTTAATTTAGCAATATTCTGTTGAGATGCGGAATTGCAGCTTCCATCAGTGGGGTCAAGAATCCAATACATACATTTAGAATAGATTTGCCCACATTATTGAACACAGAAACATAAATGATTGCCATTGTTATCTGCTATATTATATCCTCAACTCACTGTACTATAAGCATAATGAAATGCATAAAATAAAACAACATAATATTTTATTACCAAAGGAGGAAGAAGGAGATGAAAAAAATTATGGAAAACAGGAAAGATTGAAATCAAGGTTTGCCATCTCGGTACTGGACCATATCTAATTATTTTGGTAATGCTAATTGAAATGTATAAAATAAAATAACAGATGATTTGATTATTGGAGAGTAAGATTCTTTATCTTAGTATCGGACCCCATACTGGTACCATCTATTACACCATTGTTTGTCGAACCGGACTGAATCGCCTGGGTTTAGCCTGTATTGAGCTGAATTAGGGCGGAATCGAGTTGGTTCTGTAGAAATTTTGTGGTGCCCCCATAACCTTGGAGGTGACCACAGATGGAGTTGGTTCGATAGGCTCCAGGTTCACTATGACAGGTATGGTCATAGGCTAGGACAGGAGTGGTCCTAGGGTGGAGGTAGTGCATAGTTTTTACGGGCTCGAGGTTCAGCGACGAAAACTTCGAGGAGCTTGGTTAGGGCTCTGGATACCTAGGACACAAGGTGGAGAAAGGAACCAAGCGAAGGTCTTCTGCCAGCAGAGGAGTCGACTCGGCTTTAGGAGTCGACTTGGATCAAATCGAGCCGGCTCGAGCTCTGAGAGAGTTGGCTTGGATATCAGACAGAAAGCAGCATTTCATGGCACGCTGATGGCACGGCATTCGAGCTGACTCTGGGTTTGGTCGAGCTGGCTCGAGTGCGGTCGAGTCGATTCGAGCTTTGATCGAGCCGACTTGAACTGCGGGAATAGATGCACGGGATTTCTGTTTGAGTCTGGGATCAGGTTTTGATCCTAGAGTCTTAAGATCTGGTTTAATGGGTCTTAAAGGGACTAACTCAAGGGGTGAATGCATGATCAGATCATGGATATACATGGATTTGAGTGAGTGCATTTGGATTAATCGAGGGAGTTTTTTTGGTTTGGGCTTTGACCCATTGTATAGGCTATATATATGTAACATGTTACAAGAGGAATGAATCGAATTTTTTTCTCTCGAAACCTTCATCTTTCTCTTTTCTCTTTGGTTGCATGCCATATAGGAGGGACAACAAACCCTAGCCGCCACCTCTAAGGAAGGAAAGAAGGAAGGCGCTCCCTTCTCAAGCAAAACCCTGGTGCCGTCTCCTTTGTGAGAAGTTTGCTGGTGTTCTCAAGGTCTTCACATCCTGAGAAATTGCACAATAATTGGTATCAGAGCCAGGACGAGCGTGGAGAAGGTAGGAGACGTCAGGAGTTGAAGATCTTCATATCAGCAAAGTTTTCCTGTCAAAGGTATTTTTTTTTCTCAATCAGATCTGTGTTATTTGTAATTGTGGTTTGAGACATCATGAGCAACGGGTTGAATATCGACTTTGAGAAGTTTGATAGAAAGAGAAATTTCTCGATGTGGAGGACAAGGGTTGAAGATCTGTTGGTTCAGTAGGATCTGGATTTGGCTTTAGAGGAAAAGTCAGAGAGGATGACAGATCGAGCTTGGAGTTCTTTAGACAAGAGGGCCTGTTCGCTGATCAGGTGGTGTTTGTCAGACTCGAAGATATAAAGCGTGTTGGAAGAGAAGACATCCAAAGGATTGTGGTCAAGGTTGCACTCTTTGTACATGGGAAGGAACATATGCAACAAGCTTATGATGAAAAAATAATTCTACAACCTTCAAATGGAAGGTGGAGATATATTGGGACATGTTCAGCGGTTCGACTAGCTGAGTATGGATTTACTCAATTTGGATGTGGCTATGGAGGAGGACAGGTCCCTGATGTTGTTGTGCTCGCTATCCGGGATCTATGATTCGCTGGTGACGACTCTGTTGTACGGGAAGGAGACCCTAGTCTATGAAGAGAGTGTCGGTCCTTCAGACGAATGAGCAGAGGGAGCAGATGGTGAGAGGTAGTATGGAGGTTCTCCAGGATGCTATGGTGGCCGCTGAAAGGTCTAGGAGGGGGAAGGATAGACGTGAGGCAGTGGAGAGGCAGAGTTCCCCAAGGAGTATTAAGGAGGTTAGGTGTTGCATGTGCAGGTAGCTAGGACACATGAAGAGAGATTGTCCACAGAGAAAGAAAGGAAAGGGAGAAGGTTCCAGACCGGAGTCATCCAGTGCGGTGGCGGAGAGCGATGTATCAGATGATCTTCTGATGTTATCGGTTGGACACAGGGATGAGACAGATCGATGGATATTGGACTCTGCTAGCTCTTATCATTGTACACCTCATCGGACGTGATTCGCTTCTTACATAGGTGGGTGAGGGGCAGCAAGTGATACTAGGAGATAGGAGCTCTTGTGGTGTAGCAGGAGTGGATTTCATCAGACTGAGGATGTATGATGGGAGGGTGTGGACCTTGACAGATGTGCATCATGTTCTGGATCTCAGGAGCATAGTATCACTTGGATACTTGGAGGAAAAGGACTTCATTTTCAGAAGTAATTCAAAGGTGCTGAATGTCTCCAAAGGTGATAGGATTGTGATGAGAGGGAGGAGGTTGAGGAGTCATCTGTACCAGATGGTGGGATTTGTTGTGTCGGGGAGGTCGAGGTGATTGCTTTAGTCATGGAGGATTAGTCGGAGATTCAGTCAGTGCAGATTGGACAACTGATGGTATGTTTATTGGATCTGTCTGTTGCGGGATCGTCGGATCACAGGGAGGTAGAGCATCGAGGATAGGTGCGTCCACACGTGGAGCACCGGAGAGATTTCTTCACGGGTGATGATGAAGATCATGGCCATGGCACGGGCTCTAGGTGAGGAGATGCAGAGAGAGGTGGAGTCTCCCAATCGTTCTGGCAGCAGTGAGTGGGCACCAAGAGAGGGCCTAGAGGTATATGCATCGAGGATAGATGTTACAGTGGCGACAGGATGCAGAGAGGACCCGAAGATTTATGAGGAGACTTTCACCAGCATGGACCATAGGTGGATTGGAGGCAGGGGAGTAGAGCTACAGTCACTCCAAGATTTTTTGATGCTGTGGCAGAGCATGTTGCAAGAGCAGCGGCGGTCAGATCTATTGGGCCAGTGGTGACTAGAGCCACTAAGAGCAGCGACGAGTAGAGTCGTTGGAGCTACGGCGGTTGGAGTCGTAGGTAGAGTAGCTAATGGCGCGATAGGTGGAGTTGCAGAGGCAGCAGTAGATGCAGCTGCTGGATCAGTGGTGGGCATAGCTGCTGATGATAGGACCTACAAAAGAGGTGTCCGGACGCAGAACGAGATCTTCAGCCATAAGGAAGGCAGTGGCAGTCTCCCGGACAGCTCCAGGATTAAGATATACTGCGGTGGCGAGAAGGTCTGCATAGTTGGCTTCACTCATTGGTCAGAGTTCAGAGGATCAGAACTCGATGAAAAGTGATGCTCGCCAAGACTTTGGGGGCACCAGAATGGAGATCATAGGGATTTTGTGGTGCCCCCATATCCTTGGAGGTGACCATAGGTGGAGTCGGTTTGATAGGCTTCAGGTTCACTATGACGGGCATGGTCATAGGCTAGGACAGGAGTGGTCTCAGGATGGAGGCAATGCATAGTTTTCACAGGCTCGAGGTTCAGCGACGAGGACTTTGAAGAGCTGGTTAGGGCTCTGGATACTTGGGACATAAGGTGGAGTAAGGAACCAAGCGAAGAGCTTTTGCCAGCAGAGGAGTCGACTCGGATCAGGTCGAGATGGCTCGAGCTTTGAGAGAGCCGATTCGGATATCAGACAGAGAGCAGCGTTTCATGGCACGCTGATGGCACGGCATCCGAGCTGACTCGGGGTTTGATTGAGTCGGCTCGAGTGCAGTCGAGTCGACTCGAGCTCTAATTGAGCCGATTTGAACTGCGGGAACAGATGCATGGGATTTCTGTTAGAGTCTGGGATCAGATTTTGATCCTAGGATCTTAAGATCTGGTTTGATGGGTCTTAAGGGGACTAACTTAAGGAATGAATGCATGATCAGACCATGGATATACATGGGTTTGGGTGAGTGCATTTGGGTTAGTCTAGAGAGTTTTTTTGGTTTGGATTTTGACCCATTGTATAGGTTATATATACGTAACCTGTTACAAAAGGAATGAATCGAATCCTTTTCTTCCGAAACCCTCATCTCTCTCTTTTCTCTCTGGTTGCACGTCATATAGGAGGGGCAGCAAACCCTAGCCGCCACCTTTAAGGAAGAAAAGAAGGGAGGCGCTTCCTTCTCAAGCAAAACCCTGGTTCCGTTTTCTTTGTGAGAAGTTTGCTGGTGTTCTTAAGGTCTCCACGTCCTGGTAAATCGCACAACAGGTTCGGCTTTGAAATCCAGAATAGGGCCTTAAGGTCTCCACGTCTTGGTGTTTTGTTTTTTTGTTTTGTTTTGATACTGTGTCTACAGTGTTTGGCAGTGAGGGGGTTTTAAAATGAGGCTTCTGAGGACTTCTTTTCCTTCGGTTTTACCTCGTTTCCATGGTAGAAACAACAGGCAAAATGAGAGCTCATCAAATAGAGGAATGTGAGCTAATCTCCCGCTTCCATTTCTCCTTTTCTCTTCTTGCTTTTGAGACTTTAAAATCCATGAAAATTGAAAAAAATAAGGGGAAATCATTTTAAAATAAGGAGAATTCACGCATGGTAGGGTCAAAATCGATAGGGTCAGACGCAATCAGCTTGATTTCTTATCCTTTTGGATCCGATCCATTAAATTAAGGATTTATCAACTAAGACATCTACATTACAAAGGAAAAGAAAAGACAATTGCAGCCCCTATGGAGAGGGTGGAGCAATTAGTTGATCCAGTTCACTCAGATTTAGAGATCAGGTAGAGCGGTGATGATAGTTCTTCTAATGGTCATAGATCTAGTTGTCATGGAGAAAGAGGACAGGAGATCACTGTTTATGAGACGCATCTGCAAGGTCGTTTTTTGATTTATTGGCGAGTCTCAATATACGCATGCCACACAGGATAGAAACCATGGTGCACGAGCTTGGTAGAGCCTGTGAGGACAATTTCATAAAGATGGGTTTTTTGAGATCATTCAAGATATCATGTAGCTGCAGATGATCTTGCATGTGGAGTTGGATCCATGAAGGTATCAAGTTCTTCATCTTATTCTGGATCCTCTTATCCATGGCCATGAGTAGCTTATGATCCTTATGGATATGGGTATGGTGTGTTTGAGGCATCGTCTTCTAGTGGCTACTATCTTATGTAGTTCAGAGTATCTTACGGATTGGATTTTGCTACCGGCATATTCAGATGGCCCCCTTTATAGTTGTACTATTAGTCTGAGGATATCTCAGAGCTAGAGTTTCAGCGAGAGATTTGGGATAAGTTACAATTCAGGATGCATACTTTATGGAATGAGCACAGAGGACTACAGTATTGCATAGTTAGAGGGATGCGCCGATGTTCCACCTTATTATATAAATGATTTAGATACTTATGAACAACATCAGTGCTTGACGAGATTCTAATCTCGATATGTATTGATTATTTATTTTTTATATTTTTTAATTGATCTGAGAATTTTAGGATTGGATAACATCTAGTCTTTATAAGATTGTTTTCCTTTGATATAACATTATGTTAGATTCAAATTTGCATCACATGCTTAATCGTGGATATACCAAAGTGGTACAAACATCAAATAATTTAAAAAAATATCAATTTGGACTTAAAATCATTCAAGAATAATGAAAAATTGATTAAATATCTTAGAAATCAAAATTTAATAGAAAATAAAATAAAAAATAAAAAAATGGCATGACTGGTTTGGCCGGCATGCCACGCCGTACTGAGTGTTGGTACGGTACCGACCGGCAATTGGTACTATCTTTGGTATCGGTTCAGCCTGCCTTGTATTACACTATTGGTATGCAGTTTGGTACGATACAAGACAGCATACCGAGTGTCGGTATGGCACATAACAGCATATTGGTATGGTACAGAATGCCCTGTACTGGGCTGTGTGGGGTAGTATGGCAGATCATGTTGGAGAAGCTTAGTTGAGTTGAGTTTTATATGATCTAATTATTGGAGAAGGTAAGAAGGAGATGATAAAAAGGAGGGAAAACAAGAGACTGAAATGTTTGAAGGTTGCTCACTGTCTCTTATTTGTGCAGATCCTCATCTTTTAGTGACTTATAACATTCTTATAACTGGGGTAGATTGACATTTTACATCCATTTGGTGCGAGCAATTTTCAATGGCACATTGTTCTGATCCACTGATTACATGCAAATCCACCCCTCTAGCTGGTGATCAGTTAGTTGGCTTTTATTTTTTCTTGGTATGGATAGTGTAAAGATCAAGTTTCATAGTCTCGGTACTAGATCTGGTTCTAGTCTAGCATAGTGTTGGTACACCTTGTATGGGGTCGGTTTGGCTTATCGAAACTTGGAATGCCCCTGTACCAAGCCTCAGTTTGGTACCAGTACACTATGTACACCCTGTACGGGACAATATGTATCAATATTGGCAAACTTAAAGATAACAATATATCATCACTCGAGCTGTTTTTCATTAATATAGGGTCATATTAAGCACACTTTTGAGTCAAGAAGTCTTCATAGGAAAATTGAGCAGATTCATTGTTTGCTCTCACCTTGATGGCAACTGTATAACAAATTTTATGAGATTCATTGCTAAGGCAACTTTAGGTCTGCTAAAATAACGAAGCCGGATGGCAAATTAAAAAAAGACCTTCCTGATTGGTTGCACTTTTATCTTACACAACCAAGAAGTAATCCTTTGGTTATCTAGCGAAGTTTGATTAAATCTATATGAAGAGGGAAGATGACAATGTTTGACAAGGCAAGTAGATGTCAAACAAACATAAGCCTTGAAGAACCCAATCACTAAAGTCCAAAGATTTAAGCCTTGGAATGTATTGCTGGTGCCAGATGCACCTGTACCATACTGACACGTATTTTTCCTCTTCTATTGTGCTGCACCAGAAGATGTACAACATATAAGTACTGTTCTGTATTATACCATAGAAGCAATGTACAAGTACTTGCATGGATACTTCAAACCTTACTAAGTTCTAAAAGAGGGTATATGGATAGGCTTGGATAATTGTTTTAGAAAAAAAATCATGCATACCATGAATCTAAAAGTAACAGAGATATAGGTGAAAAGCCAACAAGAATTATGAAAAATATTGTGTTATGAGGTCTTTGAGCTAGGTTATAAACATGATACAAGCAGGGGAGGGGACTACTAGGGATGCTTTTGATGATGAAAGTTATTTATTGAAGACGCTAGTGAGTTGGAAACAATGCATTTAATAGTGAAATTGTAAGTATTATTATAGTACGGTCCTATGAAAGGACTGCTGCTTTGGTCACTTCATGCATGTTGATCACCAGGTTCATATGTTCATAATATTCCTTCAAGGAGAAATGGTGAGAAGTTTTGGTTGAATGAAGATATGAACTTTGGTTGGAAGAACTAACTTTGGTGGTTATTAAACTATATGACTAAGATGTGGTTACATATCATTCTCTTTAGAATTAACTTTTGTCAGGTAACTTTGATTCAAGAATCTCATGTACATATTGCCCTATAATTTTGGGAAAATGCTAAACAATTTATCTGTAGCTTGAAGAACAATGTGATAGAGTCTTTAAGAAAAGAAATAGAGAGGTTACGCACATTGAAAAGCTTAGAAGCAAGTCCTGTGGCAATGCCAATGTAATTAAGAGAGGACAACTGGGCTTATAATCAGAGATGTGATGGCTGACCATCACCATATTGGATTTTGCTATCAAATATATTAAGATTAATGAGTTCTTATCACAAAGTAATTTATCAAATAATCTAGTAAATTTAGTAAGATACACCTAAAAGATAAAAGAAGCACTGATAGTACTGACTAATCTATTATGTATGCCATGTACATGCTTTTTATATTACAAAAGAAGCAGCAGATATGTCATGCACCAGCAATCTCGAAGAAACAGCAGTTTTCTCACCTATACCTCATTTAACTGTTGTACCCTGATTTTTCCAGAACTGCGATCGTTGTATTTCAGCTGTTCTACCGAATGGTCCTTGGCCAGAACTTCAATGTGGGAGACATCATAAAATTTTTATCACAAGTTTCATTGGGAGCGTAAGTATTCAATTGTTGTCTGATACATGTTTCCCACCAAAATGTGGTAATGACTGTGGTTTTTATTTTTTGTCCAGAGTAGCTATGGGGCTAGCTTTTGGAATAGCATCTGTACTGTGGCTGGGCTTTATTTTCAATGACACGGTTATAGAGATTGCATTGACTCTTGCTGTCAGCTACCTTGCTTTCTTCACTGTAAGATACACCTCTCTGTGATGTTCCAGTACATGTACTATTCACAGTGAATAGGACACATTTCTAGGAAGCCTTGTATCAAGATGCTCATCTCTTCTTTTTTAGTTCCAAATGCTTCCCTCATGTTTACTTTAATATCTTCATCTGAAAATTAAGTTATTTATCAGCATTATCAAGGGGTGACCTACCAATGGGATTTATGCATACAATATTTTTTGATGGGAGATGGTTAGGGAAATTGATTTTTAGAAAGTTGCTGCATCATTTACAGTCAGTTCTACTTGAAGGATGGGATCTTCCATCCAGATCAGCATGTCATTAACATTGTGCATCTAAGAGCTGATGCATTTCATTTGCCATATTTGATGTAGTTCTTATGTCTTTTTAAGGGGTGAGATTTGTGTTTTCAAGCAAAATGCTACCTATGCTCATGTGCTCATGCTAATTAACCTTTGATTTAGCTAGAAAATTCATTGTGTACTGTGATATTTTATGCTAAATTCATTGTGTACTGTGATATTTCATGCTACAAAGATAGCTTGTTCTGAATTTTCAGTCCTTGATGCTTGGGTGACTTTCATCTTTTACTTGCCAGGCTCAAGATGGGGCAGACGTTTCTGGCGTCTTGACAGTAATGACTCTAGGAATGTAAGTAAAATCTGTTTTGCCAACTTGTTTTCTTTGGATTTATGTATTTTTTACTTATGACTTCATGTTGTGTAGGCAGGTTCTATGCAGCTGTTGCAAGAACAGCTTTTAAGGGTGATGGCCAGCAAAGTTTGCATCATTTTTGGTATAATTTATAGCTTCTTGTTTTTCTTTGTACAAATAACATCAGATGAAGCTCTTTCTAGAATATAAGTTTCTATATCACAATCTTCCCCTTTTCAAGGTGATTAGCTTGAGGTAAGTCACAGAGTTTTGGTGCATTCTCAGACCTAAAATGACATTCATAGCTGTTCAGGTGGTTGGGAATTATACTCTAGCATCAAATTACACTAGTGTGATTATTACTCTAGCCATTAAAATCAAGGTTTTAAATCCTGTGGGATGGGGGCATCTCGATTTTCTCCTGGAACGGGACGCCCGCGTCCCGATGGCTGTCCTGATCAAGCATCCTGATACACACTTGGGACACCCTTTTACATATATATAGATAGTATTTTTTTGAATTTATCTTGAAGTTTTACTGGTCTATTTATTGTTTAAATGCATTTGAACTTTAAAAGTGATATATTTATAATAGATCAGTTCTATCTAATACTAACACTCTGATGCATTATGATCTTCCAGGTTATTGAAGATCGTTTGTTGATTACAAAATGAAGATTTCTCATACTTGATGCATCCACGAGTATTTGATAAAGTAAAAATATCGAAGTTTGATGAAAAAGCTGTAATTCATACAATTTGAGCTTAGTCACTTGTATATAAAAATATAAATGTGCTCGTAATTTTAATTTTTAATGTTACATGATGCGTGTCGTAGCACACCAAAATTAATCTTACTCACTACTATGTAGATAGGGTGAGTCGGGATCGTATCCATAGGGACTTTAGTCCGATTATTTCGAAAATACAAACAAAAAGAATAGTAGATTGCAAGAAACTAAGAATGAAACATGAAGATTGTAAAAAAAATATTTTTTATTGATCAAATAAAGAAGCATACATAATGGAAAAGAAACAAAAATACGATACAAGACAACTAAACCAAGTTGAACTTCTCGCTGTGCCGATGGTGGATGCGCCTCCTTGAATCCTTCGTCTTCCTCCGTGCAGACAGCGGCAGGATGGCTAGAAGGCTTGGTCTAGGAACTCCAAGGAAGAAAAGTAGATAGAAGAGGGTATAGGAATATGAAAAGGATAGCAGTACTAGGATTAGGATCTCTCTTAGATTTGATGGAAGGTGTGCTAGGGTTAGGACCTTCCCTAAACTTAAGATATGGAGAATGGATTTATGGAGGAATATAGTGTCGTGCTAGGTTTAGTACCTCCCTTAGACTTATGGAGAAGAGAGATGGGGGCAACAGCTTGGAAAGAAACTTAGGCGTTGGCTTGATGGGAAGAGAGAAAGGGAAGAGCTTTGATGGAGGAGAGGAGGAAGAGAGAGGGAAGAAGATAAAGAACCCCACAAGGGGGCTGATGGATTGAGAAAGGAGGCTGGGGTGTATTTATAGAGAGGAGACTAGGATTTCATGAAAAGAGAGGTGGGAGCATGAATAAGGATCTTTGGATCTTCATATTGCTTCTCCTCTGTTGATCAATAAGGCACATTCACACCTGGATCTTCACGAAGAGTTCTTTTAATTTGAGTCCTTGAGATTTAAGTCGTGTTCACATTTGATTTCATTTATCTTCTAATCTGGATCCTTGATTGGAGAGGTTGCTTCTTCATCCTTGATCTTTAAGTCACGTTCATATTGGAATGGGAACTGGTTGCCTGGTTCACTCAAATCTGATCCGATTTGAGTCCAATTTGAATCGTATGAACCCAAACTCCTAATTTTCTGCAAAATAGATTAGAGAGCATCAAATTTTTAATAAATAAAGTGCAATTAAATAGAATTATGTGCCTCTAGTGACTTAATTCAAATATTCATCACACCTTTCAACTTGAACTTTACTCATCCTCGAGTAAAATAGATATATTAGCATTGTGCTCCAAATTGTCCTTGAATCGAAAGTTATCCTAGGCATTCCTAACGGTAGCTGATACCCAGCTAGACCATTGGAGAGGTACTTCATTGGATTATCAATTCGACCCAATTAGTAGTTGAGTATTAGTCATAGAAATTTTTAGAGATCTTCATTCACCAACTTCTCACTCTACTCTTTAAGTTCTCTAACGTACTGTGTATTTGGTGTAATATCTTTTTGCAGTTTATTCTCCTTATTCTCTCTCTTTTTCTTCTTTCTTCTTTTTTTTAATTTTTTTTGGAAAGTATATTTTCATGTACAGTTGGTGTAATGTCTTAACCCCTTAAGCTTCTTAATTAACTTTTGTAGCGAGCTTTAGGCCAACGACTCTCAAATCAGTTGATTTTCAGGTATTAGGTATAAAACATCCCTCAGACTTACTGACTTGAGTCAAAAAGGCTACGAGTTAAGATCGACTCTACAAGATATTTTTTTCACATTCTCACATTTTGACGTGAACAACAATGCTTAGGCAAAGAGATCTGGTTACTCAGTGAGAAATGCTAAAAATCTATTTTATTAAGGTAGACTTTTTGCATAATTTGATATTTACACCTATACCCTTATGAAGCAGATTTTTCATTGAGATAGGCAAAAAGAGGATTCTCGAATTACTCCAAAATTCGTTTTGGTCTAAATCCTACCATTTATTGGATTTCTTAATAATTTCCTCGATATCTCTAAAGTTATCTAGACCGTCAATCACTTATTGATTAGGGTGCCTGATTAACTCTAAATCGAGACAAAATTCAGGTACACAAAGATAATTATTTCTGACTATACTCAAGGACTTAATTAAATTAGTTATTCTCTTCTCCAATTTAATTTTCATTGTCCTCAATGGAAGAAGAGAATTATAACATAACAGGAAAGGATACCACCTGAGTTCAATGTGTGCATTCATTGTTGAGTGATCATTGTTGGATGTGGTGTTTTCTTGATTTCAGCTAGTGTGAACGTGGCTCTCCCCCCAACTTGGCTAGTAGCATCACTTATCCACTCCACTTTAGAAATTCAACTTGGCTAATTATCTTTCTAGAGATTCCTACAAAATGAAAAGAAACTAAAAATATTGCATAAGCTGGGTTGCTTTCCAACAAGCGTTAAGTTTAACATCTTCAGTCGGATGTTATGAGGGAGTCTCACCTATAACCAATTTGGATAGGTCCCTCAAAGGTTTCAAAAGGATAAGACCAATCAAGAGGCCTTGTCATCATAGTCAAAAAATATTCATGGAATGCTCTACAATGATTAGTCTAGACCAATAGAATGTACTGGGCAAGCACATAATACCAGGGACTAACAATATTTTCATAATTTTTCTAATGACTAGGAAGGGATTGTGTTTGTTGAATCGAGATTAGGGTTAGTAGTTTAAGAGATTCTTCAATATAACCTGATCTACTTTAATCCCTGTCTTGGATATGGTATGTTTCGACATCATCTCTTCCTAATCTATAGCATGGTATTTTTTTCAAATTAACACTAAATCTATCTCCATATATTGTTTTAACACCATAGAAAGATTTTGGAGATAGTCTTTGAAAGTAGTGTCAAAAATAGAGAAATCAATTATAAAAATCTCAATATTATTGTCCTTTATTTTAGAAATATCTCACCCAATAGCTTCTTTATGTGCTTTTAGAATACCTACAAGTTGGGCTTCCTGATTAGGAATCATTAGAAGAGTGTCAGTGGGTGCATCAGGAAGTGGCTTTAGTTGGTGGTGATTCTAACAAGAGAGCTATTGGGGGGTTAGGTGATGGCTCATATTTTTCGATCCAAAGTAGGGTGGTTTTAGGGTAGGGTGCATCGACTAGATCATTTGTTTTTGTGATATATCCATCGATATCAAAATCGTCTACCCTGAAGTGAGCTAAACAGGGATCTAAAGAATCTTGGAGGAGAATTGTGGGTGTAACTTCCTCTATTATGTTATTTATTTGTGGTCCTTGAGAAGTCTCAATTAATTCTATTTTATCAATTTGTCCTCCTTTCCCGTTATAAGGAATGGATGATTCTAGGACACTTGAGAATGGGACTATAGGTAGGTAAGGTGATGATGGAATTAGTTCGTCCCATTATTTGAATTTTTCTCTAGATATTTCTACCTTAGTCGAATTATCTGTGCTGGTCGTTTTGATTGTGCAGGATTGTTCTATGACTAGTTCATTTTCGAGAGTCATAATCGATTGTTCAGAAAAAATTATAGGAACATTAAAATTTTTAGTCAGGTATTGTCCCTCTGGATTACTCTCAGACTGACTAAACAGCTTTCTTTCCTCTTTTCTACGAATTGTAATTACTGATTGATCGATTTGAATTTTTATTTCGGTTAAGGATTGCATAGAGTGAAGGAGCTGATTGGTGCTTTTAATCATATCTAGTGCTTGCAAAATCTTCTCTTCAAATGATGGGCTATAGATAGTTAGAGAAGGTTAATTTTGCGAATAGGGCATGTCCTAATTGGGTGCTTCTACAAACGTAGATCGTTGTGTTGCCGGATTAACCACTGATTGTGGTTTCTATGAAAAATTTGGTTGAACCCCCAACTTGGATTGTAGTCGTTAAAGAATGGGTTATTTTCTGGTTCGTAGGCTATTTGGGTTTGATCTTGATGAACTTGCTCATACTTAAACTCAGAAAATTGACGCATGGTTGGGCATTCAACTTGTTGTGCAGGAAGAAAAGATGTAGAGAGTGTCTAATAGTCGGTAGGCGATCTAATTTATGAGACAGCTCATCCTCTCTACTGTAGAAATCCATATTCCCAGCACAGATTTAATTTATCGGATTGTTCTGATTATTTTAATATATAATCAAGGGGTCTAGATCAGAACAATCTCTTCTGATTTTTTTTAAAGAAAGAGGGAGAGAAGAAGAAGAGAAGATGAAGAAAGAGAAGTTCTAAAGATGAGAATCCTAAGAGAGTTCTAGACCTAGAGACGATAGATGAGAATGTTGTTTTTAATTATTTTTCTTGATTTTTCAAACAAGTAATGCAATCAAGCCAACTCTATCCTAAGGTTATCCTAGATTTAGATAGCTCTTAACTTCCAAGGTCACCTTCGAGCACTCCAAGTAAAAGACTAGCCACTCAACTGGTCAGGCAAGTGTAAGGTTGGTGGAGATCTCTCCGTTGTTTTTCTTAGACACCAACTAAGTTGGCCAGATCAGCGAACGGAATCAATTAATGAACCACCTTCCTTCGGGATGTAATTTTTGAACCATTTTTCTAGATATCAATTAAACTGAGCAATCTTAATTCGATTCAACTCTTAGGGTTCCTTGTCCTATTAAGTTCGAGAGTCCTTAGAGGCCAACGTCTAATTAATTTTAAGTTAGAGGTTTTGGTTAATGCAAATGCAAGATTGTGATTTGCGGGCCAAGAAAGGGTGATCAAATCTCCACCTTATCTTGTTTAATTGGATTAAGTGCCCTTAAAATGTTTTATGAAAATATGCAATGCAAAAAGAAAAGATGTCCAAACATATTAAGTAGCTTTTAAGATTTAATTAGTTTATTTATATTAGTCAAGTGTTATGTGGTGTCTTTGTATTCTTTTTATTTTATGTTATCTTTAAGCAAGAAGGAATAAGAGGTAAGTTTTAAATTAGGTTAATTAGGTATGAGAAGATAATCTAACTAAATGAAAAGTAAATAATGCTAAGATTAAAAGGCAAGTAAGTAACCTACAAATAAAGCAACAAATCAAATCTACTTTTAGAGAAATAAATTATTCTAAGCTATGAAAAGCAGTAAATCACTAGGAATAATGAGCAGTAATAAATAAGGTAACTACTTAACTATGCAAATAAGATAATCTCATAGTTAAGAATAAAAGGTAACTACGTAATCTAAATAAAAGGCAAGAAGTCTAATCTACTTAGAAAATAGAAAATTACTAATTATATAAAGCAGTAAATTATTCTAAGCTATAGAATGCAGTAAATCATTAGGCTATAAAAAGTAAAAAATTTTTCTATGCATGCAAATAAAGTAATCTAACTAGAGAGCAGTAAATCTACCATATATGAAAAGTAATATAAGACAGAAATTTTAAAAAGAATAAATAGAAGATAATTAAGCAATTAAAGTAAATTAATTAACAATAAAAAGTAAATTATCAATCAGCAAAATAAAGTATGAAAAATAAGAGTGCAAAAGAAAAAATAATCAACTAGAAAAATAAAGTAATAAATATATATTTTTTTAATTTTTTGATTTTTTTTTAAACAATCATACCAAGATCTCCGACAACGGTGCCAAAATTTGATGTATCGTAGTACATCAAAATTAACTCTACTCACTACTATGTAGATAGGGTGAGTCGGGATTATATCTACAGGAATTTCAGGTCGATTATTTTGAAAATACAAACGAAAAGAATAGTAGATTGTAAGAAACTAAGAATGAAATATGAAGATTGCAATAAAAATATTTTTTATTGATCAAATAAAGAAGTATACATAATGGAAAAGAAACAAAAATATGATACAAGATAACTAAACCAAATTGAACTTCTCACTGCATCCGATGGTGGATGCGCCTCCTTAAATCCTTCGTCTTCCTTTGTGCAGATAGCGGCAGGATGGCTGAAAAGCTTGGTCTAGAAACTTCAAGGAAGAAAGGTAGAAAGAAGAGGGTAGAGGAATATGAAAAGGATAGCAGCACTAGGATTAGGACCTCTCCTAGATTTGATGGAAGGAATGCTAGGCTTGGGATCTCCCCTAGACTTTTTAAGATGTGGAGAATGAATCAATGGTGGAATATGGTGTCGTGCTAGGATTAGTACCTCCCCTAGACTTATGGAGAAGAGAGAAAGAGACATGGGGGCAGCAGCTTGGAGAGAAACTTAGGCGTTGGCTTGATGGGAAGAGAGAAAAGAAAGAGCTTTGATGGAGGAGAGGAGAGGTGGAAGAGAGGGAAGAAGATGAAGAACTCCACAAGGGGGCTGATGGATTGAGAAAGGAGGGTTGGAGTGTATTTATAGAGAGGAGACTAGGGTTTCATGAAAAGAGAGGTGGGAGTGTGAATAAAGATCCTTGGATCTTCATATTGCTTCTTCTCTGTTGATCAATAAGTCGCATTCACACTTGGATCTTCATAAAGAGTGATCTTTTAATCTGAACTCTTGAGATTTAAGTCGTGTCCACATTTGGTTCCATTTATCTTCTAATCTAGACTTTTGATTGAAGAGGTTACTTCTTGATCCTTGATCTTTAAGTCGCGTTCATACTGAAATAGGAGCTGGTTGCCTGATTCACTTAAATCTAATCCGATTTGAGTCTAATTTGAATCGTATCAATTCAAACTCCTAATTACCTGCAAAATAGACTAGAGAGTATCAAATTCTTAATAAATAAAGTACAATTAAATAGAATTATATGCTTTTAGTGACTTAATTCAAGTGTTCATCATTATGGAAAATAGATTCATCAGTTTAAGATAAACATATCAAATTTACTACTAATGCCAAGTGGAATGCCTATGATACTCATAAACATTTGGATTTTGCTTATAATCCGAGCTTTAAATATGATGCCAATTTTGATACTAAGTCCATTCTTGTTCATCTTATATTTGATGTTGTTCAGGATAATCCTCTTGATAGTACATTGGGTAAGAGACTGCCCATCCTTGATTAGGATAATGAGAGATAATACCATACTGTGGTCCGAAAATATATCCATATAATGGTGGATACTGCATATGAGAGTACTTGTCAGGATATGACCATTGGGAGGATACATCTGTATCATTCGTAGAAAAGGAAGGATCATGATATGCATTCTGGCTATTTGATGCTCCAACATATCCTATTTTGGTTGATGATGATGATGATCTAACTTGCTCAGATTCTAATTTATTTCTCAAAGCTTCTTGATCCATCCATATCATAAACTCTGGATATGCTCCGCGTCGACGTTCTTCAGTTATTCTCAACTCTTCATGAAAACGATTGAAAATATCTGCAGCCTGTGTGCCACATCCTGCAATAATTCTTTTTCCCCTCCTATAGCCCAGTAACTCCTCATCCTGATATCCAGATTTGATCTAGCTCCATGGTCTTGATCCTATGTAGCATGGGTGAAATATGCTTCTTTTGTGAAAGGACTGATCCCATATGCTTCATCACCCCCTCGGCCCGGACCATCATGATCATTAGATCCATCATCACTTTTGCTATCATTATCATCATTACTATTATCACGAGATGATCTAGGCAATGCGGAATTTGAGGGCTCGGATGTTTCAGTATGACTATCTCGAACCTGCACATCATTAATAGCCTCTAGTGCATCAATTATTGTCTTCCCTTTTAATTTGGACTTTGCATCTCTCCTCAACTGCAACTCTTTGACTCTCTCAAGGTCGGACTGGCCTTTGTTTGTTGACTTATTTTACCTCTACTACTGGTCTCAATGTTCTGACTATCTTTGGAGATCCTTGTTTGATGTCTTGAACTAAATATTCCACGATCAAATCGCTGATCAAAATCTTCCAATTGCTTGCTGTCCAATGCACCATCGTCTTCACCAGTATCTCACATTCCACTCTGAATGGGGGATAAATGAGAGGCTGCCCATTGGTCCACATCTTGTATCTCTACTTCATGTGCTATTGTTTTGCATGGTCGGGGGGATCTTCTGGCTCATCCAACACCAGTGGGTCTCGTGCTTCCTGATCTGCGATCCAGCTCAACATGGATCCTACTCATCATGAACAAAGTCCTCTTCAAATGGGTCATCTGTCTGAGCTCTTTTCCGTCATTGACATACTTGAGCTTTAACCTCATATTATAATGGACAAAAATCAGATCTCTTAATTTTTGTGAGGTTAGACGATTTTTGATCTTCGTATGGATCAGGGCAAATGTACTCCAATTGCGCTCGCATCCACTTGATGAGACAGTTTGTGATAGAATTCGAATGGTAATCTTTTTTAAATTTGGTGCGGATGTGCTCCACTGGATCCACTACTCTCCTACATTTAAATAAATATATGTATATAAATTTTTAAATCTCGGACTATACATAGATGTAAAGATAATAAAAACTAGTCTCATATTAATACCTGGTGACATTTTAAATATGGATCGATGTACTCCTTGTTCTCCAAAGCTCCCTTCTCTCAATTTTTTTTTTCTATCCAATCAATATAGACTTCTCATTGAAGGTCATTAAATTTTAAATTTTCAATAAATTAGTATAATTCAAAAATATACCAACAATCGTACTATAATAAGCATCTACTCATTTATTATCTCACTTATGGCTTCTGCAGCCAAGTTCAAATCACTTTCTAGCCTATACACCACATTCCTCAGGGCCATCAGAAGCTTCTCATCTAAGGCAATATTGTGGTCATACTGATATTTAAGATTTAAATAATAGGTTGTACAAAAAATAAGAACAATATTGATTAAAAACAAAGATATTCACAGTTTAGTCGATAAAGGATAAGAGTTGAGATTTAAATAAATTTTATCTATTAAGTGCAATTCCATCCCCATTTGAGTTTTCCATCTATCCTCAATGATGCGCAAATATGGTGCTGCTTTCTTCTATCTTATTACTGCTATAATCTCTTTTTTACCGACAGACATCTTAAGATATACATAGCTCATTTGAGGAAATTTCTCAGTATCCACTATCTGTAGTACCATATACAAGGGCTCTACTGTCTTAACCACCTTAGAGTACCTATCCCAAAAATCATTACTCAATATAATACTCTCAACACATCGTCCATTATTCGCCCTTGCATATTTGGAAGCCCTCCATTCATCAGAAGTCATCATAGCTGTCAAATCAGACTAATTATCAAGAAGGCTCTTCAATGCTATGTAATTAGTGGCAAATCTTGTCAATCCCGATCTAAGTAGGTCCCCTTGTATATGTTTTCTCATAAGAGCAAGTACCCAGATGTGATTGTAGATGTATTTCGGTACTATTTATCCACTATCTACTATAGATTTTACCTTAGGTAACTGTCCGATATCCTTCATCATCAGGTCTATATAGTGTGTTGCACAAAGGATCTAATACAGATGCTGCTTTTTCAGCATCAAATCCTTTCCTGCTTTTATATAGTTTGCCCCATTATCTGTGACTATTTGGATGATATACTCTTCACCAATCTCATCAACCACATCCCTCGTTAAGTCCAAAATATAATTGGAGTCATGCATTTTATATGAAGCATCAATTGAATTATGAAAGATGGTCACTCTATCACAATAGACTAGGAAGTTGATAATACTCCTAGTAGGCCCAGACCAACCATCACACATCAATGTCACTCCATAAGTCTTTTACTCCCTTTTATAACTTTCAATCCAAGATTTATATTTGCGACTTGTTGTTGCAAGTATGGTCCATGTATCTCATAGGGTGTAAGAGGATCAATATCTGGATCGGCTTTTTGTACCATACTAATCATCGATCGAAAGTACGTATTTGTCGTTATCTATGCTGGAATATGGCCTAAGTGAAACCAGTTAGCAATTGCCCTTCCTATTTGTTTTTTCTTATCCTTATTTATATAGTTATCAATTCATGGTTGCTTTGACTCTGGATCTGGATATGCTGTAGGATCTAGATCATGGATACTGCGATCTCTTGAGTTCTTCTTCGACTTCTTCCCAAAAGCACCGAACAATGACTTGATTGAAGATCCTTCCATTCTCGTGGATTGACTCTTATCTAATCCAGTAAAGTGTAAATGTGAACATGATCTTCTGCATCAGAACCACCATCCTTCTCAAATTGAGAACATCCAAATTGTGCTCTGTCTCAATACCTCATGTTGCCATTGGTCTTGTCAGGAGGCCCTAATAGCCTCTTGTAGATGAGCTGCCTCTAAATCATCTGGATCAAAATAATAATCATCATCATCTAAGTCTATATGAGCATATGATTCAGATGTTCGACGATCCAATGCTTCTCTTTGAGTTTTGGATGTTATTTTTGCCTCCTTTTCTTTTTGTAGATGATCCCTCATCATAGTTCGAACCTCTACAGGTATCTTTGGACATTTTTTGACATCACTGAAGCCAACCACCAAGTGTTGTTTTAATTGGGTGACTCCACCTCCTCTATTTTCTAATCCACAGTAACTACATTTCCATTGATGCCGATCCTTCCCTATTTTTCCAAAATGCCACCCAATATCTGTATCCTTTTGTTGCTTGCTTTCGGGATCTATCTAGTTAAAAAATTAAAATTAAAATTATTTATTGTATTTAATTACCTAACCATCTGTATGCTTAGGATTTTTATAATGTTGTTGACATATTTTTATAATTTCTAAATATTTTATAATTAATATTTTTTAGTTATTTAATATATTTATTACATTCACTATGTACCCTTTTCTAGGTTTGGAATATATTTTTATAATTTCTACAAATGTTTATAATTACTAAAATTTATCTTAATTATTTATTATATCTAGTTATCTATCCATTTCTACGTTTAGGATTTTTGTAATCTTTAAAATATATTTTTATTATTCATAAATATTTTATAATATTTAGCACCAATATCTCAAAAATATTTAGTTGATTATGTGGATCAAGGGTATGGTTCACAATGGCAAGGCAGTGCTGTAAAACTATTGGGCACACTTTTGTATCAGATTATCAGCTTATTTACTAAAAATGAGAAAAAAATTATTTGATAATAAGCATGAAATATAAAAATAATGGATGGGAGTACAAATACCACAAGTGAGTCCTTTCATGTCCGTTGTATAAATTGCAGAATTTCCCTTCTTCTTCTTTCTCAGATAAGGTTCCGAAATGCTCAGAAAAAATATATTCGTTCGTAAGAATTCACTAAATATTGTGGATATGAAAATTGAGAGCTGGATGTAAGAATTTATAGGAATTAAATTGTACTGTTGTGAAGATCGTTGTGAAGACCGTTGGATGCTGTAAAGATCGTTGGATGTTGTAAAGATCATTGGATGTATATAATAAAAAAGCCACATATGAAGGACAGGTAAATATTCCAACTAGTGCTTTGGGAGTCATGTGGGCGGGGGCAGAATCGATCACACGCAGGCGCCAGTCGAATCATGTGCAGGCATGTGCGGAGAGCGATCACGTGTTCACGGATTCATGGGCGCATACTCGAATCACATGCTCGCGGAGCCAATACGCGCACATGCGCAAGGGAAAGCATAGGCCATTCGATGCTTTGAGATCGGGTGGGCCTTATAATTGCCATCAGGCTGAAAGAGGCGAAAATAGCAAGAGGCGGAGAGGGTTTTGAGGGTTTTGATGGATCGGCCATTCCTCCCCTCCGATCCTCCCTCCCTCCTCCCTTCTCCCTTGTTTTCTCGTCGGAGATCTGAACACCTCCTTCCTTCTTTTTCCTCTCTTTCCTTTTTTCTTCTCCCCGAGCGGCTACTCCCTCCCGTCCGTGCTTCTCCCGGCTCCTCCTTGCTGGCTGTGCTCCTTCTTTTCGATGACGATGATGACGGCAACAAGCGAAAAGGGTCAGTACCGCTCCCTCCCTCCTGTTCTCCTCTGGTCCTCCCTCTCGATTCGTCAATCGAAATAGGAAAATAGTGTCCGTTTCGATCGGGATGGCTGTACTGGTGCATGATCCGGTCGGAAACAAAGCGGGATGGCTGGATGCTCGTTTCGGGGTCCCGCACCCGTTCTAGGTATCGAAATTGTGGAGGAACGCGACGAGATGGATGGGACGGCCCCTGTCCCGATGGGATGAGCTAGGAGATCCCCCCCAACCATGCCAAACAATAGCACATAAAGCAGGGATACAAGATGTGGACCAATGGACGGCCTCTTATTTATCCTCCATTCAGAGTGGAATGCGAGATACTGGTAGAGACGATGGTGGATTGGACAGCAGGCAATCTGAAGATTCTGATCAATGATTTGATCGTGGAATGTTTAGTTCAAGACATCAAACAAGGATCTTCAAAGATAGTCAGGGCATTGGGACCAGTAGTAGAGGTAAAATAAGTCAACAAGCAAAGGCCAGTCAGAGCTCGAAAAAGAGTTAGAGAGTTGCAGTTGAGAAGAGATATGCAAAGTCCAAATCAAAAGGGAAGGCAATAATTGATGCCCTAGAGGCTACTAATGATGTGCAGGTTCGAGATGGTCATACTGAAACATCCGAGCCCTCAGATTCCGCATTGCCTAGATCATCTCGTGATAATAGTGATGATGATAATGATAGCAAAAGTGATGATGGATCTGATGATCATGATGGTCAGGGTGGAGGGGGTGGTGAAGTATATGGGATCAGTCCTTTCACTGAAGAAGCATATTTCATCCATGCTACATAGGATCAGGACCATAGAGCTAGATCAAATCTACATATTAGGATGAGGAGTTGCTGGCCTATAGAAGGAGGGGAAAAAATTGTTGTAGGACGTGGCATACAGGCGTAGATATTTTGAATCGTTTTCATGAAAAATTGAGAATAATTGAAGAACGTCGACGTTGAGCATATCCAGAGTTTATGGCATGGATGGACTAAGAAGCTTTGAGAAGTAAATTAGAGTCTGAGCAAGCTAGATCGTTATCATCATCGACCAGAATAGGATCTGTTGGAGCATCAAATAGCCAAAGCGCACATCATGACCCTTCTTTTTCTACGAATGATGCAGATGTATCCTCCCAATGGTCATATCCTGAGGAGTACTCTCATATGCAGTATCTACCTTTATATGGATACTTTTTTGGATCATAATATGGTATTACCTTTCATTATCCTAATCAGGGATAGGCAGTCTATTACCCAATATACTATCAAGAGGGTTATCCTGGACAACATCAAATACAAGATGAATAAGGATGGGCTTAGTATCAAAATTGGCATCATATTCAAGACTTGGATTATGAACAAAATCCAAATGTTTATGAGCATCATGGGCATTCCACTTGGAATTAATAATAAATTTGATATGTTTATCTTAAACTGATGAATCTATTTTGTGTAACATTGAAAATTAAAATTATTAGCATATTTATATTTTTATATACAAGTGGCTAAGCTCAAATTATATGGATTATAGCTTTTTCATCAAACTTCGACATTTTTACTTTATCAAATACTCGTGGATGCATCAAGTATGAGAAATCTTCATTTTGTAATCAACAAACGATCTTCAATAACCTGGAAGATCATAATGCATCAGAGCATTAGTATTAGATAGAACCAAACTATTATAAATATATCACTTTTAAAGTTCAAATATATTTAAACAATAAATAGACCAATAAAACCTCAAGATAAATTTAAAAAAATACTATCTATACGTATAAAAGGGTGTCCCAAGTGCGTACCGGGATGCTTGATCAGGACGGCCACCGAGACGAGATGGGACGGGGCATGGGGCGTCCTGTTTCGGGAGAAAATCAGGACGCCCCGTTTCATGGGATTTAAAACCTTGCATGCGTGTGCAATGTATATATGTTTGCATATTGACATATATACACACGTGTATGAATGCTAGAAAGGTCATGATCTACTTAGAGTGTCAAATTTTTGATGTTTGATCAAGTCAATTGTCTTCTTTAGAGGTGTAAATGAGCCAAGCAAGTGGAAGCCAACTTGTGCTTAGCAAGAGTTGGGAAGGCCTAGCTAGAGCTTGGCTCCATTCAACTTGAGTTGGCTTGAGCTCGACTTGGTTAAGCATGTGGTTGTCAAACCATTGTAAAGCGGTGATGGAAAAGGGAGAAAGGGTATCCAGCATGCTTAGGGAATGGAATAGTTTGATGTGGAGGATTTCTGATGCTACAAGCATAGCCATTAGGTAGTTCAAGGAGAAGTTTGGATGTGGCAATGCTGAAGATAACAATGATGGGCCTGCAATGAGTAAACTTCGTGTGGACATTGAGATTGTTTGTTTGAAAATGGCAGAGTTGGGTTGATCATATGCTCTCTAGTTGTTGCTGCTCTTGAAACATGGGAAAAGAGAGGAGGTGTGGTACTTAATTTTTTAGTGCAACAACAGTGCTAACTGGGTTAGACAGTTGATATGGAGTATGCCATCCATGGGAAACCAATCGTTATTTGTCTGCTATTGTTAGCTTGGAATGCTTTCTTTTCCAAGTGGATCTCATAATATATTAAGGAATTAGAAGTGTAGCAGTGATCAAACTCATACCTATTTCATGCGCACATACTAGCTGTTTAAAACAGGAGAATGTAACCCTGATATATACTCACAAGATGGGCATTCTTGTTGCAGACCCTGTAGAATTATAATATGCATCAAATTTTGTAATTTCCTAGTCACTTGTAATACTTTGCTTAAGGAAATATATAGATTTTCTATTTTTATGTGCATCTTATGTAATGTATGCATAACTTTATTTGTTTCTGTGGAGTTTTTGAAGAGGGATTTATTATTTTTGTTTCTGCATCTCTTTTTCAGGGAAATGGTAGCTTACATTGCCAATACTCTAATTTTTATCTTGAGGTATTACTAGATGCTTTGACATTTCATATTGCGGTAATTGTTTTAATGCTTGTTACTTCTAACAAATACATAATCCTTGTCCATATAAATAAATAGACTTTTTGTGTGTAAAATTGATAATTCTATTTCTGATTGATTAGTGAAATTACATGCAAAATAATTATAACTAAGATTCACTGAACCGAGACGAGGGTTTGTACCCATCCACTATCAATTTGCTCTTGGTACCATTGTGTATCATACCAACCTGAGGCATACTGGAACTAGGGGGAAGGAGAGGGAAGGACAGGCATAACTCTGATCTGCAACCTACGATCTCCGGCCTTGATACCCGTCATCATTGTTTGCAGTGGTCGTGGTTGTCATCATTATCGTTGTCATCTTCATCATTATTGTCATGGTGAGATAGAAGAGAAGGAGATCATTGTTATCATCATCAATGGCAGTGATGGTACCCTAACTCTGGTGGGGAAATCATGAGAAGAAAGGAGGATCTGGGGAGAGGGGAAAGTTTATTTTGGCTTGAATCCTGTTTGGTTCCGAGTAGCCCGAAATTTCTTGAAACTGGGCGGAACCAAAAGGTTCGGCCTGGTTCAGGCCAGCTGACCTTGGACTGAATCAAGTGGCCAAACCATCTAGGTTCCTAGCTGGTTTGGTTTGGTGTGCTTTGTATTGCCCAGTCTAGAATGGTTTGACAAACCCTGGTTTATGACTAATGTCTAGGCAAAACGGATAATGACTATTTGGGATTTCAGTTGTTCTTCATCTTTGCTATTTGTAAGTTCAAGAATTTTCATGTTCTTTGCAATTTTCCTTGTGTAGAAAAAGAAATTCATTGAAAATGTGTCACGAGAAGATTCAAGGAAACTTATCTAAAATGTTCAAGGGGATGGTATGGTTGGTGGAAGATAAGAAGGCAACAAGAGATCATATTGAAAAAAATAAAATCAATATAACAACTACTTGCAAGTAAATATAACTTATAACTTGTCCAAAGAATTTGAAGGAATGATAAGGTTAGTGGAAGACTAAAACTAAGAAGAGACTGAATTTTTTTTTTTTTTGGTTAAATCAAATTTATTAACAGCTCCTCACAAGTACATTTCCTTACATGGAGTAAGTGCCTCTCTAAGCATTGACACATGTTGTCTTAAAGTATTTACTTCTAGTATATTTATTCTTCTCATTTCAGATTTTCCACCCCATTGAATTCATAAAGGATCTCCATGAATACTTGTTTTATCATTGCCAAAAATTTCAATGCTACAATGCTAGACACCTAGGCACTGGGCTTGGAAATTTCGCCACAGTTAATAAGACAATAATTGACATGACAAGAAAATTTTGTGGTGGTGCTAAAATGATCGATTATCTCATTTTCCAAATGACCTAAGATGCTCTTTCATTAACTTTGATGCCCATTACATCGTAATTAAGGTTGAATTATTATGTTCCTAATCCAAATAATGAATCATATATCATCTGAAAGAAAGCTGGAGAAAATTCCATGTTGAGGACATCTTTGCTCTTCCATCTTCATTCCTTTCTGTTGTCCAATTGTCTATTCTAAGTTGCTTTTTATCGTCCTTGTCTATCACATTATTCTTAGTTAGTGCAAGTGAGCAAGTCATACTCTTCATAGTTGTAGCTCACCTTATTCTTCTTAGCTCTACCACCTTGTTGCGAACCAAAATAGGGAGAGATAACAATAGTAGCTGACAGTAACATGACTAAACTAATACAGCAGAGCAGCACAATTATTCAGCTAACACAAGTAGACATCATCCAGATTCAGACAATGATGTAGACAATGATAAGTGATATGGAGTAGCGGCGAACAATGTTAGTGGCTTCAAGTACCACATCATCTTTTTCAAGCATTGATCAGATTGTTTGGTGATAAAACTGACATAGGTCAAAGATAGGGGTGATATTGACCAAAGAGGGAGGTTATTAAGAGGACTACCAGTCTACCATGTTTAACTTTACATTGATGGCTTGAAGTCAGTATTGATGCTGCCTTAGTGTAAGCTTCATATCATAGTTATATGTCTAGTCTCCTGGCACTTTTGATTAGTGCCAAACCTTATTCCAAAACAAAGACTTTTGGGTAAAACATGTTGAAGATTGTACCACCTATTTAATTTTGGGCAGCATTCTTTAGTTCCATTTAAGACTTTTGTTTACTCCATTTCTACACCCCATCTCAACGATTTAGCTGGCTTCTGTGAGCAAGTGCCATATAGATCAAGTTTGATGGAGCTAGAACAGATGAAAGTTACGTGATTTTTGCTAAACTGGATAGAATTCAGCTGTAAATCACATGGTGTGGATGTGCAGCCCAAAGAGTTAGAGTTCGATCATGATCTGGACAAGTAGGCCAAAAGATTGGAATCGGGCCATGATTAACCAAGATATAAGAGTTATAGGCGGAGGGACGTTGAATAGTAATGTGGTTGACAGCTACACTTGAGATCATGGGAGTAAATTGTTGAAACCGCTGAAGATTGGAATGACATGGGCAATTACAGGGATCAGCAATTATGTTCAGTTATTTTGTTCCCGAGTATAAATTAGTGTAATTGTACTCTGTAAGCAATCCTTTAACGATCTAAATCAATGTATTGTTTGTTATCTTATCTTAGTTTACCAATAGCTTTCTTAAGAGTCATGTTAACTTAGATCTTTACATTGTGGCCCATGCTACATCTCTATCCCCATCGAGATCCATTTTCCTTGAATGGTGGCATGACCATGGCAAAAGTTCTTGAAGGTCAAGGCATTTTGACCTACGCTATCCTCATATCCTCCCTTTGATCACCATTTTTCTGGTTCTTCTAACACTGGTGGTATGTACCTACCTCTTGCCATCTGATTTGTCACGCCATTTGTCTACAACAAGTCCTTTGACATACCTAGATGAGACAAAAAGGGTGGAAATAAATTTTTAGCACACTTGGTGAGACAACTACGTAGCTGTCATCATGTCACCATGGAAGGAGATCAATGAAGTAGTTGTAGAGAAAGTGGCTATTGTGCTGAGGCCACTTTTAGAATGATATCCTACATCTTTGGCTTTGATGTTTGAACAAATTTGAAAAACTTGTTTTTGTTGTCGAGAGTCAATATTATAAGCTATATTCTGGTGCATACCATGGTAGAATTAGTTGTATCATATCTTTATGACATGAATCGCGAATTGTATTGAAATTAGAGCTGGTCATGGGGTAGGCCTCAGGTCTAGACTGTAGTCATTTTTGGTCGGGCCTATTTAAAATTTGACATGTCCTATGCCCAAGCCCGGCCTATAATCAGCTCTAATGGAAATGTTGGGAGCTTTGAGGAACCGGACTTTGAGATCTTGGCTTGTCAAAAGGAAGATGCAAAACCTTATGTTTACGAGTCCGTGGAATCTTTAAATTGAGGAAGAAATCTTGTAGGTGAATGCAGGAGCAAATCAGACATACGAGGCAATCAATGATGCTTCGGACAATATTAGACTGATATTTGAACCTGTGATGGGCTTCAACCATTCTGGTTTGCAAATGGCTACTAAGGGAAATGTCGATGGAATCACATCAACACATGGCCATCATTGGAATCAATCCTCTTCGAGTGATGGATGGGGGACAACAATTTAGACCACCTATAGTGCATCTTATCTTTACTTTGAGGGCTGTGGGGCAACCACCCAAGTGGATACCATCACCTCCTTGTCATTAGTAGTCATCTTTGCCAAATCTATATGCTGGAGAGCAATCTATTAAACAGTTAGAGGCCTATAATCCTCCAAGGGCTAGGGGCATCAATCATTTTATTGGGCACATACCCCTCCAAATCAGTCATATCCGTCATACTGGTGAGTTGGAGGGCAGTTACAATATTGGTTCTTATCTTCATTAGATCCTCCATGATTTTTACTTTTGCTCAAATTTGAATCACAGCTCTACCAAATCTTCCATGGTTTGTATTTGTGGCTCAAATTCATTTTTCCTAAGAGGTGAACCTATCAACCTCCCGTAGAAAAGCACCACACACTACACGCGTTAGAGGTAGAAGATCAAGGAAGAGGCTACACAGGAGAGTTTTTTTCTCATATTCAAAAGAATGTACAAGGGTGCATATATACAAATATATATATCTAAAGAATGTACAAGGGCCTATATATACAAATATATATATCTGAATATAGTCAGGAATATGGTAATATTCTAGAGAATTCTATACTTTTATGGTATACATTACCCATACTTTTATGATAGAAAATGTGATAATATTCTAGAGAATATTACCTACACACTTTTATGGTATACATTATCTCCACTTTTATGGTAGGAAATATGGTAATATTTTAGAGAATATTATTTAGGGTTTCCCGTACTAGCCCGAACTGATTGGTATGGGGCGTACTGAATTGAACCGATTCAGTTCACCCTCTTTTTTCGATAAATCAAGCAAACCACATCGAACTGAGCGGTTTGATATGGTTTGCTGTCGAATCGCTCAAAATTGAGTGGTTTCATTCGATTTGGCTTCGTTCGGCTCGGTTCACACGTGAACCGAGCTGTACCGACATCAGCATGTGGGGGGGGAAGTGTGGGGTGGGGGGCTCGGGGGTGTGGTTTTTGTCTGCTTTTGTGAGGCTGGGTTATCAATAATTTGGTAGTTTCAGTCTGAGAGCCGAGAAGCTTGAGAGCAAACTCTCAGCTTCTCAGACTTCGACGACGGGTGCAAACAAAGCCCAAAAAATGAGAAAAAATTCCATAACTCTTTTGATAGGGCGATAAATTTTGACCGAAAGCAAGATAATCCTTTGTTCTACCATTAAATATTTTATTTTTCATCTTTTTTTGATCAATAACAGCCAAAAAATAGAAAAATAAGAAAAAATTATGTCAAAATTTGTGATTTTGATATGCTTTCGTTATATGTTATAGATCATTAGACAATATACATGATGACACTAAAATCATTAATTTTTATTAATTATTTTTTAAATATATATATTTTAAAAATTATTAAAAAAATTAAATTTAAAAAAATAAAATCAAAAAATTATTAAATTGTCGTATTTTGTTAAACTTGCAAAAATGAGTAAGAAGGATCCAGAGTGTGACATTAGCTGGGAGCATGGTGAGATGCTCTAAATTTGACATCATTGGAGTTGCAAATGGTGCAGCACAGAGTTCAAGAGAAGAGGGGAGTTCAAGAGAAGAGGGGTGACTAAGTTGTAGATGCATTTAGCTAGTGGTTATCGAAATGTGGTTGTGTCGAAAATACCCACAGGAGGTTCGATAGCTTATGAAGCACTTCGCTGATCAGAAAGCCGTGAAGTAAGCAAAGGAGAAGAGGACAGAGATGGACCATCAAGCTGGAGAGTCATCTTTCTATCATTCTAGAGAATCAAAGGTCTCTGCTCCATATGACGAGGAGATAGAGATTGAGACTACCATTCAGGTAAGTCTGGATGATCAGCATAGGCTGGAGGAGATGGCTAGATATAGAGAGCGATTTGGACCGTCATTCTATGAATCAGAGTCCGACTCTACGATCGTTAGAAGAGAGTTTGAGTTTAGGAGGATCATCTTTGTCAGAAAGCCAGTCAGTAGAGGCAGGATGGGTATTTCATCGATGTTGGAGGCTTTTGATAGTAGGTTCGGCAGGAATATTCCAGCAGGAGCTATCATTTATGATTTGGATTCACATACTTTTTCTAGCAATGATTTAAAACAGTAAATGGTTGATACTATGCTGAAGAAGGATATGTGGCGAGCTATTGGATCATAGTTTCATTTTAGCCATATTTCAGCAAATGCAGCGGGTAATACTTACTATCGGTCTGTCATTTCAGTCGTACAGACTGCTGGCCCCGATGTAGATCTTTCAGCATCCAGAAATATCCATGGTCAGCTTCTTGACAGTAATAAAGAAGAGTTAAAGAGATGGATCTCTTCTTACAAGAGTAAATGGTCTATATACGGACTGACGGCGATGTATGATGGTTGGATCGGTCTAACTAGATGGAATATCATAAATTTTTTGACATATTATGATGAAAAAATATTTTTTTATAAATCAATTGATGCTTTAAATAAGGTGCACAATACTGCATACATCCTTAAATTGATGGAGGTGATTGATTCAGTTAGAGAGCAGAATATCGTACAGGTCATCATAGATAATGGGCCGCGATATAAGGCCGCTGGCGAGATGCTGATGGAGTGACGATCGCATATTTATTGGACACCATGTGCTGCACATTGCATTAACCTCATGTTGATGGATATTGAAAAGCTTCATAGAGTACAGTAGGTAGTGGATATAGCCCAGTCTATTATTAAATTTATCTATAATCATATATGGGTGTTGTTATTGATGCGGAAATATATTGAGAAAAAGATCTTGAGATCGGATGTCACACGGTTTACTACAAACTACATAGCACTTGATAGTCTTTTGCAAAAGAAAGCAGCCTTACGTCCGATGTTTGTCAGTGCCGAGTGACAGGAGAGTAGATATGCGAGGGCTGGCACTGAGGAAAGTCATATGGAGAATTTGGTGACTAGTCAGTCATTCTGGCAATGGGTTGATAAGATAATGAAGGTTATCAAGCTATCATATTAGGTGCTTCATGCTATGGACAGTGAGAGATACCCCCAAATAGACTTCCTATATCACGTGATGGAGAGGGTAAAGCAATAGATCAGTGAGATAGATCCCAAACATGTCCAAAAATACATTAACATCATTGAGCGCCGCTGAAACTATCAGATGGGTAGGGATTTGCATCTAGCCGGTAAGCATGAATTCAAGAATCATTTGAATTTTTTTTTTGTACCAGTATAAGTTTACTTAATCATTTGTGAAATTTATTTTCAATTTACAATTTGAATCCGAGATTTCAGTATAGCATATCCAGAATAGATATGGATAATGAGCTTCTCACTGCTCTCTGTAATGTTATATATAAGATGGTTTCCGATTCCGAAATTACATCTATGTATCTATAAGAGGTATGTTAGGTCAATTAAGGTGCGGTCGTTTAACTTAATAATATATTTGTTACTAAAATGATATGTTTTTCACAGACGAAACAGTTTAGAGAAGGGACGGACAGCTTTGGAGTCTTATTGGCTGTCGTAAGTAAAAAGAAGATGAATCTAGATAAATTATATATCAACAGTGAGAACTTTGTTGATATTACATGCCTAAAAATATCATAAAATCTAATATATAATTTTGTTTAATTTTTTGACAGTTGAATGGTGGATCCATTTTGGACAGTCCGTACTAAATTTGAAAAATGTGGTCATCCGCATTCTTTCCCAAACGATCTTCTTTAGTGGGTGTGAGCGCAATTGGTCGACTCTCATCCTTATCCACAGCAAACAAAAAAACTGTCTGACACAGAAGTACCTCATTGATCTTGTTTATGTGCACTATAATTTAAGATTGAGGCTAAAATATATCCAGGATGAAGTACAGTTGAAGTATACGGATCTGATGATAGATGATTATGCCATTGCTGATGAAGATCAATGATTGGATGGCTGCAGGCCAACAACAAGAGTTGAAACTTGATGACCAGCCAGTGTGGTAGCTAGAGAGATCAGGATGGATCCAGGGCAGTGGATAGATAGAAATATTTCATATAGAGTTCCAGTCGATCAGTCATAGCTTGAGGGATCACAGGGGAGTCATTCATCACGTGACTCCGTGTTCAAGTCATCTAGTCAGATATTTAAGTGAGAAATGCTGAGACGAGATCGGTCACAAAAGGGCACTAAGGGAGCTCGAAAAGGCAAAGAAAAAGGAATGGCAGTTGCAGCACTCTCGAGAGTGCAGGAGTCAGTTGACTCAGATTCAGAGACCAATGGCAGTGAGAGTGATGGTAGCAGTCATGGATCTAATGATTCGAGAGGGATTGGAGGATACGAGATTACTATTCATGAGATACAGCCACATGATGGTATTCGATTCATCGGTGAGTCTCAATTAACACATCACATAAGATAGGGATCATGGTGGATGACCTGATAGACCCGATGAGGAGACGATCTCATATAGGTGACGGCCTCTCAGAGGTCATCTAGTGCATGATATAGCTGCAGATGACCTTAGACATGGAGTAGGATCCATGGATGTATTTGGATCATCGTCATACAATGGATCCTATCACTTGCAGGCAGCTTATGATCTATATGGATATGGTATATTCGAGACATCGGCTTTCAGTGGCTATTATCTTATACAGTTTGGAGCACCTTATGGATCGAATTTTGCTACTGACATATTTGGATAGGCCCTCTACAGCCATATCATCATCCTGAGGATACGTCTCAGAGTTAGATGAGCGAGAGATCTGATATATCTTACAATCTAGAGAGCATATCTTATGGGATGAATATTCAGGATTACAGTGCTTCTTGGCTAGAGGGATGGACTGATGTTCCTTCGGAGTATTTGGATGATTTGGATATCTACGAGACATTCGATGAGATATTAGATCAGTAGAGATTCTGAGGTTAGCATATTATTCTTTGTAATTTGCATTTTAGATATATTTATTGCATTATTTGTCTTTTAGACTTTTTTTTATTTTTTTTTAGATGGTAGAATTGTTATATGACTTAAATAAATATTAATTTGAATATAAAGTAATTTAAAAAATAATAATTTTTTTAAAAAATCAAATTCAATAGAAAAAATCAAAAAAAATGGTTGGCGTATTGGTACTGAATCGGTATGCCATGGTGCACTAACAGTACGGTACGGTATATGGTATGGTATCATACCGCATCGGAACTGATATGGGGCTCGGTATCGGTTTTGGAATCTTTGATATTACCTACATCTTTTATGGTATATATTACCCACACTTTTATGATAGGAAATATGGTATGGACTAACAGCCCTCAAGCTATGCATGAGTTTGAGTCATGGATAGCTTGTCCTTTAGAAATCAAAATCTCGCCTTTGACAATCCTTTGGTGAATATATCTGCAACATGATTATCCGATTCAATAAAACGAGCCTCTATTTTCCCATCCTCTATCTTCTCTCTGATGAAGTGCTGATCAATTTGGGTGTGTTTAGTTTTACCATGATGAACTAAATTAGAGAAAATTTTGATGGCACTCTGATTGTTACAATAAATGATTGACCGTCCAATGCTGTCTCAAAACATGAAGAATTTGCCTTAACCAGGTTATTTCTACTGCAAGAGAGGCCATAAATCTGTACTCTGCCTCTGCACTAGATCTTGCTACTGTCCGTTGCTTTCTGCTGCTCCAGACTATGAGATTTTTTTCAATGAAGATACAAAATCTAGAAATTGATCTTCGTGTATTTGGGTCTTCAGCCCAATTGGCACATGTAAAGTCACAAATAACAAAGGGATTATCTATAGATCCTATATACTTCAGCCCATCTCCTATAGTGCTCTTAATGTGTCTGAGGATTCTTTTTACTACCTCCATATGCCTATCTCGGGGATCATGAACTGTGATACTTGGTTTATAGCATACGCTATGTCAGATCTAGTGAATGTCAAATACTGCAAGGCTCCCACAATGCTACGATATTCATGTGGATATCTATATGCTGCTCCATCTACTTTAAGTTTTTCACCTATAACAGCTGGGGTGGCCTCTGACTTACAATCTTTAATCCCACTTCTGCTAAGCAAATCTAAAGCATATGTTTGCTGTGATAGGAACATAGTGTCTCTTACTTTGTATACCTCTACACTAAGAAAGTATCTCAGCTTTCCAAGATCCTTCATTTGGAACATTTACAACAAATGATCCTTCAGGATGTTGATATGTTCCTGAGATGATCCGGTGATAACAATGTCATAAACATATATAAGCAATATAGTGATTCCATCGATACCTATATGAATGAATAGGGAGTAATCCACCTAACTATGCTGGAATCCAAAGCTACGAATCTCATCAGAAAACCTCTGGAGTCAAGCCCTGGAGGCTTGCTTTAGACCATACAATGATTTTAGGAGCCTACATACTTTCCTACCAGGGTCATCTATAGCATATCCTGGTGGTTGCTCTATCTATACTTCTTCTTTTAAATCCCCATGGAGAAATGCGTTCTTTACATCCATTTGATGCAGATGCCAACCATGAGTAACAGCAAGAGCCAGAATAAGCCTAATAGTTCCTATCTTAATGATTGGGCTGAAAATTTCGTCATAATCCAACCCATACTTTTGGATGTATCCTTTTGCTACCAATCTAGCCTTGCATCTCTCAACACTTCCATTGGCTCGCCTTTTAATTTTGTAGACCCATTTGCAACCGACAACATTCTTTCCAGTAGGTCTATCCAAGATCTCTCATATATAGTTTTTATTTAGAGCAGTCATCTCTTCATTCATTGCCTCTATCCATCGGTGCCGGTGGTCCTTGGAAGCTTGCTTGTAAGAAACCGATTCATGCTAATGCTGGAGTGCAAAAATGTACAAGTGATACTCAACACTAAATGCTTCATATGAGACCAATCTGTCAATTGGATGCCTCTCTCTGCTAGAACGCTGCAAAACTGTCTCTACAACAGACTCCGGAACGTCAGGTGGAGTGTAAAGTTGCTGCCCTTGCTGCTCACCTATTTCATTTTCAAGTCTGGCATGGTCTCCTTTAGTGGTATTCATCGGAACATGCCTGTGATAAACCTATCCATACATTCTGTCTTCTCTATGATGCATGTCACTTATATTAATGGACAGAGAGTCTGTCTTTACAGCAACTTCATGTTTGTTACAGTGATCACAATCAGTTTTTGTAACCTGCATTTGTCTTAATACATCATCAAACCATGGTTGGAAGCTGACACTGTCATCATCTATATTAGAGATAGTCATTTCCTTCACAGGTGTAGTAGGACACTGCTCGTCATCCAAACGAAAGTTATTTTCATCAAATATGACATTTTTTGAAATGACTATGCTTCATTTTTGGGGATTCCAACAACGATATCCCTTGAAGTCATCAGCATATCTAACAAACCTACAAACATTAGCCTTAGGAGCAAACTTATTTCTTTAAGTGTTAGGAATATGAACATAACACCTACATCCCCATACTTTTATATAGTCATACGTGGGAACCACACCATGAAGAATTTTGTATGGTGACTTATGCCCCAAAAATTTCATAGGCAGCCTATTAATGATATGGACTGTTGTGTAGAAAGCTTCGGTCCATAATCCAAAATGGGCACAACTCCCATGCATCATGCTCGTGCCACTCTCAACTATATGCCGATGTTTTCGCTCCACTACATTTTGTTCTGGTGTATGTGGGCAAGATTTCTGATGATGTATACCATGACTATGTAAATAATTCTTAAATTGATGGGAAATATACTCCCACCTCCATCACTATGGAAGTTAATAATAGGCATGCCACACTTGTTTTGGATGAAAGAATGAAAACGCTGAAATATGGAAAACACATCAGTTTTTTGTTTAATGAAAAATATCCAGGTAAAATGACTATAGCAATCAATGAAGGTAACATAAAAGCGATTTCTTGAATATGCTTGAATTGGGACAGGTCCCCACATATCTGAGTAGACAATTTCAAAAGAAAAAAAGCTCGTTTATTTGTTATCTGAATAGGGAGAGAATGAGTCTTACAAATTTGATACTTTGGACATAATGATTCACTAAGTCAACATTATTGCATGGGGCATAGGACAAAAGACCTTTCTTGAACATGGACTCTAAGAAGTGACTACCACAATGAGCAAGGCGTCGATGCCACAATCTGGCATCTCTTCTCTTGGCGTTGGCAGCACTGAATAGCAATGAGGATGACTTTAGAATGACATTAGACTTGGATGGATGACTATGAGCTTCCTTCAACACAAATAGGCTCCCCTCACGAACACCTTCAGTGAGTGTTTTGTTCGTTCGGAGATCCTTGATAAAAACAGAATCAGGAGTAAAAACAACATAAGAATCTAATTGATTACATAATTGGGAAACAGAAAGAAGACTTTTTTGAATGTCAGGAACTAAATATGTGTTGGACAAAACAAGAGGTGTGGGATGACTTGTGGAACAGGGAAGCAAAGCATTGCCTATATGTGTGATGGTGTGAAGGGTGCCATCTCTTGTAGTAACATAGCCATGAGGCATAAGAGATTTGGCATCAGAAATCTTACCCATATTACCAGTAATATGATTGCTTGCCCCAGAATCAAGGAACCACATCTGTTGTTGATTAGCATCATTTATTCCCAAATTCTTGAAAGTGGCAGCTAATGCTTCATGTCCTCGTTGTACTTGTTGCTGTCCACCATCATTTGCATGCACATAATTAGCATTTCTAGCATTCCTAAGCCCTGTAGCAGCAGCTCCATAAGTAGATAAATCCCAACAATTTGTAGCAGTATGTCCCTTTCTTTGGCAAAGCTGACAAAATACTGGTCCCCACTGTTGTCTTTCCAAATTATTATTTCTTTGATTATTTTATGGCTGATTTCCTTGTCCACCATTCTAGGGTATGGGCAGCAGCCCATGTCCTCCATTGTTATGTTTAGGATTCCAATTTCCACATCTTTCTCCACATCCGCCACTCTGATTATTTTGACTTCTACCAAATCTAGCATTAACATTAAGCACATCATGGTTACCACTAGATTCAGTCTGCTCAACCTTCTTTTACTTCTTCACATGATGTTGCTCATATTGTAGCAGCATAGGACGTAGTGCTTCATAGGATGGAAGTTTAGGCTGACATTCAAGGGAGATGACCAACATGTCAAAATCTGGTCCAAGCCCTGTCAAAATTTGCTGAACTTATCTACAGCTGAAATTGGTTGGCTAATGAGAGCTAACTCATCTGCTATCACTTTTATCTTATTCCAGTATTCCATTGCTGACATATCATTCTTCCACAAATTCTAAGATTCTGTCTTGAGTTGCATAGCTTTGGAAGATGTGACCAGAGAAAATTGATCATGTAGACTTTCCCATAAACCTTTTGCAGTGAGTCCATCCTTAATCCCAAGAAGAATATCTTGAGATACAGTGGACAACAGATAGGCCACCAATACCTTATCTTGTTTCACCCACGCACGGTGAAGAGGATTAGGTATGAGGGCAATCCGCTTGCTCTCACCTTCTCCTTGTATTTCTTCTAAATGCCGAGGTGGTGTTGGGTCAGTATCCTCCAAGTGGCCAGCAAGATCCAGGCTCTCAATGAAATGGGTAGTTTGCCGTTTTCACACAAGACAATTAGAAGAAGTTAATTTCTTAGGAACAAGCTGAGGAAAGAAGCATTTATGGGTGGCTGGAGAGAAAAGGAAACCATTAAAGACTAAAAGTGAGAAAAGGCAACCAAATAAGACTAAATGAGTTACTGGTACCTAAAGGATAAAAGTGTATTTTCAGATCCCAAAAGGATCGCCTAGAGAGAAAATGAGAAAGAAAGGCAGGAAAACTGTAGGTCTTTTGTAAAATAATCAATGTAGGATGATTTTAGACATGGAAGTCGCTGCAGTGGATCCCAGAAATCACGTGATGTCCTGCTATACAAATAAACATCAGATCCCCTTTTTTTTATGGATCACACAATCTGAAACGAAGCTAGATGCAGATGCAGGATGGGGATCACTACCCTTTAGTACTGATAGTGATTGTGCATGAAAAGTCAAGATTAACATGTTTTCCAATAGTCCACATTTTTCAATGCATAAGATGAAGACCCACAAATTCAAAATTCAGACAAAAGCAACGGAAAAGGCACCAAAACGTACAGCAACAGTGGATCTATGAAATAGAATGTGAAAGACAAGAAAAAGAGATTGCAAGAAAGATGAAGAGGAAAGGGAGAAGGAGAAGGAAAGAATAAGAAAGCAAGAAAAGACAAGATGTAGAGATTAGGGGAGAAGAGGGGTTCAAAACGCGACAAGAGAAGAAGAAAGAAGATTGAATAAGGGAAGGAGAAAGCCTGGATTTAATGGCTTATCTGTCACTCTGATACTATTTAGAAAAGCACCACATACTACACGCATTGGAGGTAGAAGATCAAGGAGGCGGCTGCACAGGAGAGAAAGAAAGTTTTTTTCCCATGTTCAAAAGAATGTACAAGGGCCTATACATACAAATACGTAAATTTAAATATGATAATATTCTCGAAAATATTGCCTACACTTTTATGGTATACATTACCCATACTTTTATGGTAGGGAATATGGTAATATTCTAGAAAATATTACCTACACATGTTTATGGTATACATTACCTTCACTTTTATGGTACGGAATATGGTAATATTTTAGAGAATATTACCTACACATTTTTATGGTATACATTACTCAAACTTTTATGGTAGGCAATATGGTATAGATTAACACCTCCTTGGTGAAGCGACTGGTGGGTTTGCAAGGTCTAGATTAGCTTTTCCTTCAAAGTGGCCAATATAGATGAGTACCAAGTCCAAAGTCAGGCTGATGGATGTATCACCTTTTTGACTATTGACTGATGGCATGTGAGGGGCATTATTTATGCCATATTTATACCCCCTCAATGATCTAGCTAGTGGCCGTGAATGAGTGCTGCATGGATCAAGTTAGATGGAGCCAGAACAGATGAAAGTTAAAGAAGGTAATATCTTTATTGAGGATAATTTCTAATTCTTACATTTCATTGTTCTCCAATAGGAGTATATATAGATTACAAGGTCTAGCTATTGTAGCAATTACAAGAAGAAGGAATATCTCGATTACATACTAAGTAAAGAGAAACCAAATGTAGAATAGCTAAACAAGGAGAAAGACCAAATAAGAGAGAAAGACCAAATAGGAGTGCCAGCCAAATATGAATATGTGTTGACTTGCTAAACATAGGAAAGAGCCAAATAAGACTGCAAGCCAAAATAGAATGTTGGGTTGGAATGATTGTGTGCTGATACACCCCCTCAAGATGAAGAATCGGGAGCACGAATCTTCAGCTTGTCCTTTAGGAACCTAAAACGGGAGGTACCCAAGGGCTTGGTGAGAATATCGGCAAGCTGATCTTGGGTGGAGATGAACTGAACAGATAGTTGATGTCTTGCAACACGTTCACGAACAAAATGAAAATCAATTTCGACATGCTTCGTGCGAGCATGAAAAACAGGATTGGCCGACAGATTAGTGGCCCCAATATTGTCACACCATAGAATCGGAGGACCATGTAAGGGATGGCCAAGTTCCTGAAACAATGACTCAAGCCAGATAAGTTCAGCTGATGCATCTGCTAAGGCTTTATATTCAGACTCTGTGGATGAGCGGGCAACTGTTTTCTGTTTACGAGATGCCCAAGAAATGAGGTTGGGATCGAGAAAGATTGCATAGCCTCCAGTGGAACGCCTATCAATCCCACTACCCGCCCAATCTGCATCCGAGAAAGCTTGGAGAGAGCGAGAGGTGGATCGGCGAATGTGTAACCCATGATCAGCTGTAGCTTGAAGGTACCGTAAGATGCGTTTGACCATAATCCAGTGATCAGTATTAGGAGACTGCATAAACTGACATACTTTATTCACTGCAAAGGAAATATCCGGACGTGTCAATGTAACATACTGAAGAGCCCTAACAATGGAGCGATACTGTGTGGGGTCCGGATGGGGAGCACCCCCTGAATCAGAATCCTTTGTCATGGCCATTGGGGTCTGAACAGGTTTACAATCAACCATGCCTGCCTTTAAAAGAAGATCTTTAATGTAGCGATTTTGAGATAATAATAATCCAGTAGAGTTCCGAACAACCTCAATTCCTAAGAAAAAATGGAGATCACCAAGATCCTTAATAGAAAATTCCTTAGCAAGCTTTTGAAGAAGAAGAGAAATCTGACTGGAGTCATTGCTGGTTACCAAAATATCATCAACATAGATGAGCACATAGAGGACATGAGACCTCATCCTTAAAATAAATAATGAAGGATCAGTTTTGCTGGCAACAAACCCTAGTCGGAGAAGAAATTGGGAGAGACGGTGAAACCAGGCACGGGGTGCTTGTTTTAACCCATATAAAGATTTGTGGAGATGACAGACATAATCTGGATGGTCGCGATCCTCAAACCCTGGCGGTTGGGACATGTAGACTTCTTCTGTTAGGTTGCCATGTAAAAAGGCATTATGAACATCTAATTGCCGGATGGACCAACCTTGAGAGATTGCAATACTTAGAATAGATCGAATGGTGGTAGGTTTGATAATCGGACTGAATGTCTCGTTGTAGTCGAGGCCAAGTTGCTGATGGAATCCTTTAGCAACTAGATGCGCTTTGTAACGCTCGAGAGACCCATCAGCTTTTCTCTTGATCCTGTACACCCATTTACACCCGACCAAATTCTTTTGATGAGATGAACGTGGAACAAGAGACCACGTACCATTGCGAATTAAGGCATTAAATTCTTCAGTCATTGCAGCACGCCACTCAGAGTGTTTAGAGGCTTGAGTAAAGCAAGTAGGTTCTATGGTGAGGATAGTGGTGGTGAGGGCGGATGGCTGGTTGGAACGGGGTCGAAGTACCATGGAATGTGTACGGGTGGTTTGGGCAGGTGGGTCAGGGGAGTTTTTGTCTTGCAGGGAGCTAGTTGTAGGGGAAGGCGTAGGAAGGGAAGGTTTTGCTGATGAGGAGAGGTCAGTAAGTAATCTGGTCCGAACAGGTGCAGAGTCGTTAATGCTAAAGGGGCTTGGAGTGGGATCGGTCATAGGAGAAGGTGTTGAGGCAGACCGAGAAAAGGGGGATGCAGCCGATGATGAGTTGGACAGACGATGCAAAGGAGAATGTGGAATTGGTGGAGGAACAGATGGTAGTGAGGTGGCCTCTTGTAGAGGGTGAAGTAATGTAACGCCCCAAGGTGGGGAAGAGGGAGATGATGGTGGTGGACAAGTTAATGAAGACTGAGATTGAAAAAGAAAGGTAGATTCGTCGAAGCGAACGTGCCTAGCGATATATGTACGATTTGTTTTTAAATCGAGACATCGATAGGCACTATGAGAGGGACTATAGCCGAGAAACACACACGGTTGAGACCGATACTCCATTTTATGCCGATTGTAAGGACGAAGAAGAGGATAGTAAAGACACCCAAAAATTCGTAGGAAGGCATAGGATGGTGGTTTGTTGTGAATGAGTTCGAAGGGGGATACATCACTAGAGACTTTAGATGGCATCCTATTAATGAGAAAAACAGCCGTTTCAAAGGCATAGTGCCAGTATGACATGGGCACGGATCCATGAGCAAGAAGGGATAGGCCGGTTTCCGTAATATGACGGTGACGACGTTCGACAGCCCCTTGTTGCTCATGGGTGTGAGGAGCAGCAACACGATGGGTAATGCCAATTTTACGAAAAAATTGAGGAAGAGAGCGAAATTCTCCTCCCCAGTCAGTTTGGATTGATTTAATAGTACGAGAGAAATGCCGTTCAACCAAGGCTTGAAATTGTAAGAAAGTAGAGAATACATCAGATTTGCGCATTAATGGATAAAACCAAATATATTTACTTTGATCATCAACAAAAATTATGTAGTAGCGGTGTCTTAACAAAGATGGAGTAGGGGAAGGACCCCAAACATCACTATAAATAAGATCTAATGGAAACTGACTGCGACGATGGGACGGAGGTAAATGCAACTTACTAGACTTGCCTAATTGACATGAGGGACAAAGAGAACGAAGATGTGCAGACTTGCAGGGTAGATTATTGGTCTTCACCATGGAGCGAAGCAAGCGATAATGGGGATGGCCCAAACGGTTGTGCCAGCCATCAAGAGTGGTGCTCTCAGCTACGTGAACAGATGCAGACAACGGAGAAGGGATGGAATGGAGAGTGTATAATCCTCCTTTACTCGGACCGGATAACACTATGGTCTTGGTAGTTCGATCCTTCACAAGAAAATGAGAGGGGTGAAATTCAAAAAAGACATTGTTATCTTTTGCAAACTGTTGTACGGAAAGTAAATTTTTAGAAATAGAAGGAACGTGTAAGATGTTAGATAACTGAAAAGAAAGAGAAGAGTAGGGAGAGGAAAAAGAACCATGACCAATATGTGATATATGTAATCCCTTACCATTGCCTACATGCACCTGATCAGGACCAGTGTACTCATCATAGGAGGACATAGAATGAATGTTAGGAGTGATATGGTGAGATGCTCCTGTATCTGGGTACCAAGTGAGGGCAGTGGAGGGGTGAGGGGTAGGGAGAAGTGGTGGATTAGGGTGATGTTGAGATGGATTTGGATTTGGATTTGGATTTGGATTTGGATATGGTGAATATGAGAAATTGGCATTGGGTTGTGGAGAGGAAAAGTGTGGATATGGTTGCTGAGGGCGATAGAAGCAGGTGGCATTAGAGTGGTTGTTACGATTGCAAAACGAACACCATTGAGAACCACGGCCACCAGGTGGACCAAAACGACCACGACCTCGACCAAACTTGCCATGTCCTCCACGACCTCTAGTAAAGCCACGGCCAATAGAGGGCCTAGGGTCATTAGAAGAATGGACAAACCGTTGAGCAGTATTGACGATAGGATTGGTAGGAGTGGCATCAGCAACAGTTAATTTTCTAAATGCCCGCATGCTTTCATGGCTAAGTAACAGCCCATGAAGTTCAGTGTATGTCGGAGGGGTGTGTCGGTTGAGAATGCCAGGGACCGCATCCTGTAGATCATCACATAGAGCACGCAATACATGAAGATTAAATTCGGTTGGCTTGAGGGCATTACCAGAGGCAGCAAGTTCATCAGCCACAGCTTTGGCACGTCGGAGCAGAGAGGTGACGGTCTCATCTGATTTTTGACGTAGATTCTGCAACTCTAGATGCAGAGACATGAGCCTGGTAGGAGATGCTGAACCAAAGGCTTCATGAAGAGTGGTCCAGCACTCAAAACTAGTCTCTTTGTCAAGAAGAAGAGGAACCAAATCTTCAGATAATGAAGCAACAAGAAGGCTTACGAGTTGGGCATCTTGTTGTTGCCAAGCAGTAGCGGCAATCGGATCGGTGGGCTGTGGGTGAGAGCCATCAAGGAACCCAAACAGGCCTTGACCCTTTAAGAAGGGAGTAATTTGCTTTCTCCAAATCAAAAAATTGGATGCATTTAATTTGATATATAGAAAATGCTGTGCCGATGGAAAGGTGAGAGGGGTCGTTGTGTTGGGTGGAGGAGGAGAAGAGGGATTGGAGGAGGTGGAGATAGATGAACTGGTGGCCATGAGAGAGCACAGAAAGAGGAAGAAGAAGAGATGCTCGTTGGAGCTTCAATGGCTCTGATACCATAAAGAAGGTAATATCTTTATTGAGGATAATTTCTAATTCTTACATTTCATTGTTCTCCAATAGGAGTATATATAGATTACAAGGTCTAGTTATTGTAGCAATTACAAGAAGAAGGAATATCTCGATTACATACTAAGTAAAGAGAAACCAAATGTAGAATAGCTAAACAAGGAGAAAGACCAAATAAGAGAGAAAGACCAAATAGGAGTGCCAGCCAAATATGAATATGTGTTGACTTGCTAAACATAGGAAAGAGCCAAATAAGACTGCAAGCCAAAATAGAATGTTGGGTTGGAATGATTGTGTGCTGATAAAAGTCATGTGACTCTTGCTAAATTGGATAGAGTTCGGCTATAAATCACATGGTGTGGATGCGCAGGGCGAAGAGGCAGAATTCAGCATGATGTGGGTAAGCAAGCTGAAAGATTGGAACCTGGCTGTGATTAATCATGATATATTGGTACTAATTACGAGTTGAGGGATGTTGAATAATGATGTGGTTCACGATTATGCTTGAGATCATGGGAGCGAATTGTCAAAATCACTGAAGATCGTGATGACATGGGCAGCTACAGGGATCAGTGGTTATGTTTAGTTATTTTGTTCCTTAGTATAAATTAGTGTAATTGTACTCTGTAATTAATCCTTTGACAATCCAAATCAATGCATCTTTATCTTAGTTTACTTGTAGCTTTTTCAGGAGCAGTATTAACCTAAGTTAGATTTCTACTAATGTATCCTAGGCTACACCCCTGTATCCATGGTTTGTCATACCATCCTATAACACCTGGTACGGTATCTCATACCGTACTGATACTTGGTATACAATCTTGTATCGTACTAAACCGTGTATTGGTAATAGGATGGTGTCGATATGGGATCGGATACTGAGATGGCGAACCTTGCCCCTATCCCTATGTAGATCCATCTTTTTCGAATGGTTGAGTGATGGTGGCAAAAGTGCTTAAAGGTCAAGGCAATTGAACCCATGCTACTCTTATGTTCTTTTCGATCACCATCTTTCTGATTGTTCTAATGCTAGTGGCATGTTGGTGCACATATCTACCTTTTGCCATTTGATACCCTTTCTGTCTACCAATAAGTTTTTATGCACACCCAGACGAGACAAAAAGGGCCAAAACAACTTGATTTGCACAAAAATTATTGGAGTTCTTTTGGAATTTGAGAGCAATCATTCAATTGCTGATATATATGAAGATGGCCAGGCTAGTTTCAAATAGTTGGCTGAAACCTTTTCATAATGTATGTGAGGATGCAGCATACTGAAAAGAAAATGAACAAAATATAATGATGAATATTTGAAGTGATGAACTATGAGCAAGGTCTCAAGAGGTTTGTGTTTACAAGGATGGGTAACTTTCAGCAGATCACTCAAACTGTAGAATGATTGGATTGAATTAAATGTGAAACTTCTCTCTCTTTCTCTCTTTCAGATAAGATATAGTCATTTAAAAACTAGGCATTTTGCGTAATTTTCTAGTTTGCTATGGTACTAATTTCATTTTTGTTGTTTATAAAATCTTTGGAGGTCTAATCATTCCATTTTATCTTCACTTCATAAAAACTAATTTCATTCACCAGCAACCATCAAATATAGGGTTTTTAATATTCTTCAGCCCACGATAATTTGATGGTTATATCGGTATATGGAAGACAAATGTGAATTGCTATATGTGTGCTGGGCTGCAAAAGATTTTGGTACAATTGTTCATAGGATTTGATGGGCTGATGAGCCAGAAGGAAAATGAGTTGCTTGAACTTGGAATGGCGAAACATGGATGCATCTAAGGATTCAGGTCCTAGCGGGACGTCCTGCAAGACACTGGGACATGATGAGGATATCATCCTATATGTCGGGACAGGACTGTCTCGCTAGTGTCCCAATGTCCTAATCGGGATGCCTTGGGACATCTTTTGTCCCAAGTGTTGGGACAGGGTGGGATAGCGATGCATCTCGTTCCATGGAAAAATCGGGACAGCCCGTCTTACGAGATTTAAAACCTTGGATGCATCATTCTTCTTTTGTTGAATAAAAACCCATGCTAGAGATTTTACATGGGCGAAGGCTTAAACTTTAAAGATTCATGCTTCATGTGCATGTTCAAGAGCTTTATCAAAGTTGATTTAAGTCAGTCAGTTTGTATTGCAAACATCTTTGGTGTTGCAATGTTTAAGACATTATTTCCCTATGAGCAATTATTAATTGAGTGCACATTGTGATCTTCTCTTGTATCCAAGTGCTGGGGATCCAAGCATTGGATGAGAAGTAATAGTGCAATGGGATCAATTACTGGCAGCAATAATTAAGTATCCTCATCTACATGACTACACCTCTCTCATTTAGTGTATAAGTAATTTTGTGTACATGCCTAGTTAATTTTCATTAGTATCTCGAATTCTCTAATTTGAGTCGGGGTTAATTTATAAGCATGTTTGATGAGTTCTCATGAACTTTTTGACTTGCTTGGTAAATTGAATATAGCAGAATGATTAAGTAGCTGGCTGAATCATTAGACAAGGTGGTATTAACTCCTAAACTTCAACCATGCATGTAAAACTGGGTAGCCAGCAATGCAGATGCCAAGTCGGTAATCATTATGTGATAACTCCAATACTAAATATTTTGGGAAACAATGGTGTATAAGAATGAAGCTGAAGAACATGTGTATCAGTGACGATGCATTATGTGATACTTGACCATGACATTGGAGCTGGAAAAGATGCCTAGGTTTCCCATCTTTTGTTGAATGAAGAATAATCTAGGAGTAGATTGAAATGCTTTTATATATGGAAATTCTAATGTGTATGTCTTAAACTGTATATTTATTCACCTTTTTCAGTTAGCCATTTTGTGCTGGCTGACAGATTAAATCTGATTCATCTATATTCCTTGATCTTTTCTTTATATTTGGTGAGGCTCTGGTGGATCCTGCCAAAAGGACAGTCATATTGGTAAAGATGCTTAGGTTGTGTTTTGTCCATGTTGAGGCATGGGTTAATGCGTTGGCATTGTTGCATATCTGCCTTTGGATAATACTAGATAGATTTTTTTAATGCGAAGAATGGAAGTTTACAATAGTATATGGCTCTTCACTTTCTATTAATTGCCTAGTAATTTATTCTTTATCTTGGGTTGTCAGTGGGGTTGTTATTGCTGAAGGTGTACTGCAGAATGATAACCACTTCGAAAAACATGGTATGTTTTGCAATATGTACTTCCTCTTCTCAATATCAGCATATCTTATCTTTGGCTTATTAGCATTAAATCACATTGCTCATAAGGAAATTTCAATGGATGATAAGTTACGAGAAATGTACTTTGTATTGCATGTGCATTAGCATAGTGTTAGAGATACTAAATCAATGATGAGTAAGCTCGTGTTTTCCTTCTTAATTTCTAAATCATTTTTTGTCAGTTTCTGTGTTATTATTAAGTTTTGACCGACTTGTTTACTTCATACTATTGTGTTGTGTCATTATGTAATAAAACCATACATGTGAGGTTTCCAGAGAATCATGATTTATGATTCCATCATTCATTTTCTTGTCACACTAATCTAGTAGTAGAAGGAAGAGGGAACAAACAAAAAGAAAAAGAGGTGAATGTACCCTAACATCCATATTCTGCAAATATATAACTTCATGACATGTAAATCATAGACCAACAAGCCTTATGAACTTAAAAGAAGCAATTGAACAAGGATTGTCATCACCAGCTTACTAAGGATATCACTTTGACAATAGTAAATTACACTATGAATCATTTATGGAAGTCACATGCAAAATAATACATGATACTTATGTCTAATGTAATTCTGCCCTCCTCTGCTGCACCTCGTTTTGTATTTCTAGTTCTCAAACTCATATTCCATTAGCATTGCAAGTATGCTAAAAAGGAGAAGGATTGATTGTTATGCAACTTTTTGTGGAAGTTTCAGTTTGTAATTTTCAGATGAAAAATAGGGTGACATGAAGAAATATTGTAGTGATAACAAACAAAGTTGTAAATGTTCTTGATGTATTTAGTTAGCATGTGAGAGATTGGACTAGCAAGTTCAATGTTGTGGTTATTAGATTAAAGATGTCTGTCCTCCAATGATTACACCCATGCTAAATAGAAGTTATGAAAACCAAACAAGTTCATGAGTGGCATCTGGTTGGAGATGGGCAACGGGCCGGGCTGCCCATGATACGGCTCAGCCTGGCATGAGACAGGCACGGCCCGTCAGCTATAGTGATGGGCCATGCTCGGCACGGCCCATAAGAGGAAAGCCGGGCTGGGCTAGGGTTTTCTGGCCTGCGGCTCAGGCCCAACACGACCCATTAGGGCCTGGGCCGGCACGATCCGTGGGCCAAAAAACCCTAGCCTAGCTCGACCCCCCTCTTATGGGTCATGCCCAGGCACGGCATGGCCCGCGTGCCAGTCCGGCCCCCTTGAAAGGCACGGTCCGTTTGGGCACGGCTCGTTTAGGATTTTTTAAAATTTATAAAAAAATATGCATGAATAAATTAAAAAAATTGGGGATTAGGGATTTAAATATAAAGCATCTTGTTAGGTGGGGGGTTTGGTGTGGACCCCTACCAGTTTATTAATAAATATCAAAATTGTATAAGAAGGGAGGGGGGCTAGGCCTGACCTCTAGAGTACAATAAGGAAGGAGGGAAAAGAAAAAGAATTATAAAGGTGACTCACCTCAACAATTAAAAAATTTAATACAATTAATAAAAAAAATAGATAAAATCATATCAGCTTGTCTTTGCTCTCACTGAACTCCTTCAAGATCCTCAGGTACGACCCAATGCCCTTCACTACAATTAGTAACGGGCCATGCCAGGCACGGCCTGTTTAGCCTCAGGTCCGCTGGGCCTGGGTTGGGCCATGCCAGTGCCCTTCACTACATCTAGCCTAGCACAACTTGGCTTTATCTGAGCAGTGAGAGATGTAATATACTAATATCCAATTGCTTGCTTTGTCAAGATCTAAGATGGTCCCAAAAAATTTGTAATAGCTAGTATGTGAATGGAGACCCCATATGCCACTATCCTATTTAGCATTAGGAATGGGACATTACCACAAAAAATGAGAAATATGGGAAGGATCATTTGAGATAATCTAAATTATAGTCTTGTGATCTACCTATCTTCAACATTGACATGCCCCTTTATGCTATCATGATATGATTAATAAATACATAGGTCTATATTTGTATGTTTAAACTTGTGCATATGCACCCTTATGGTATGGTCTTTTGATCATACCTATACTTCTAGCATGTTTATGTAATTTTATATGTATTACATGCAAGGCTTCAAATATCAGTAGGATGGTGTGGGTCCCGGCGACCCTATTGTCAGGATGGGATGAGTAAGAAAATGCACTTGGGTCCCAATAGTTAGTAGGTGGGGCATCACGTTCCATTGAACAATTGGGATGGCTTTGTCCTACGGTATTTAGAACCTTGATTACATGCCATTCTTAGATGTTCCTTGGGCTTAATTTGACAAGTGCTTCTCTTACATTTGTATTAGAGATCAACCTCTTTTTGGAACTTAACATGTCAATATTGTAAATGCTTCTCCATATTTGGAGCATTTCATCAGCATACCTCGTCAACTTGTCTAAATTTTTTCTTTATTCATTGTCCTATTCATCAGCAGTGGCCCAAAATGATTGCCTAGCTTGTGGCCTCAAAAATACCTTAGGCTTTCTTGAAATCATATGCACATTTTCTGTCTCCATTGTTGTTTTTGTTTTGAGGTGCTTAAGGTATTTCTCTCCATTTTCCTCCAATTTAAGCCATTCTTGGTTGTATAGTCATTGTACATGGAAATGATTCTCTATGCCCTATTTCCTTTTGACTAGTTACTATGAGCTCTTTTGCTCTTATCATGTCCACAGTGCAATTGCTTTTGCTTTTCTAAACAATTTTTACTAAGGCTTTTAGCATCCCCCCCTTAGCTTATGGTTTCATTTGGAGTATGGATGGGTTTTTCAAAGACAAGGAGAAGTTAATCTAGGTAGCTTAGATTTTTTTAGGTTTATTGGGAATAATCCTTTTTTTTCATCTGTAATAAAATTCTATTATCCCAATAGATGATTGCACCTTTTTGTTTGTCCATTTGGATGCTGATCTAGGATAACAAATGCTAGATGTTACTTGGGGATAAATGGAGAAAATGGTGAATTCTTATAGAATTAGACAAGTTTGCCCTTCCATTTTTTATTGCTTTATATTATGATATCAAGGTTTGCTGTCTTGGTGCCGGACCTCGTTCCGGTACCATTCTATTATGGTGTCGCTATATCATATGGTATGAAATGAGTCAAATGACGACGCATATCGAGTGTTGGTATGGTACAAGATTGCATACCAGTATGGTACGGTATTGTTCGGTATGATATGCCTAATATGGTATAGTGCTGATTGGTGTAACAAACCTTGTATAATATCATATAATGTTAAAATAAGATGAAAGTATTGTGAATTTGTGATATATTACATTATATCATTATATGATACTATAACATGTTATAGTATATCATATATTATGAGATCGTCTAATGATTTTATATATGTATGTATATACGTACATACGTACGTATGTATGTATGTCATACTGTTGGTATAATATTATAATATTATTTAATTTCAAGGTACGTCATATCATATTGAACCAAATGGTAAGGGTCGTACCGTAATGGTGCCGAGTTGGAACATGGTATGGGGGCTGTGCCGGGACACGGTACACCAAATTGGCCCCTGTACCGAGCATATCGACATAGTAATAGGGTGGCACCGATACGAGGCCTAGTATCGAGGCGGCATACCCAAATATTTTATTATTAGTAGTATTCTATAAAGGATCGGCTAACTTGGTTATTTCTTGTCAGTGGTAGGGATATGGAAGGGGTTTGAAACCAGGTTAAGCCCAGGTTGAAACTAATACATTGGTACCTTAGTTGCAGCTTAAACTTGGTTTATATATGGGATGCTAGGTGTTGACTAGATTGTAAGGTATAATTTAGTTTGGTCTCCAAAGCGTTTAGCAAGATATATTGCATAAAGTGGGGATAAACATTTGTTTTCTAGTTCTATATGAAGCCTAAGGCTACATTTGGATTGGGGGTATCAAGCGGTCTATCCCCATTTATCCCTAGAATATGTGACAAAAGCAATAACTTGTCAGGCAGATAAGTTTAGCCCTTTTATTTGATTAGGCTCTCTTGATCACACTTATACCAAGTATAATTTATGCCTGGGTCCCATAGTAGAAGTTTGATCTGGTATAACTTGGTTCAAATGCGCTCCCTTATCCTGTCCATTATTAGATAAAATGACCATTTTGAATTAGGCCTCCTCGAACATTAACATAATATTACATCATATAATATTAAATACAATTATGATCTTATTATACCACATAATACTTAATAATATCATGATATCTATTATAATGTTATGGTATAATATAGCATGTAATATCATAGTATAGTATTCTAATATTTAGTATTTTTAATAATGTTATTATCATATTGTTATATTATACAATATACTATTGTGTTATAGAATAATAGGGATTGGAAGGGAAAACTTGTCCATTTCATAAAAAATAATCTTTTTCATCCAGTTATCCCCAAGTAATATCCAATTAGCATTTTTGATCCCCCATCCGCATCCAAACACACAGAGAGAACAATTGCAATCATTAGTTGGTGTATCACCATGTTTCCCTAACAAAAATTAAGGTTTATACTCATTCATGCTGGTATAAATTAATGCCATGGGTGTCACTTTTCCTTATCTCCAAAAAATCCAAACATAGCCTAAGTGTATGTGACCTTTGGTTAGGCCAACTTTAGCACCAAGGTTTACTTTGCATCTCAGTGCACAATGTTGATATGCAATAACCTCATTTGCCTTGTTTTTTTTGTTTTTAAATAATTAGAGGTGGTTGACTTTAATCTTTATATTTTAACCCATGTATGGGTAGGACTTGGAAGTGGGCTCATGTTGGCTTGAGGCATGTTTGGCTGGGCCTAGGTCAAGGAACTTGGGTAGGCCCCGTATCAGGGATCCAAATGAATTCAAGCTAGGCTGGGGCTGATCCCCTGGTCCAAAGTAAGCCAAACAAAAACCAAAACTATGATATATCATAATTTTATATATACATGTTTGTTTATTAATTAACTTATGACTTAATTTACTAACCCAAACACTATTCTTGTTTTCCTTCTTCCTCTCTTCTTTTCTTTTCTCCATTGGCTCCACCATTACTCACCATCAGCCGTTACCTCCATCAATGTAAATTATTGCTTGATACCCATAATGCCCTCCACCATGTGTACTACAATACCAACATCACTGCCTAACTTATTGTTGACATAAACCTTATTGCATTGTTGATCTTATTGAAAGTGATCATCAATATTCTATGATTTTTAGTTATATTGGATTCAAAAATTCATTCTGAGTTTTTTTTTTTCAATCTATATTCAGGTGCTTCATGGGGCCACCTTGTTTTGCTTTATGTTTTTGTTCAATGCTCTCGAATCATAGTTGTTGGGCTACTATATCCATTTTTGCGGTACTTTGGCTATGGTTTGGACTGGAAAGAAGCAATTATTCTTGTATGGTCGGGATTGCGAGGGGCCGTGGCTTTGTCGCTATCACTATCTGTCAAAGTAATTTGATTGTCTTTACCCTCTTGTCTCATATTCATTCATATATATTGACTGCCTTTAATCTCTGGGTGATTTTTCTTTGTCAAGTGACTGCTGACTTTATTTATTGAATTTTCTAGATGAGCAAGGGAAACATCTGTCATTGCTGCAAGTTTTCATTTGATGTAATGCTCTGCAAAATTCATGATTTGATAAAAAAATTGAAAAATTGATAAAAGACCAAATAAGTCTTACATTACAAGCCCTCGATTCAAAACTAGAAATTCCTACATATTGAATAACCATGGATGAATTTTGTTCAGCTTATGTCCTCATTCTGACCTTCCAGTGATCAAATACCTTTTTAATTAGATTGTTTGCAAGTACCTAATTATTTATATGACAAGAAAGTTGTTTGATAAGGAGTCAATATCTTTTTCCATTTCTAAGAGAAACCTTTGTCATTGTATTTCCTATAAAAGGAGAGGTGCTAAATTATTTTGGCATAATTTTTACAAGTTGTATGAAATGAAATTTGCATGGTGGTTACAAATTTTTTGGCCAAGGTTTGCATTTAGAAATCATTGCTCTGTGTGTGTGTGTGTGTATTAAATTCACAATTGCATGTTATTATACTATGGAAATTTTTATGCAATTAAGGATGAAGTCTCAACATTTCCCATATGTGTAGATATGCTTGCCACAAAATTGCACCTGGTATTACAATTTTACAAGTGTTTCTTAGCAGAATCTCCTCAAGACATTAATTTGATCCGAGTGATGTTGGTGATAAATGCATAGCAGATGGGGAGGGTTTATAGCTTCTAAGAAGAATTTGATTATCATGACTATTTTGGGAACTTCTATGATATTTTGGTGGGACTGCACCATATATTCAATTAGAATAACTTTAAAAAAAGAAAGATATGATTCTACCTTTTTTTGGCTACAACTGTAAAAGTTTTCCATCAGTTTTGTTGTTTCCTTTAGAAGGCTGTAAACTCTAGTCGAAGAACAGAGCGGTGACAACAAATTATGAAAAAAAGAACAAATTTGGATTCTAAACCTACAAGGTTCATCCATTGAATCATATGGTGTCCTCGCTGAAAATTCTTGCTATTTTGAGAATTGGAAAAGAATAGTTATTAAATAATGTGGTTTTTCAGCTGAAAATGCTCTGGCACAAAGAGAATAATTGGGCAGAGAACCAAAGAAAGGATAGTGATCTTTGGGTAGTCTAGTTGTCAACCTAATTTGGTTAGTTCAGAATTTGAAAATTTAAGATGAAATCAAAAGTATTTAAATGTTTTTCTTTGTGAAAATAAACCATCTATCTTGCTGATGTCATGATCCTTGATTAGTTTTTGATAAAGAAGCTACCTGCTGCTTATGTGCAGTTCATCAATGTGCAGTATGTGGGTTGTGCTTTTGACTTTTGATTAAGATGTCCTCTCTTTTATATAGTTGTCGTGCACATGTTAGTTAACATTTGCACTATGGGAACTGTTTTGCATGTGTAAGAAGCTGCTCTTATACATGCAAATACCATTTTGATATTTGAAAGGTAGGTAGCAGAGATCAAGGTTTTAAATTCTATGGGTCTGGGCTATTTCGGGTTTCCTATGGAATGGGACATGCTGCTGTCCCCACTTGTCCTGCACTTGGAAGAAGGGATGTCCCAAGACATGCCTCTCAGGACACTAGGAGGATGGCAGGATTGTCCGGACACATGAGATGGTACCCCATTTCAGTGTCGCGGGACATCCCTTTGAGACTTGAATCCTTGGTAGAGATTGCAAGAAACTGCTACACTTGAGATATGGGATGTTGGTTGCCTTTTGAATTTATACGTAGTAGGGATTCATGGCACAAAGCTACTTACTGTACATGAAATATCAAAGCATTTGACTATACGTGAGGCAGTTATTGCTCAATGCCAAACAACCAATTGAAAAAAATACAATCAGCTCTCTCATAATCGATTTAGTTCGGAGGCATTTGCGTCATAATGTATGGTTTGACATTGGCTGGATGTGAAATCTTCAAGGGTCAGTAAAGTAATTGTGCTTAACAATGACATTTTTCAAACAATGTTTTGAAACATTTGGAAAGGAATTTGAAGCAAGGGTTTTGACTTTTGAGTACCGGTATTGAATCCTATACCATTTCTGTCTTGAAATGGGATAAGAATGAAAAACAACAGGGATGGTCAGGACAGCCTATACCAACTGGTACTGATCATTGTAGACTGATATGGTCAATATGTACCAGTCCAACTGATTTCATCATCCTGGAGTCTGTCCAAGCACCATTTTATGATACTGGTGGCACCATCACATTCTGCTGGTTTGTGAAACCTTAATTTGGAGAAGCCTTTTTTAAGAAGTTGCCAAGATCATCTGAACCATGATTGTCTCATTGTCCATTTGGTTCTCTGCTTTTTCTCACTTGTCCAGCATTTATGAGAAGGCTGAAGATCCATACATAAATAAATGATTGCATTAACTCCCTGTGCTTATAGATACTACAAAATTAGGTGATGTCTTTCAAATGTACCATTGCCTGATGCACGTCACTCTTTATTGATATTATCTATAGAATGCTTCCATCTTCCAGCTTTTCGCCCAAGCTTTCTTCACATTTCAATGCTACTTTGGCTGATAACACTATGAGTTGCAGTTTTCTTGCTGAAGCTTTGAGTGCCTTTTCAATGACCACTGTTTTTTTGGGTAACCTTTTATCCTTTTTTTTTGTTTTTGGTTTTTTTGTTTTTGCCTTTGTTGTTTTTTTTCTTTTGGGTGGGGGGTGAGCGGGCTGAAGGATCGGGTTGCGCATAGGATCGGTTCGAAATAGAGGCAGTGGAATTCAAAAATTTTGATCCGACCCGGCACGCAAGGTATAGATCTAAATCAGATATTAAGCATATATCAAGCATAAAAATCAGCATGCATATATGAAGGGGTGATCACATGACCTTGCGTGGGTAGACGATCTTCGCAGTCTGATGATCGTGGTAAAGTTGAGATCCATAGTTGAGTTGTGCACGTGTCTGACCTCTACCGATATCCACTCGAACCTTTGTCTAGGACTTTTCTCCAGATCTGATCCGCTTTCTCCCAGGTGGATCTGAGAGCTCTTGATCAGCGATGAAGCGATCTCTGAGGCTGTCGGATCAACACTTGCCGCAGCCTTTCTTCTTCCTTCAGTCGGATGGCGCCTAAACTCCTTCAACCACTCTTTGAGGATCAGCCTAATACCTTTGGGCAAGGGATATGGCAGCAGCCTACTCTAGGCATATGAGGAGGGAAGTGGAGGTGGAAGAGAAGTAGAGTTTTAGATCTTAATAATGATGAGATATCGAACCCCTTGGAAGGGGTCCTTTTATAGACACGAAAACTAATCCTCTCCAACCAACATGGAACGGCTCTCATTTGAAATCAAATTTCAGATGGGGCATCCCCTAACCTCTCCATCGAATATCTTTCTTATCCACAAGAGGTGACGTCCCTCAGAAATCCTTGAATGAAAATAAGAAGAGGGCGGATGCCCACTTCTCCATATCATTCTTTTAGGACATTCACAACAACCCATTTAAAATCAAATAGGATCTCCTCCCTTATTTGAATTTAAACCCTTTCAAATTCAAATGTTGATTCAAATGGGTAACCACCATAACCTCTCATCCTTATCCATATAGGGCGCATGCCTCTGGATCTTATCTAGAAGGGGTGTGCGTCCCTTCTCTCTCGAGAACACACGGAGAAAGCAGAAAGGGGAAGGGCGACAACATTTGGCGCCCCTCCTTTCTCATCCCATTTCTTGTGCACCCTATTTGACTTTCAAATGGGCATGCATCTTTTGAAATTTAAATCTAATTTTAATTTAATTGAAGAAGATTAAATGCAACCAACTCATTGGTGCCAAATTAAGAGCCTAAATAGATTAGACTGATCTTAATAGAGAGCCCAATCTTGGAGAAACCCAGGTTTAAATATGTGCTAGCATGATTGCCTTAGACCCAATTGGACCAATTGAGTCCAATTAAGCAATCCTAGACCAAAGTCCTTTGTTGTGTGATCCCATAGGTTCAATTCTGCATGGTAATGGGACATATTGTCATCTCTATCAGCAACATCAAAATTTTTTTTAATGGATCAAAATTCTTTTCAATTCAGTCAATTAGAACTATCGATCATTGAAATAATTCTAATTGATCTCACAATCCACCAATGACATCTAGTAGTATGTAGTGGTAACCCATTAGAACTGAAAAAGAATCTCTAGGTGCAGTTACTGTATGATTCGGTTCTTCTATTGTGAGTATCGACAGGATCGAGGTCAAGGTTAACTCGTCAAACCTCATTCTTGTCATATGATAGAATCATTTGATTCAAGTCCGATATGAAATCCAATAGAAACATCTTTCTATCTTTCACATTGCCATGGCCACGGATTTTTGGACTCAATCTCATGATTTACATAGGACTACTCTACTGAGGTTGATAGACTCCATTTTGGTACAATCCAATTCCTATAATGAACATACTGCAACTAACATACACCTCAAAGCTCCATATGGCTAGAAGATCGAGTTATAGTGTAGTCAAACTACAGCACCCTCAAGGTGAATGGCCGATGTATCTTAGATTAGAGAAATAAATACACAACCGCAGCTACGAGCATGTCACTGATGAGAAGGTAGATATCTTTGTAACTGCTCGTAAATGATCACGCTCAGTACCTTTGTTCTTAACAAGCATCTGTACTTTCGCTCGATGTCTCCATATCGTAGATTCAAGACTCATCTATTTGAAAGAAGCGATTATACATCAATCTTTTGGATCGATCACCGTCTTCGTGATGATCCTACGATCAGGAGCAATTTATGAGTTAACTATAATAACACATCTCAAACTCTCGATTCTTGAGAATATATATCATCTTATCCATTAACTCAATGGATGATTCACAGACACTATTAAACACAATATGAATGAAAATAATCCAATTTTATAAATATCAACGTCAATTTTATAAATTATGCCCTAAGAATATTTTATAAGTGCCGGCCAGTCCAACAAATTTTCACTTGCTCTAAAGCTAATTGGCTACAAATCTGTCCTATCTTCTCAAGGTGGGTTTCAGTTTTTTGTTGGCTCAATTGCTTCGCCAGTGGATCAACCATGTCCGCGGTGTCAACTCTCTTTATCTTAACGTATCCTTTCTCGAGGTAATCGTGGATGAGGTGGAACCGTCGCTCGATATGCTTGGATTTTTGATGAGATCTCGGCTCCTTAGCTAGGGCTAGGCATTGTTGTTGTAGCAGTAGAGTGGGACAGCATCTGATGGCATCACATCTAGCTCTGCAACAAATTTCTTGAACTAGAACGCCTTCTTTGCCGCTTCTAATGTGGCGATATATTCTGCTTCCATGATAGAGTCTGCAATCAGTCTGCTTGGAACTCTTTCAGCTGACAGCACCATCATTGCACAAGACGATGCTTTCTGATGTCGATTTTCGATCATCAGTATCAGACATGAAGTCTGAATCAGTATATCCTTGCACTTTAAGTTCTCCATTCTCAAAGATCAGAAATATATCCTTAGTTCTTTTCAAGTACTTAAAGATATATTTCACAGAAGTTCAGTGCTCTTCATCTGGATTCGACTGATATTTGCTTGTGACACTCACAGCATGGACGATATCAGGTCGCGTACAAAGCATAGCATAAATGAGGCTCCCAATAGCCAAAGCATAATGGATCTTGCTGATGCTGTCAATCTCTTTCGATATGTTGGGGCACATTTTCTTGGAGATGAATGCCATGTCTGAAGGGTATCAGACCCCTTTTGGAGTTCTCCATGCTGAATCTCTTCAGTACCTCAGTGTATATCTTTTGTGACAATCCTAGTATCCTCCTAGATCTATCTCTATAGATCTTAATCTCCAAAATGAAGGATGCCTCTTCTAGATCTTTTCTGAAAAATTTTTTAGACAACCAAATTTTGATCGAGGTTAACATAGGAATATTATTTTCAATTAGGAGGATGTCATCCACGTACAATACGAGGAATGTGATAGCGCTCCCACTAACCTTTTTGAAGACACATGGTTTTTCCTCGTTCTTGATGAAACCAAATGATTTGATGCATTGTTAAATCGAGCATTCCAACTCTGAGATACTTGTTTGAGTCTATAAATGGACATTTGCAGTTTGCAAATCTTGTGATCACTATCACTAAAAGTGAAATCAAGCGGCTATTTCATATAGATATCTTTCTCAAGATATCTCTTCAAGAATGTCGTTTTCACATCTATTTGCCATATTTCGTAGTCGAAATATGTTGTAACAGCAAGCGATGTGCAGATGGACTTAAGCATGGCCACGGGCGAGAAGGTATCCTGATAGTCAATGCTTTCGTGCTGACTATATCATTTTGCCACGTGCCTAGCTTTAAAGGTCTCCACCTTTCTATCTGCACCTATTTTTCTCTTGAAGATCCATTTACACTCAATAGGTACAATATCTTCAGGTAGATCTACCAAGGTCCAGATTTGGTTTGATGCATCGAGTCAATTTCTGACTTCATTACCTCTAACCATTTTTCGGAGTCGATATCTAATATCATCTCATTATAAGTTTTGGGGTCATCTCCATATACTTCATTTTTTGTGAGAAATATTTTCTCTACATCCTCTGAGATAATATCTGAGTACTTCTTAGGAGGATGGAAAATCCTTCTAGACTTACGAGATGGAAGAGGAAGTGTGTGGATCGACTTAGACTGAATTGGTTTCTAAGGTATCAAGGCTTGCTGCTCTCCAAAGACTTTCTTCTCGAGCCTAATGTGTTTTTCCATGCCTCCATTTTGAATAGACTATTTTTCAAGAAAGACTGCATGCCGACTCACAATCACATTGTGGTCTTTCGGAAGATAGAAATAATATCCTAAAGACTCCTTAGGATATCCAATAAAATGAGCTCTAAGAGACTTGAGTTCTAACATGTCCACCTCTTATCGTTTGACATAGCCGGACAATTCCAAATCTTGAGATGACTCAAACTCAATTTCTTACCATGCCATATCTCATATGATGTGGTAGGAACGATTTTAGATGGAATCCTATTCAGCACGTAAATCGCAGTAAAAAGACAATGTCCCCAAAGAAAAATAGGAAGGTCTGTGAAGCTCATCATGGAATAGATCATATCTAATAAGGTCTGATTTATCTATTCTGAAACTCCGTTGAGTTGAGACGTTTTAGACGGAGTCTACTATGAGACTATACCATGTTCTTTGAGATAATCCAAAAATTTTTCACTAAGATATTCACCTCTTTGATCTGTTTGAAGAACCTTAAGGGGTTTTTCGGTTTGTTTTTTCACTTTATGTCTGAATTCTTTGAACTTTTCAAAGGCCTCAGACTTATGACACATAAGATACACATACTCATATCGTGAAAAATCATCGGTAAAGGTAATGAAGTTGAGAAAACCTCTGGCCGACAAATCAAATAGGCCGTAAACATCAGAATGCACCAGAGCAAGTATTTCTGTGGTCTTTTCTCCATGTCTTACAAGGGGCAGCTTGGTCATTTTTTTTCTGAAGGCATGATTCACAGATTGGATATGACTCGAAAGTCAACGGATCTAAAAGTCCGATTTTCTTCAATTTGTTAATCCTGTCTTCTCTAATGTGATCTAGCCTTAGGTGTCATAAATACTTTTCATTTACACTATCTCTAGGATATTTGGAACCTATGGCATTCACATTTTGCTCGACATAATTCACAGAAACATCTGCATATAACTGAAAGAGACCATTGATAGGGAAACTACTTTCAGTTTTATTATTTCCAAAATAAATATTATAGTAGTCCTTAAAGAAACTAATTACATAATCTTCTTGCATTAAGCAAGAGATAGAAATTAGATTCTTGCTCGCAGCAGGTACAAAATAACAGTCTTTTAATATTAAAAGATTCTTCGACGGTAGTCGTAGAGGGAACGTTCCCACGGCCACAGCAGTAATTTTTGTTCCGTTTCCGATGCATAGGATCATTTCACTATCCCTCAGCCTCTTGTTATCCTCAAGATCTTGTAAAGAAGTATATAAGTGAGCACTAGATCCAGAGTCAAGCATCCAACTGGATGCAGAAGAAATCGTGAGGTTTGTTTCTATGACGAGCATAGCTTCGGAAGGTCCACCTTCCTTTTTGTTCTTCAGTGTCACCAGGTAAGCAGGGCAGTTCCGCTTCCAGTGGCCATCAATATTACAATGGAAACATTTTTCTTAATCAACGGCCTTCTTCAGAACCACCTTCTTCTCCTTCTTGCTGTCCAACTGTTTTTTCGCAGATTTTTTCTTCTCAATACTCTCTTGAAAGAAGTCTGCTCCACAGCAAGTACATAGCCTTTTGAACTCTTCAAGATTCCCTCTGTCGTAACCAGCATATTGACCAACTCATAAATGGTGCATTGGAATTTATTCATATGAAAATTTACTATAAACTGCCCATATGAATCAGTCAAGGACTGCAGAATGAGATCAATCTGCAAGTCTTTATCTATGGACATCTCGAGCTTCTCAAACTCCTCAAGATCCTTGATCATTATCAAACAATGACCGTGGACTGACTGTCCATCACGCATCTTCACTTTGGAGTCGTTTGGATATTTTGTAGCAAGCTGTGCTGCTCTGCTCACCATACAACTCTTGCAGATGATCCAGTATTTGCCTGGCAGTCCTTATGTTCTCGTGTTGGTGTTGCAATTCATTAGACATTGACGCCAATATGTAGCATCTAACCTTGTTGTCGTCGTCTAACCACTTCTCATAAGATGCTCTCTGATCAGCGGTCCGAGGAGCTGGAAGAGGGGGAAGGTCCTAGTCAAGGACATAAGTCAATTTCTCAGAACTCAAAACAATTTTCAAGTTTTTGAGCCAATCTTTAAAATTCGGATTGGTCAATCTATTGGTCTCAAGGATTCTAGCTAGGAGATTGGAAGCAGATATTGTTCTCGTAGAGAGTCAAAGTTTTTAGTTAGATTTTGTAATTGACTAAATCAATTTATTTTAGAGATTTCATTTTAAAAAATAAATTTGGGCTCCCATTATTTTTCTCGGATCCCCACACTTCCTGGTTAGAGAAATGAAAACCTCCGCGATCAAAGGTTTCTAGTGGGTGCTGCGATCTCACCGATTGGCTTACCACCTCACCTAACAGTTATTGTTGATGGGCCAACCGATAAGTAGACAACTCTTATCCAATATTTCTCCAAGCATGTTGCAGCCATCTCCAGTCTCTAATTTGTGAAGCCTCACCGTGTCTGAAATATTGGTCCACTCCTTAGTTAAGTCAGATCCACCATTTACACGAAATGGAGTCGTCATTGGGACTCACCATATTCGAAATATTAAGTCCAACCCCATCTCCATCCCGTAGCATCTCATGCCTAATCGCATGGTTGTATTTTTCTGGTGCAACTGAACCATTGTGTCCAGTCGAGAACAGTCAACCTTGGGAAGGGCCCGCACAACTACAACGGTGGAAGACCGCTAGACTTTATATTTTATTAGGGAGATTTGATTTAGGTCTCTTCTTTAATTAGTCATGACGGTTATGACTAATCTAGTGATATGGGCTAGTTCGAGTCAACAAGTAACTTAATATAAAACATAATCTTTCAAAATGGTCAGATAAGTTAAGATATATGAAGATCCCTCCGTTGCTTTTCTTAGACACCAACGAATTGGCCAGGTCAGACAATAGAATCAATTAATAAACCACCATCTATGTACTTAGACATCAAATTAGTTGATTAGAATCGATCAGATTAGTCTATTGACCTGGACTTGAACCACTGAGTCGAATTAGGTCTTAAGTTGACCGATAACATGTGACTGTTAATCGATCTGGCCAAAGGACAACTACTTGGGTTGGTCATAAGTATATTTGATCCCACTCTAACCAACATTTGATTCGATTTGATCAATTACTCAAACAAGACCCAGGGTTCGCCGTACCGGGCCGAACCGTCCGGTATAGTGTACCGAACTGGACCGGCGGTCGGTCGATCCGGTTCAGGGGTTTTCTCCGAAAAACCCCTCCAAACCTCATCGAACCGCTCGGTTCGATACAGTTCGAGTCCATACCACCCAAAATCGGACGGTATGGACCGGTACGGTCCGGTTCGATGTGAACCAAATCGTATCGACAGCCTCATTTGGAAAAAGGGGGGAGTGGGGGGGGGGGAGTGGGGCCTGGGCTGTCTTTTGGTGGCAGCCCAGGTAATTAGGTTCTCTGAGAAGCTTGAGAGCTTTCAGAGAACTCCCGAGGCTCTCAACGAAATTGTCGAGACGCCAAAAAAATAAGAAAAAATTTTTTTTTGTCAAATTGCAGCACTGATTCGAGGAGACGTTAATTTTTGGTCGGAAGTAAGGTAATGCGTTATTCTTTTAGTAAATATTTTGTTTTTTTTTGTTTTTATTGTTAAAAATAGGATAAAAATAAGAAAGTATAAAAATAAAAGGAAATCATGCCAAAATTTTGTGATTTTGGTATGATTTAATTATATGTGATAGATCTTTGAAAGATCTACATGATGACACTAAATTTGTTAATTTTTATTAATTATATATTTTTTAAATATTTATATATATTTATTCATAAAAAAATTATTAAAAAAATAAATTTAAAGAAATAAAAAATCAGAGTTTTAGAATCATGTTTAGAATGATTCAAGCTACTTAAATCTAACCTCAATTTTTTTTGAAATATTTAAAATTAAAAAATATTTTTATAATTATTTAAATAATAAAAAAATATTATAAAATAAAAAATATGAAAAAGTAGTGTAATATTTTAGTTAATTCAAAAATATTATTTGAAGCATATAACATATTTATTTTGAATTTGTAAGTTTTAAAATTATTATTGAAATTATTTAAAATTTATATATAATTTTTTTAATTATCATTAAACTATCGTGTTTTGTTATACTTGCAGATATTTATAAAAAAATTTAGAACGTGGCATTCATTGACTTTAATTAATTATATATTTTTTAATATATATTTATTTATACAAATTATTCAAAAAATAAATAAAAAATAAAAAATTAGAGTTTTTTTGAAATTGAGAATAATGTTTAGAATGATTCAAGCAATTGAAATATTTGAATCTAATGAGATTTTTTTGAAATTTTTGGAATTAAAAATATTTTTGTAAATATTTAAATAGTAAAAAATATTATCAAATAAAAAATATATAAAATTAGTGTTATATTACAGTTAATTTGAAAATATTATTTGAAGCACAACATATTTTTCTAAATTTATAAATTTTCTTTATATATAAAATTTTTTTAATAATTATTAAACTGTCATATTTTGTTATACTTATAGAAATGAGTGAGAAAAAAGATTCAGAGCGTGACATTGGTTGGGATCATGGTGAGATGCTCTCGGCTCGGTATCATTGGAGATGCAAATGGTGCAACATAGAGTTCAAGAGAGGAGGGGTGACTAGGTTGAAGCAGCACCTGACTAGTTATCCTGATGTGTTTGTGTTGAAAATATCCGCAAGAGATCCAACAATTGATGAAAAAATACTTTGCTGATTCGAAAGTAGCGAAGAAAAGGGCAAAGTAGAAAAGGACCGAAGTAGACCGTCGAGCTGTAGAGCCACCTTATCACTCTAGAGAGTCAGAGGAGGCTTCCACTTCAGATGATGAGGTACAGATTGATGCTGTCATTCAGGCGAGCTTGGCTGATCAGTACTAGTAGGAGGAGATGGCCTGGTATAGAGAGCGATTTGGGCCATCATGCTACAAATTGGGGTCTGAATCAGCGATCGATGGGGGATAATTCGAGTTCAGGAGGACTACCTCAGTCAGAAAGCTCGGTGGTAGAGGGAGCAGACACAGCATGTCTTCTTTGTTGGGAGCTTTTGATAGTAAGAGATCCTCCAGAGATATTCCAGCAGGAGCCACCATCCATGATTTGGATCCACATGCTTTGCCCAGCAAGGATTCAAAGCAGCAGAGGATTGATACTATGGTGAAAAAAGATAAGAAGGAAAGTGGCGAGCTATTGGATCATGGTTTCATTTCAGTTATATTCCAGCAAATGCAGCAGCCAATCCTTACTACCGATCTGTTATTTCAACCATAGAGGCTGCCGGTCAGGGTGTAGATCCGTCAGGATCTAAAGACATCTATGGTCAGCTTTATGACAACAAAGAGGATTTGCAGAGATAGATTGTTTCTTACAAAAATAAATGGTCTACATACGGACTGACAGTGATGTGTGATGGTTGGACCGGTCATACTAGACGGAGCATCATTAATTTTTTGACATACTGTGATGAAAAAATATTTTTTCACAAATCAATTGATGCTTCAGATAAGATGCACAATGCCATATGTATCTTTGGTCTGATGGAGGAGGTGATTGATTCAGTGGATGAGCAGCATGCCGTGCAGGTCATTACAGATAATGGACCACAATATAAGGCTGCCGGAGAGTTGCTGATGGAGCAGCGACTACATACTGGATCTCATGTGCTGCACATTGCATTGATCTTATATTGATGGATATTAGGAAGATTCGTAGGGTGCAGCAGGTAGTGGAGATTGCCCAGACTAGATTCATCTACAACCACACATGGGTTCTTTCATTGATGCGGACGTATACTGAGGGGAGATCTTAAGATCGGATATCACACGATTTGCTACTAATTATATAGCACTTGATAGTTTTCTTCAGAAGAAAGTAGTCTTACATCAGATGTTTGTTAGTGTCGAGTGGTAGGAGAGTAGATATGCGAGGGTCGGCGCTGATGGAAGTCATATGGAGAACTTGATAACGAGTTAGTCATTCTGGCAGCGGGCTGAAAAGATAGTGAAGGCTATTAAGCCATTATATGAGGTGCTTCGCACCGTGGATAGTGAAAGATACCTCCAGATGGGCTTCTTATATTACATGGAGAGGACAAAAATATATTAGTGTGAATGAGCCGAAGCATGCTCAAGAATTCATTAACATCATTGAGTATCGTTGGGACTATCAGATGGGTAGAGATTTGCATCTAGTCGGTAAGCATGGATTCAAGAATATTTTAAAATATTTTTTTATACTTGTAAAAGTATACTTAATCAGTCATGAAATTTATCTGCAGCTTATTATTTGAATCTGAGATTTCAGTATACCATTCTCGAGATAGATATAGACAACGAGCTTCTTGCTGCTCTTCGTAATATGATATATAAGATAGTGTCCGATCTAAAAATCGCATCGTTGTGTCTGCAAGAGGCATACTAGTTTAAAACAAATATGATTATTCAACTGAATTTGATCTGTACTCAACGATATATTTATAAATTTAATAAATATATTTTTTTACAGATGAAACAGTTTAGAGAGGGATCAGACAGTTTTGAAGTTCCATCAGTTGTAAACAAAAAAACAGATGAATCTAAGTAAATTACATATCAATAATGAGCAGCATAGATTAATATGTAATTTTACTTAATAATATCATAAAATTTGATATGTAATTTTGCTTTTGCAGCTGAATGATGGATAAATTTTGGAATGTCTGCAGAATATTTGAGAGGTGTGGCTGTCCGTATTCTTTCTCAGATGGTCTCTGTTAGTGGTTGTGAGCGCAATTGATCGACTTTCGCCCTTATCCACAGCAAATAGAGAAACCGTCTGACACAAAAATGTCTCGATGATCTTGTATATGTTCACTACAATCTGAAGTTAAGGCTAAAATATATTCAGAAGAAAGTACAGCTGAAGTATACTGATCCAACGCTAGATGATTATGCCGACGAGGATGACGATCCAATCATTGGATGGTTTGCAGGTCAGCAGCAGGAGCAGAGCTTGATGAGTCGGGGTCCCCTCCACGACCAGCCAGTGTGGTAGCTAGGGAGATCAGGGTGGATCCAGGGCAATGGGCAGAAAAAAATATTTCACATAAGGTTTCAGCTGATCAACCACAGTCTGAGAGGATACAGGAGACTCATTCATCACATGACTCGATGTCCGATATATCTTTGCAGAGGTTCGAGCGACAGATGTATAGACGAGGTCGGCAGTCAGCAAGAAGACATCCATCCTTTCAATCACAAGAAAGTCAGAGGGGCACAAGGGGGAAAGAAAAGACAGTTGCACATGCACCACTCTCGAGAGTACAGGAGCTATCTGACTCAGATTTAGATATCAGAGAGAGTGATGATGATACTAGTAGTAGTAGCCATGGATCTGATGATCAGGGAGGAACTGAAGGACAGGAGATCATTGTTTATGAGAGCCACAGGATGATATTCGATTCATCGGTGAGTCCCAATTTACATATGCCACACAAGATAGGGATCATGGTGGACAAGTCGGTAGAGACCGTGGGGAGCTGATTTCATATAAACGACAGGCTCCTAGAGGTCATCCAGCACACGATGCAGCTGTAGACGATCTTGCACATAGAGTAGGATCCATGGATGTATCTGGATCATCCTCGCATTATGGATCCTATTATCCGCAGCCATCTTATGATCCATATGGATATGGTGCATTCGAGACATCATCTTCTAGTGGTAACTATCCTATGCAGTCTGAAGCATTTTACGGATCAGATTTTGCTACCGATATATTCAAATGGGCTCCTATACAGCCATATCATCATCTCGAGGATATTTCTCAAAGCCAGAGTTTGAGTGAGAGATCTGAGATGTCTTACAATCCAGAGAGGATGTCTTATGGGATGAATATTTAAGAGTACGGTGCATCTTGGTTAGAAAGTTGAACTGATGTTCCTCCAGATTATGTTAATGATCCAGATATCTACGAGCGTCACAGACACTCGATGAGAAATTAAATGCAGAGTAGATCTTGAGGTTAGTATATCAGTTGTTGTGCTTTGTACTTTAAACGTTTAGATACATTTTAATGCATATTTTATATATGTATTTTTTAATTTTAGGATGGTATAGTTGTAATATAATATAAATAAATATATATTTGAAATTTTGGATCAAGAGTCTTTGTACCGCTAACTCAAAAATTGAACCCAAATATGTCAATAATATGCAATATAATGTAATTTTGGAGTTATATTTATGAATTAATAATTTGAACACCCACAAAAAAATGAAACAAAAAATATACCGGTATTGAACTGGTACGTCGAAGTATACCGTATGTCGGTATGGTATGGTACCGGTATCGTACCATATCGATTCGCCATCGATACGATGTCTGGTACCGGTACAGCGGTCCTTGACAAGACCTAATTGAGCTATCCACTCCCTGAACCCATATATTATGAAATTGACTTAGATCTTCAATTCTTAATTTTTAGATCCGATTAATTTCATATTGTTAAGAATAAAACATAGAATCATGGTGAATATCATAATGAGTTGTCAAGATCATGACTACTATGGTAAGCATGACCTTAAAGATTTCAAGATCAGAATATCATGACTATTATGGTCAGAATATCATGGCTATTCTTAAGGATTTCAAGATCAGAATATCATGGCTATTATGGTCAGAAATATCATGGCTATTATGATAGTGATTACTATAGAGATTTCTGGATTAAATTTACCATACTTATTTGATTATTAGACATAATTGTATAGCTTTCATATGTGTTGGGATACAATTGTAAAGCTACCATAGTAGCCATTTTCTTTTAGTCTATTAAAGAGTTATATTTATGGAGATGAAAAAGAGATACAAAAATGATCTTTTTCATTAATATGGTATTTGAGCCAAAATCCTAACCAAAGCAAGCGGCCGCCCCCCCTTTCTTTGTCTAGCCGCCATCTTCTTTCCGCCTCCCATCATCTCTTAACCCTTGCAGCCCCTGCCGACCATCAGATCTACCTCAGAATTAGATCTGTAGATCTGCCATACCGCCATTCAGATCAGTCCTTTTACAGCCTACTATTTGTGTCTTTATGTGTTTATTGGTTTGTGCCTTTCAGTGCAGATTTCTTACAATGATTGTGGAGTTTGTTTTGATGGGATGTAGGTTGTGTGATAATAACTTATGGATTAGAAGTCTAATAGGGATGATGGGTTGATCCCAGATTATTTGTGGTAGCATGATGCGAGTTGTGGAGGTGTAAGGGTGTAGTTTCTTGTGGTATTGTTTAATAAAGTGTTTGAGTAATGGCGTTAGAAGAGGGTCCTAAGAGTGTTGAAGTGGTGTCCTTACATCAGAAATTAATTGATATGATGCTAGTTGGTGATGGATCTAATTTTGTGGAATGGCATTTTCTTGTCAAGGTTGATGTTGGAGGACTTGGCAAGGAAGAATACCTTACTGAGTTATGTCCTAAGGGAGAAAGGGAAGCCAAACTATGGTTGGCTGAAGATAAGAGACTATTTTCTCAGATTGTCAATTGCATTGATAGAAAGATGGTTCTCTCAATGCAGCATGTTACGACGGTGAAGAGTTATGAGAGTTATTGCATTAGTGTTTTTTTGGGATTAGAAATATAAGAAGGTTATATAGTTTGGCTCAAGAGGTTAGTCATCCAAGTCAGAATGGGTGAAGTATCATGGAGTATTACTATGAGTATAAATGAGCCACAGAAGATTTTTGTACGGCAATGTCGATCTCCACTGATGTAGCTACGATGGAGCAACGTGAGAGACTATTTGTATTTGGTTGGTTGTCTGGATGGGTACAGAGTATGAGGTGATTTGATCACATTTGTTGGCCAACAAGAATGTGGATTCCTTGTTCGATGTTGTCACTACTGTACTCAGTGTAGTCCGGGAGAGTACCTTAGGTACTAAGGATATGTCTGGTGGATCTGTCTTTGTATTTCAGAATAATGGTAGTGTGGATATAGAGGAGGGAGAGATGGAGGACGTGGTGGTAGAGGATGTGGAGGTAGAGGATATGGTGGTCGTGGGAGCCAGAGGGTATGCTATAACTGTGGAGAATCAAAATATTTTCGTCATCAGTGTTCTAAACCTCCACAAGCACAGCAGATGCAACCTCAGTATCAGGTATGCAGATTTGCTCATGCTGTATCACATCCAATTGATTCAGCTACTCATCATCCAGAGGATCGCATCGTAGTCATGTCTGATGAGGAGTTTGCAAAGTACATCTAGTTTCAGCAGTCTCAGCAGTCGACATCCTCCTCTAAAGCTACTCTAGTCAAGATAGGTAACCCTGTCGTCTACCTTTCATCCTCATTCAGATACTGGGTTATTGACTCAGGTTCCACCGACCACATGACAGGTGATCAAGATATCTTATCCCATTATAAATCGTCTGATGAGTGCTTTAATGTAACACTAGCAGATGGATCCACTATCAAAGTCTTAGGTAGTGGAGATACATCCATTACCTCTTCGCTACTCTTGTCTTCTGTATTATATCTTCTTAAATTTTTTTTTAACTTGATATCTGTTAGCCAAATCATTAAAGTCTTAAATTGTTATGTTATATTTTTTTCTGGCTACTGTTTGTTTCAGGATCTATCGACTCGAAAGATCTTTGGTAAGGGAAGCGAGTCAAATGGGTTGTATCTGCTGGATGAGTTTGCTACTACTATCCCATCTGATATTGCATCTACCATTAGGTCTGATATTTCTCCATTTCAACTTCATTGTCGTCTTGATCATCCATCCCTAGAAGTCTTGAAGAAAATGTGTCTTGAGTTAAGTTCAATAACTAGTTTGTTTTGTGAGTCATGTGAGTTGCTAAACACCATCGGGTGTCGTATCCTCCAAGAGTAAATAAACGAGCCTTGTCTTTTTTTTGATCTTGTTTACTCTGATGTCTGGGGTCCATGTCCTATTACTTTCATGTCTGGCTTTCGATATTTTGTAACTTTTGTTGATGATTATTCAAGAAATACTTGGTTATATCTAATGAAATCTCGATCAGAGTTGTTTTAAACTTCTTCTATTTTTTGTTTCGAGGTTCGTACTCAGTATAATTACAATGTTCATATTCTTCGCAGTGATAATGTCAAGGAATATTTTTTTGACCAATTTAACACTTATATGACATAGAATGGCGTTATCCATAAATCATCATGTGTTGTTACCCCTCAACAAAATGGAATAGCTGAGAGGAAGAACCGTCATCTTGTGGAAGTTGCTAGAGCCTTAATGTTTCAAATGAGAGTACCTAAAATGTTTTGGACAGATGCGGTTCATACTGCTGCATTTCTTATAAACCGCATGCCGTTCTCTGTTCTTAATGGTTGTGCACCTTATACAGTTTTGTTCTCTACTCGGTCATTGTTTCTCATTCCTCCAAAGACATTTGGCTGCACTTGTTTTGTACAGGATATGAGATCCCAGGTTAATAAGTTGGACCCTCGATCACTAAAGTGCATCTTTCTTGGGTACTTCCGTATATAAAAAAGGTACCGATGTTATTCTCCTATGTTAGGTCGATACCTTGTGTCTCGAGATGTCACCTTCTTTGAATCGAGTCATTTCTTTGCTAGTTCCTCTCCTTTTACTTCTGAGATGGATTCTATGGAGGACTTTCTGATCTACACAGTCAATTATCTCACTCCTACAGCTTCATTTGATCTATCTCGTTCTCCCATTACTTATGTCTACACCTGTCCTGATAAACCTCTCCAGTCAGATGTTGTAGGTTCTCAACCAGCAGATCCACCAATGGCTATCTCATCTCTACCGGCTTTCGCGTCGTTTGATTCTAATCTTGATCTACCTATTGCTCTTAGAAAAGGTAAACGCAATTGTACCCATCCTATTTTATCTTTTATTTTCTATAATCATTTATCACAGTCAATCCATTCTTTTGTTATCTCTCTTGATTCTATGACTATTCTTAAGATATTAGATGAGTTGTCACACAATGACTGGAGGATAGCTATGGAGGAAGAAATGTCGGCTCTTGAGGCTAATGACACTTGGGATCTGATTTCTTTCCCATCAGGTAAGTGTACTATTGGGTGTAAGTGGGTATATGTGGTGAAGATGAAGGCTGATGGTTCTGTTGATAGATTGAAAGTTCGTTTGGTAGCTAAGAGATATGCCCAGACTTATGGTGTGGATTATACTGATACTTTCTCTCCTGTGGCTAAGATGACATCTATTTGCATATTTATTTCTTTGACTGCTACTTATTGTTGGCCCTCGGTCGGTACTATAGTTCCAGGTAGCAAAGGAGTCACCTTCACCTAGTACGGCATTTACCAAAGCACTAGTTGAAGCGAAGGGGAATTCATCGAAGTAGGCTGGGTCAGGGAACAGCTGATGACTTGCAGAAAGAAGTGTATATGGAGCAACCCCCTCGGTTTGTTGCTCGGGGGGAGTATGGTAAGGTGTGCAAATTAAAAAAATCATTATATGGGTTGAAGTAGTCTCCCAGAGCTTGGTTTGGCAGGTTCAGTGATGTAGTGATAGAGTGTGGCATGAAGAGGAGTTCATGTGATCATGCTATGTTTTTCAAACATACTGACAGTGGTTGTATTTTGTTGATTGTGTATGTTGATGATATTGTGATTACAGGGAGCGATGCATAGGGTATTTATTTCTTCACTAAAGGAGTTTCTTCAAGCAAGTTTTCAAACAAAAGATTTGGGACAATTGAAATACTTCTTTGGGATTGAACTAGCTTACTCAAAGAGGTATATTTCTTTCTCAAAGAAAGTATGTTCTAGATCTTTTGATAGATACTGGTCTACTTAGAGTAAAACCTTGTGAAACTCCTATAGATCCAAATGTCAAACTTATAGTAGATGAGGTGAAGATGTTTACTGAATCAGAGAAATACAAAAGATTTGTTGGAAAATTCAACTATCTCATAATCACTCGACCAGATATTGCATTTTCTGTGAGTGTATTGAGTCAGTTCATGACAGCACCCACTGCTGTACATTGGATGCCTTAATCCATATAGTGAGGTACTTGAAAGGAACCCTAGGAAAGGATATTGTGTATGGAGATCATGGTGGTATACAGATTGAGGGGTTCACTGATGCTGATTGGACAAGTTCGCCTAATGATAGGAAGTTTACAACAGGATACTGTGTATTTATGGAAGGAAATTTAATATCTTGAAAGAGTAAGAAGCAAAATATAATCTCTTGGTCAAGTGCAGAATCAGAATACCCGGCCATGGCGCAGACAATATGTGAATCGATGTGGATTTGACATCTTCTAGAAGAGATTGGTCTTATAGATTCTTCTCCTATGAAGCTGTGGTGTGATAATCAGGCAGCTATGCATATTACATCAAATTCAGTGTTTCATGAGAGGATGAAGTACATCGAAGTAGATTGTCACTTTGTGAGGGAGAAGATTTAGCAAAAGCTCATTTCCACCAGTTACACTCAGGGGATCAACTGGTCGATTTGTTTACAAAGAGTCTTATCCGGATTAGGATTGATTACATTTGTGACAAGCTGGGCATGATTAATATCTATGCTCCCGCTTGAGGGGGAGTGTTAAGAATAAAACATAGAATCATGATGAATATCATAATGAGTTGTCAAGATCATGACTACTATGATAAGCATGACCTCAAAGATTTCAAGATTAGAATATCATGACTATTATGGTCAGAATATCATGGCTATTCTCAAAGATTTCAAGATCAGAATATCATGGCTATTATGGTCAGAATATCATAGCTATTATGATCGTAAATATCATGGTAGTGATTACTATAGAGATTTCAGGATTAAATTTAGCATACTTATTTGATTATTAGACACAATTGTATAGCTTCCATATGTGTTTGGATACAATTGTATAGCTATTTCCTTTTAGTCTATTTAAAGAGTTGTATTCATGAAGATGAAAAAGGAGAAATACAAAAATTACCTTTTCCATTAACACATTTTAATTCTTAATTAAGTTCATGGGTCTAATCAGATGTCTAAATAATTTAGATCAATATTGCATCACATACAAAGTTTTCTGCTCACCCTCAAGTCGACTCATCCTGGACTCGAGTCGACTCATCACAGTGAGTCGGTTTGAGTCTAAATCGAGCTGGCTCCCTATGATGAATAGAGAATCCGTTTGCCACAGTCCGCTGAACCAAGTCAGCTCGTCTGCAAACCGAGCCGGCTCCACAGGATCTCGAGTCGACTCGAAGAAGAACTGAGTCAACTCGACGAGCTACCAGCAACGAGTTTCACAAATTTTAATGATCCATGCATAATAAAAAGTTTTAATTTAGAAATTAAAATAATTTTAAAATCTAAACAACTAAATTATGTATCAAAACCTAAGATTTTTGGATCTAGAATTTTGCAGAAAATTAAATTTTTTTCTTTCGCTGTTCTTCTTTATGGGATATAATCATACGGCACCCCTACACGTTATAAAAGAATCCTTTGATTGGGCGAGAGGACTTTAATCCCTGTTTCCTCTTATGATCGGATAGTCTGGTGATAAATCTAATTGGAGTGCTTGGCTACTTAGACTTTAAACTAGATTTACACATATATCTCATATATCAAAACAGATCTAATCTAAAAACATGATTGTGATCAAATCTAAACTATTTTTAGATTTATGTAAACATGCTGAAAATTATATCTAATCTAATTTTATTAGATCTGATCACTACAGATCAGATCTGAATCAGATCAGATCTAGATATATGATCCGTAGAACCTGGCTCTGATACCAGTTGAAGGATCGGGTTGTGCATCGGATCGGTTCGGATCAGAGGTAGCGAAATTCAAAAATTTTTGATCCGACCCGACACGCAAGGTGTAGATCTAAATCAGATATTAAGCATATATCAAGCATAAAAATCAGCATGCATATATGGAGTGATCACATTACCTTACCTTGCACGGGTAGACGATCTCTGCAGTTTGATGATTATGGTAAAGCTGAGGTCCACAGTTGAGCCGTGCACATGCTCAGCTTCTACAGGCATCCACTCGGACCTTCGTTTAGGACTCTTTCTCCAGATATGATCCACCTTGGGTAAAGCTGAGGTCCACAGTTGAGCCGTGCACATGCTCGGCCTCTACAGGTATCCACTTGGACCTTCATTTAGGACTCTTTCTCCAGATCTGATCTGCCTTCTCCAAGGTGGATCTGAGGGCTCTTGATCAGCGATGAAGCAATCTCTGGGGTTGTCGGATCAACACTTGCAGCAGCCTTGCTTCTTCCTTCAATCGGGCGGTGCTTGAACTCCTTCAAGCACTCTTCGAGGATCAGCCCAACACCTTTGGGCGTGGGATATAGCAGCAGCCTACTCTAGGTGTGTGAGGAGGGAAGTGGAGGTGGAAGGGAAGTAGAGTTTTAGGTCTTAATAATGATAAGATATCGAACCCTTTGGAAGGGGTCCTTTTATAGATACGAAATTCTAATCCTCTCCAACCAACATGGAATGGCTCCCATTTGAAATCAAATTTTAGATGGGGTGTCCCCTAACCTCTCCACCAAATATCTTTCTTATCAAGCAGGGGTGACGCCCCTCAGAAATCCTTGAATGAAAATAAGAAGAGGGTGGATGCCCACTTCTTCATATCATTCTTTTAGGACATTTACAACAATCCATTTGAAATCAAATTGGATCTCATCCCTTATTTGAATTTAAACCCTTTCAAATTCAAATGTGGATTCAAATGGGTAACCACCATAACCTCTCATCTTTATCCATATGGGGTGCATGCCTCTGGATCTTATCCAGAAGGGGCGTGCATCCCTTCTCTCTTAAGAACACACGGAGAAAGCAGAAAAGGGGAGGGTGACAACATTTGGCGCCCCTCCTTTCTCATCCCATTTTTCGTGCACCCCATTTGACTTTCAAATGGGCGTGCATCCTTTGAAATTTGAATCTAACTCAAATTTAACTGAAGAAGATTAAATGCAATCAACTCATTGGTGCCAAATTAAGAGCCCAAATAGATTAGGTTGAGTCCTAACAGGGAGCCCAATCTTGGAGAAACTCGGGTCTAATCATGTGCTAGCATGATTGCCTTAGACCCAATTGGACCAATTGAGTCTAATTAAGCAATCCTAGACCAAAGTCTTTTGTTATGTGATCCTATAGGTTCAATTCTGCATGGTAATGGGACATGTTGTGATCTCTATTAGTAACATCATCGAAACTATTTTCGATGGATTGAAACTCTTTTCAATTGAGCTAATTAAAATTATTGATCATCAAAATAATTTTAATTGATCCCACAATCTACCAATGACACCTAAAAGTATGTAGTGGCAACCCATCAGAACTGAAAAAGAACCTCTAGGTGCAGTTATTGTGTGATCCGATTCTTTTGTCATAAGTCCCGACAGGACTGAGATCAAGGTTAACTTATCAAACCTCATTCCTGTCATATGATAGAATCATTCGATTCGAGTCTGATGTAAAATTCAATAGAAACATCTTTCTATCTTTCACACTGCCATGGTCATGGACTTTTGGACTCAATCTCATGATTTACATAGGACTATTCCTCTACCGAGGTTGATAGATTTCATCTTGATGCAACCTAATTCCTACAATAAATATACTGCAGCCAACATACATCTCAAGGCTCCATATGGCTAGAAGATCAAGTTATGGTGTAGTTGTTGGGAATTGTGTCCTAAAATCAATCGTGTGACGATTGAGTTCATCCTTGTATATGAATTATTGTCTAATGAATAAAAGTTATTCTAGCATTTTTCATCACAAAGTAACATCTTCTTTGAACTCTTGTGTTGTGATGAAGTCCTTAGAACTATGCTAATGTGCGATAAAGAGAGGATTTATTGTATAGTTCTTAAATATGTTCGCGACCAAATGATACGTCATTTCAGGATGATGACGTTTATCGAGTGGAGGTCGTTGTGTGCCATATGGATTGGTTGTCCTCTTAATCAAGAAATGTTGTGACACTGATATGGCATACAGGTGAGATATAGGGGTACATCGTCACTGAACAAGTGACTCACCTGCTGAGCGTTCTGCTGTCAAGAGCTGTTCGCGAAACACGGGTATAAGTGTCCTTCAGATCTGAGATTTTCATAGTGACTTGCAAGCAACTCACTGTGCTTTGATGTCGGACTATTTGGATTTCTAATGCAGTGACGGAAGGCTACTGGATACGGTCAAGTACTTGTGAAGTCTATGTGTGGATCAAGATTGGATTGATCCCTCTGGATTATTGGAGTTGATGTATCACTGTATTTCAATTTAGCAAAGTCTTGATCAGGATAATCCATGAGATAGATTTGAAAGGTTGAAATATAATGCGGATCAAGCAATCTCAGTGACAGTGAACCTGAGACCATCCTAGAGCATTCAGGATCAAAAAGATGAATTATGCGGTAACCATGTGTATAGGTTCTGCAATATTTTTTTGCGATAATTCGATCTATCTAGACGTCGAAAATCATTGCTAGATGGTATCTCGATTAGTGCAGGAATTGATTCCTGTGCTACCGGTTTAATGTTTGAACCTATGGAGTCACGTACACAAGTCAGACAAAGTAGAAAGAAATTGGTCTATATTTATATGTCCAATTTGAAAGTACTAGACTTGATTGAACATATAAGCTAACTTGATTGAGAATTAAGTTATGGGTCAAATGGGATTGAAGAGTTGACTATGTCTAGCTAGCACTACATATGAGGTTCAGGTTCGATCCCGGAGATGAATAGTTTCTGATCTATGATCTATGGAGCATATGAAAGATTAGATTTAAGTGCTGATTAATTTCAAATTAGATCTGAATTAATTAATCTTAAATTGGATCCAAAATTCAAGTTAGATTTGGTACAAAAGTCCTAAAGAGTTTGGGATTGACAGCCTTTCGAAATTATTTCGAACCAGCTTTGAATTGGATTTGAATTGGATCCATTTTGAATGAGCTATGAGTATTCCTACTTGCACTGGGAATACCCTCCCATGTGGGCCGACCAACATCTGATATGAAGTTGGTTTAGGGTGCCCCATGTGGGTGAGGGAGTGGGTGCAAGTTGATTGTCATATATGATGGCAATTCTATCTCATGGAGGAATCCTTCTTTCATGAGTATTGGATCAATTTAAATCAGATTTGAGTTAAGAGTCCTACTCTCATTGGGTCATGAGAATCATCTATAAATAGAGAGGGTTTCTACCTATGGATGCATAGCAAACAAATTAGATTGAGAGAAGAGAGAGAGAGAGGCGTGTGAAGAGAGAGATCCTTAATCTTCTCCTACATCTCTCCTTTTGTTGCCGCCTTTTCTTTTTGGGCGTGGATCTTTCTTGGGCATCCCATTTGCTGATGTGAGGTGTCACACCAGTACATCTCCTCCCTCATTTGGTTGGCTTGCAAAGGTAATTGGATTGGAGTTCATCCCACTTTTCTGCGGCGTCTAGCGTGCATGCGAAGTAGAGAATCTGCATATTCAGGCCTCCGTGAAGGTTTAATCCAGATAAATTGAGATTTGATCTCTGGTTCCGCTGCTAATCAGGTAAGGATTTGATCCTTAATCATGTAGATGAATAGAAAAATTTTTAGATGCAACCTGGACCTTCCTAGGAGAAAGTTTTTTTTCCTTCAGTAGTCAAACTACAGCACCCTCAAGGTGGATGACCGATGCACCTCAGGTCAGAGAACTAAATATGCAACTGCAGCTATGAGCATGTCATTGACGAGAAGGTAGATATCATTGTGATTGCTCGTAAATAGTCATGCTCATTATCCTTGTTTTAACAAGCATCTGTACTTTTGCTCCAGTGTCTCTACATCGTAGATTCAAGACTCATCTATCCGAAAAAAGCGATCATACACCAATCTTTCGGATCGATCACCGTCCTCGTGATGATCCTATGATCGGTAACAATTTATGAGTTAACTATAATAATACGTCTCAAATTTTCAACTCTTGAGAATATGTGTCATCATATCCATTAACCCAATGGACGATTCACAGATACTATTAAACACAATGTGAATTGAAATATTTCAATTTTATTAATATCAAAGTTAATTTTACAAATTATGTCTTAAGAATATTTTACAAGTATCGGCCAATCTGGCTTCTAGGGCATACATCCAATACGGGCTGGGGCGGAGGATTTATGTAGTTGGTTTTAGTATTATGTTTGACTGTTTCCTGTGCGTTTAGAAAGTTCAATATCTCTTATTACATCTCCTTTAGCAAATTCATGATGCTTGAGTCTGAGGGGTGGGCCAGATGGTTGGATGAACATGTGCATAATTTATTATGTATGGTTTTCATATTTATAATATCCTTTTATGATATTCTTGCTGTGCTGGTGAGCACACCTCGTATACAGTTCAATGTATATTCTTACTTGGTCCCCTAATGACATCCATATTACCAAACTCGTTGTATAGATATTTGTTTTTATGCCAATACATTTTCTCCACTCTATACTGTAATTAGACATGTATCTACTGCTTGAATGCATTTCCCTTTATGCTTCATTATTTTTAATTAATTGTTTTTGTATTGTTATTAGCGTGCTAGCGATAACTTGGACCATACTCATCTCAAACCAGAAGTTGGAACATTGGTATGCATTTGTGTTAGAGTTACCAAAATTTTCTTGTTATTTTTTGATTATGGTGTCCTCAGATATGATGATCCATATTGCAGTTTGTATTCTTCACTGGTGGGATTGTTTTCCTGACACTGATTATCAATGGATCAACCACTCAGTTCTTGTTGCATCTTCTAGAAATGGATAAACTCTCAGCAACAAAGGTTATTTTGTTGTTTATTTTGTCTTTTCTATTTCATTGCATATTATATTGTTCTAATGTTTCTGTCTTTCTTCTCTTTCTCGATCTCTAAAAATGTTGGGGTGGATTTTTTTTTGGGTTGGGGGGTGGGGGTGTGCGTGGGCAGTGATATTTGCAAGGTTTCAAAGTTGTACATGGGACCTTGGAGTGACTATGGCTGGATGAGACATCTCAATTATGCATTGTTTGCTTCTGAAATTGGCTCGATGTAATTATTCTTGAGTTTGTCAAATTGGGGATGATAGATGCAGTTTCGCATTTAGATCTCATTCATAGTTATGTTGGAATCTTACTGCAATTTTATCATTGTATCTGCCTGTAATTGCAGATTCGTATATTGAACTATACAAGGTATGAAATGTTAAACAAGGCATTAGAGGCATTTGGTGATCTTGGTGATGATGAGGAACTAGGGCCTGCTGATTGGTCCACTGTGCAGAGATATATCACTTGCTTAAGTAACATGGATGAAGGACAGGTACATCCTCACATTGTTGCTGAAAACGAGTATCATCTGCAGTCTATGAATTTGAGAGACATTCGAGTACGCCTTCTAAATGGTAAGCTGTCTCACATTTTCATATTCCTGTTGTTTTCATATTGTGAGGACATGATGTGGACATGTGTTTGGTCCTGCATCAGTTGTGCACCAGAAAGAATACATGTGTGCACACATACACGTGTTCAGTTAGCTACATTCTTGCACATATAGTTGTCTTCTTTCATGATGTCATCTAACAGCTGTTGTATACACTTATTTCTTTTCATCACTCTAGACGCTTAGTTATCTTTTTAAATTGTTGAAGATTGTACTGTGCTAGTGGCTGTTTGATTATGATCTTTTTCATTCCCTATTTCTATCTCTAGCCTCTTCATTATAGTTTAGTCATCTAATTACGTGGATGTGGAAGGCCCTATTTCCGTTTAGCCAAGGTTTGCCGAACTGGTAATGGAGTTCGTATTGGCTGGCAATTGATTCAGTATGGTGTGGGCCTATATTGTACCATGCCGGAGTGTAATGAAACAGGGAGAGGGAGAGAAGATGGAGAGGGAGGATGAGAGAGGAACGGAAAGGAGAGTAGGGAGAGAGAGGCAAAGGCCTTAGGGGAGCTTCGAGAGCTTTGGATCCGACGAAGGGGACTGAGAGAGAGAAAAAGGGGGAGAGAGAGAGGGAGAGGGGTGGGGTGGGGGAGAGATTGACCTAGATGTTTCTTCTACTTATCTGGAGGGAGAGATAGACTCACTTGGATGTTTCTTCCACCACCCTCACTATGTGGATTGAGGGCTTTGAAGAGGGACGAAGCATCAAACAAAGCTTCAAATAGGACCGAGCAAGGTACACAGACTCGATATCGGAACCTGTACCGGTTGCCAGCCGGTATGGTACGGTACCGGACTGTAACGATAAAAAAAATCAAAAAAATCCCACGGTACCATACCGGCCCGTAACGATAATAAAAAAAATCAAAAAAATCCCACCTAACAACATAAAAAAAGAAAAAAAAATTGAGTCGAATCAGATCGAATTGGTATTGTACTGTATCGGACCAAACCACCGATATCAGGCGGTTTGGGTCGATACCATACGGAACTTATTGGTTCTGTCCGGTTCAAATCTTTTTTCGAAAATTTGGCCTGAATCGGACCGGTTCCCCATTGGTACGGTACGGTATCGGGTGTACTGGTTGGTTCGGGCCGATACAAAATACCATGGGACTGAGGCTTTTATATCTTGTTTCAAATGGTTGAACCTTATTGGTAATCGATTCCATATGCCTTGAACTGGCTGGTACGGCATGATTCGGCTATCCCTGCTTTGGCATCATGTGGTAGGAAGTTTGGAAGAAAAAGAAACCATTCCCTGATGAAAATTAGTTGTGGTTGGTAGTCTCTAGAATTGCTTTCTAAGCTAAGGGATTCTGTGTTTGTTATTTTCATGGAATTTTTCCTTAGATTGTCTGTTTAAGAGCATTTGTAGTGGCTTTGCTCTTACATCCTTTTGTTTTCTTTTATTTGTCTCTGCTTGTTTTGGACGTTACACAACTTCATGCCTACTGGTCAATATGCTTTGCTTCCTATCTTTGTGGCTTCTAGATGTCTGGGTTCAAATTTTGGCAATGAAATGCTATTAGTTTTGATCTAGGGGCTTTAAAGATAGGTAGTAAAAGGAGGGAAATTCTAAGGTTACATGCAAGGTTTGCCATGTTGGTACCTGAGCCCAAATTGGTTTGCTGGTGATACGGTTCGGTATTTTCCTTGTGCCGTTCTATACCAAGCTCAAATTGACATAGAGAGGGTGGAGGGAGAACGGGAGAGGAAGAGAAAGAGGGGGGAGGGAAGGAGAGGGAGAGGGAGAGAGAGCCTCTAGAGGCTGCTGGAAAGCTGCCGAGGTCGCTATGCTATTGTCAAGCTCGGTGGAAGCTGGAGGAGGGTGTGGGGGGAAGGAGAGGGAGAGGGAGAGGGGACTGACTTCAACCGAAAATCTCAAAAAAAAAAAAATAGTGAAGTTCGCAATTGTGTTGCTGGCTTTATCTGATAAATTCCAAAAAAAAAAAAAAAAGAATAGGGGCTGAAGCCCCTATTTTGATCGGGAGGACTGCAGAGCTCCTCCTCTGACCTTCACTGGCCTTGGCGGCGGCGTGACGGCCTTGCCAGCCCTCTGGAGGCCTCCAGTAGCCTCCTCTCCCTCTCCATGTTCCTCCCTCCCTCTGTCCTCCAGCTTCCACCGAGCTTGGCAGCAGCACAGTGAGCTCAGTTGCCTCCAATGACCTCCGAAGGCTCTCTCCCTCTCCCTCTCCCTCTCCCTCTCCTTCCTGTCTTCTCTCTCTTCCTCTCTTTCCTTCTCGCTCTCTCCCTTGCTGTTTTCTCGTTTTAAATGCTGGAACTGTCTCGGTCAGCCGCCAGTAGGTTTGGCACTGGTTTGGCGAACCATGGTTACATGGACGAAAGTTGTGATGGAGGATTTAGAAAAGTTTCAAGTAACATGAAAGCCAGCTGTAAATAAGAATGCTTGAGGAATTAGTTTACACATCTGTTGCTAGCATGTGTTCATGCCATTGGCTTTAATTTTATATGGAAGTGCATGTATTGAGCTATGTCACCCACTAATGGTTGATGTTATCTATCTCTTTTTCCATGAGGTACGTGGCACCAAATTATTGATCTTTTATTGGGGCTTGGCGCCAAGCTATATACATCATGATTGGTTGGAGGTCAATAGAGAGATCAAGAATTTTTCAGACCTCTAGCGCATGACTATTATTGACTGAAGGTTTATTTGCTTTTTAGTTTGATGTATGCACATTCTTTATATGATCTTAATTAACTTGACTTTTGAGTATTAACATCAACCTTCAGAATGTTGGCATAAATATTATTCTATTGCACATGAAATTGGTCTCATTGGAAACAGTTTAAATATTAATTATTGTGTTTCTCCTATTGGGTCCTTGGTATCATGCTCCAAAACAAAATGTTGATTCAAAGCCTTTCATGGATAGCATAAAATAGTGCAAGACTGCATGGATAGATGTCTGTACAAGCTGATTGTCTAAGGTTGAAAACTCATCTCAAAGATTGTTTGACTTACAACAGTCGTAACCTTGAAATTTGTTGATTGATTTTTTACAATTGCTAATATTATTTGAAGATGGTGTTGGAACTCTGCCAGTCATTCTCTTCATTGTAGATTAGATGTTTTAGTATATAGATTGTTGTGTTTGTATTTCACTCAAGGTCTGCCAAACTGATACTCGGTGTTGTATCAGTTGGTGATCAGTACTGTGGTATTATTTATGTATGATACAATGGACAGTATGCTATAGCATACTGATCATCTGACCAATATGCCATTTTTATTTTTTTATTTTTTTATTTTTTTGTTTTGCCATTTTTTATTTTCAGTTACTATTTTAATCTTGTGACTGTTTAATTTAAGAGTTTGTTGTTTTGATGTCTTTTTTGTCATCTAATGGATTTGAAGTACAATTAATGCAATTGTAACATAATTGAATGCATGAATACATTTAATTGAACACACATATCATATATTATCACATGGACATAACGTGCAAAATGCATACAAACATCTAAAATTTTGTGGAGTGTCTATGTTCCTGGTAGACGTTGGATCATGGTCATTATCTAACCTAGGATATTACTAACTTTCTAGATAATCTGCCCCTTGTCCTTGCATCTCATAAGCTGCACTTGTTGGATAGCCATCCTAATATTGATCCTCTATCTGATACTGTACTGACCATCTGAATATGCTGCAGCGACATTCAAGCCATGAGCTACCTACAGTATGGAGGGTAGTAGCTACTCGAATACGATGCCCTAGATGAAAGATATCTATGCAGGTCATAGCCTGGCCATGTAGAATAGGATTTGGAATACAACTAATATCTAGATATGTCTAGAGACCCTACTCCATATTCAAGGTTATTTGCTATAGCGGCTTTATTCCCTGAACGAGCTCGAGAGCCCCATCTCCTATATGCCATGGTATCCTCGTGGGCTATACCAGGTTGTGTCCAGTCCTTATCCTGTATGTCATGACTGAGCTTAGACTTATTGATGAATCGAAGATCCTAGGACTATGAGTCATATATAGCCATGCCATGTCCATATCTCTATCCTTGGGTACCAGATGCACCGTTGCTTACATTATCATTATAATCATTTGCTGGTATTGCTAGATGATCTAGGCAGCCCATCATCCAAGGGCTCACTAGTCTTCAAATCAGAGTGTATATACTCCTCATCCACTCTCTTCAATGGAACTATAGGTTTTCCCCTTCCTCCTCCTTACTGACTTTTAGGAACTGCCTTCCTTCCTTGGATACCTCTGTTCTCTTTGCTCTGTTGGATGGTTTGACCATACCTATCACCTTGCCTGGTCCTACCTACTTAATAGAGTGGGTACCATCTCTCTGTCCAATCTTTCGAAAGGATGTCCCATATATGGAGCCATGTGATGATGATCGACTCCCCTTGAACTCTGTGGCTGCTCAGTTGGAGGTGAGTGTGGCATGTGTTATAATGCTGATTGTTTTGCACACACCCCAATCTCCTTGATATAATATTGGTCAGTCAAAGAGACAATCCTGGATTGTCAAGCTTTGACTGTTGCTGGTGGCCCTCAAACCAACCAATCATCTGTTCGTTCTTATCATATGTGAAATCATTATGAAGTGAATTGTTATTCTTCAACTTGCTTCCTCTTCATTAAACTTAATTGAGCCTTAGATTGTAATAAACATATACCAAGTCATTAAAGTGCCTCCATGTGAGGTGGTTCCTCTATTTGCTGTGGATCAAGATGAAGGTAGGCTAGTTGCATTTGCAGCCATTATAGGAATATCTGTGAAAGGATCTAGATTGCCAACCTTCTTAGGATTTTGGATGATTGCCCAAAAATTATGATTTTGGCTGCATTACGTAGATAATTCGTAGATTTACAACACATTATAGAATCATGCTAAAATCTAAAATTTTGGCATGATGTCCCTGATTGTTTCCCATTTTGGCTGATTTTTAGCATGAAAAAGAAAAAAGAGGAGGGAAGGGGAGAGGGCCCTTTACCTAATTTTGGATTTGATTTTTGTGGAAATTCACAAAAATCCCCTCCTTTCCTACTATTTTTGAGTGGAAAAAAAATAGAGAGAGGCAGAGAAGACACAAGAGCCTTCTTTGCCTCCTCCTCAATCATTTAAGGCAAAATAGGGCCCAAACTACCTTGAACTGAATAGAACCAAGCAGTTCTGCTTGGTATGGTTTAGAACTATGCGATTTAGGATCTGTCTCATGTTGAAATGCCAAACCATCCTGGATTAGAGGTGGTATGGTCGGGCATGCCCCGAGCTAGATGTTCATGGTGGTATGGCTGACCATGATTTTTTTTATTCTGGTTCCAATTTAATTTGCAACAAAATTTAACAGTATTGTCACTTTTGAACTGAATGGCATTATGTCCATAACTTAGTTGATATACAAAAAAAAAAAAAAAGAACATTGAGATTTAGGTCTCTAACCCTTCTTAGCCATAAAAAATGAAGAAAAATTCCATAGTGCATTCAGCTTTTCATATGATGGTACCTCATGGTCCTTACAATTATTATAACTTCTCTTGTTGGAAGAAGATGTCATTTTAACTTCCTTTGCCTTGCTAGGTTTGCCTATTGCCTTCAAATAGTCTTCATGTGCCTTTACAAACTATGGTTTAAGATGGAAATTTGTTTAGTTCTAAATACCAGATATGCTTATCGGAACACTTGAGACTATAATCTGTTGAACCGATTTCAGGTCTCGTATAGGTTGGTGATCAGTTTAGCACAGTATGGGCTTCTACCATGCTATTCCGAGGTGTACCGAAATAGAGAGAGAGAGAGGGAGAGAGAGAGAAGTGGGGAGGGAGATTGGGGAGGCTTACCGGTGTAGCATCATGGTGTCGAAGAGGGTGGCATCGGGTGGAGAGAAGGGGTTGTTTCGAATTAAGCAAAGATTTTAGGAGAAATCTCTCATATTCTGGCTGGTTAGAAGCGTGGACACCATGCATAATGGCAAATCCCTTCAAATCGGTCAAGATCCAGTGGGATGGCTTTGATCGAGGGCCACCGGAGGTTTGGGGTCCATGGGAGAGGGTTAATGTTCGCTAGGGAGGGTCGGTATCCTTGGAGAGCCATTGTGGATGCAGGAGGGGTAGGCTTACGGGTGACGGCCGGCATCAAATAGGGGAGCAGCAAGTAGCATCTGATGGTGAAGCGAACAAGGAGTCATCAAAGGCTCTCAAACCAATCCAATCTACTGAGCCATTTCGATTGGGTACCAATTTGGTTCAGTATGGGCCAAACCACTGGTTCTGGTTGGTTTGGAGATCACTGCTTGAGACAGATTTATGTACTCTTTGTTATATTTATTACTTTCTGGAGAAAGTGTTGCTGTCTTTTGAATTATCTTATTGCTTGGTGTATGGTGCTTTCTCCATCTCATGCTTACTCTATTTCATTGTGCACAGACCTTGTGGTGTGATACATGCAGTTGCATTTGTGTTACAAACTGATTGCCTGCTTCTCCTATAACCGCATGTTGAGCTGCTATTGATTTTGATCGAAATTCATGTATGGGTTTTGCTTATTCCCTTTTTATCAATTTTTTTGTTATTGTCAGATGATCCGCATTTAGTGGGACCTAATTTACCACTGAGCATGCCATTTCTGTGCAAAGTATTGATTAAATAAAAAACTATTGTTATACATCTGAAGTTATTTCCTGTTCAGGTGTGCAGGCTGCTTACTGGGGAATGCTTGAAGAGGGAAGGATAACCCAGACTACTGCAATTCTTCTGATGCGATCTGTTGATGAGGCTATGGATGTGGTATCTGGTGAACCTCTAGGTGATTGGAAGGGTTTAAAGTCAAATGTACATTTTCCAAGCTATTATAGATTCCTCCAAATGAGCAGACTCCCTCGAAGGCTGATCACATATTTCACAGTAGAAAGGTTGGAGTCAGCATGTTATATATGCGCTGCATTTCTTCGTGCTCACAGAATAGCTAGGAGGCAACTTCGTGATTTTATTGGTAAGTACATTCCTCAGTAGCCATAATGTTGCATGTGTCCTTATGTGCTAGTTTATTTTCTTTTCTTTTTCTCTTCTTGTTATTAGACATTTCCGGTGCCAGTCCTGTTAAGAAACATTGCTGTGTATGTGATAAAGTAATTTTCACAGTATGTTACAGATATTAGCAAATTATTTCCATGGATTCCAGAAATTTGGCATACCCTGTTGTCTTGAGATGGTTTTGTGTATGTTTTCTTGGCAAAAAGGAAATTCTAGTTTTAGTTACATGCCCGGAAAAGGTAATATATCCATAAGAGAGTGAAATGAAACTGGATAAGACAATAAGAAAGTCATGTGCAAAGATAGGACCTGTTGGATCAAATTGCTCACAGACAGGAAGACTTGATTATTTTATCGTTATTATGCAATTAGGAGCATATTATCTGTTACATCCGTTCTTAAACATCTCCGGCATCTTGTGTAATAATAGGAATATTTGAATTGTCCATGATTATCTGCACCTAATGCAATCTTGAAAATTTGCTGTTCCTATGCTAGGTGACAGTGAAATTGCTACTACTGTTATTAATGAAAGCAACGCTGAGGGGGAGGAAGCTAGAAAGTTCTTGGAAGATGTTCATGTCACATTTCCTCAGGTATCCAAATCATTGTTTGCACCAACATCATTAGCTCCGACAAACTTGTTTGGAATTGTTTCTATGAAATCAATAAGCTTCATGGTCACATTCCAGCATCATTTCTCGACTTGTATATACAATTTCTTTCATTGATTTGACTCACTTGCATCAGATACACACACACACACACACACATATATATTGCCATTGAAATATTTGTTCTAAGCGAAGCATATTTGTTTCATTTTAGTATGTTATAGTAGATCTTGTCAGCAATGATTATATAAACATGTTTGGAATAATTTCAGGTTCTCCGTGTTGTGAAAACAAGACAAGTAACATATTCAATATTGAAACATCTGAGTGAATATGTGCAAAATCTTGAGAAGGTTGGGTTACTAGAAAAAAAAGAGATGGATCATCTTGATGATATTGTGCAGGTAGCTGGTGCTTTTAATAAATGTTGTTTATTAGTTATGTTGTTAGTCCAATCAATTTTCTAACATTCTGCTGTTACTAAGGAGCATAAAATTTCATCTGACATTGCAGACTGACTTAAAAAAGCTTCTAAGAAATCCACCTTTGGTGAAAATGCCAAAAGTAAGTGATCTATTAAGTGCACATCCTTTATTGGGTGCACTGCCTTCTGCAGTCCGTGAACCAATTGAAGTATCTACGAAAGAAATAATGAAAACTCGTGGTGTGACGCTGTATAAAGAGGGTTCCAGGCCAAATGGGATGTGGCTGATATCAGTAGGAGTGGTTAAGGTTAGTTTTAATACCAAAATAATAATTAATATCATCAGGCCCTATGATTTGGCAGTTCTTTGTATGAGGTAGTAAATCTTCGTTTTCCACCTGCAGTGGACAAGTAAGAGTCTGAGCAACAAACATTCGTTACATCCAACTTTTTCACATGGAACCACCTTGGGCCTATATGAAGTGCTAACTGGAAAGCCTTATATTTGCGATATGATCACAGACTCTGTAGTACACTGTTTCTTTATTGAAACTGAAAAGATACTGTCCTTACTTGGATCAGGCCCCCCTATTGAAGATTTTCTATGGCAGGTATATATGTCTTATCTCATGTTTATGTTGATATCTATTATATTTGCATTCCATTTTTGTACATGCAAACAACTTCTACTGTAGCTACAGATAATGAGTAGCAGCAATCATGGCTACTGTGCAAAAATTACATACGCTAGTTTCTGGTCTACTTACATTTAAGTATTTTCAATATTCAGCTTCTTTTATCTAATTGTTCATCGTTATATTAGCTTTAAGCTTTTATTACCATGAACTTTTCTTTTGCATCCAACCTCATATTGTAGGTATATTTGAACAAACAAAACAACTTTTAACTTATGAAAATCTAGGATCATCACTTCTAGATCGTTGTTCTGATTGCAGTCTGAACATGTGCACATCATAACTTAGAGTGATTTTTCATAGTCATATAACATGATTATTTAACAGGGAAATTATGTTTGCAGTTCATGATAAACCTACATGGGAATATTCATGTGTTTTCAGATTACCAACATTATTCTCAGCATTACAGAGATACTGCCAGTACAGTAGGGTATGGATGGGTTTCTGAATGCAATCTGACCAGGGTAGCTGATGACTCAACAAGTCTTGTAGTGATGCGGTAGAAAACCTGAAGGCTATATGAGATAGGTAAATGCTCGAAGAAAGTGCTAAAAGGCAACGTATATCTTAAGGGGCATAAAAAAGGAGAAGGAAGATGTGAAACACCAGATAAAGATATTCTTTAAGTTTTATTACTGAATGGAGCGCATGCCAGATTTCTTTTGGGGATAATCATAACCACAGTATAGGATGCATGGTAAAACCAAGCGGCGTACTTTCTGACATGAGTACTTATATGCATGATGGCAATTTTTTTTCGAATTAGATAATGTGCGATAGTCTTTTATTTGTCTTTTTGCGATTAAAGTTTCGGGAGTATGTGTACTGTTAGTTGCAACTAAATATAAATTTGAGGCAAGATATATTGGAGTGTGAGGCTTGATGTGCACTTTCAAATTTTAAAGTTAAAAGTGATTCCATTTTCCTATTCTTGTATTTACAGTTTGCACATTTGATTTGCAGGAAAGTGCTATAGTCATAGCCAAACTCTTACTTCCCCAGATGTTTGAAAAAATGACAATGCAAGAGCTGAGAGGTCTTGTTTCTGAAAGATCAGATATGAACATTTATATAAGAGGAGAGGTCATAGAAATAAGACACAATTCCATTGGCTTTTTGTTAGAAGGATTTATAAAGACCCAAGATGGTCAGCAAGACTTGATTACACCTCCTGCAGCATTGGTTCCATCACACAGTGACCATAGCTTTCTCGATCTAGAATCTTCAGGTTATTGAGAGTTAATTTTATTTATTTATATGAATAACTTATTTTCTTACAGCAATTCGAACATTAGTTTTACTTTGGTGGATGGCCAATAAACAGTCTTACTACATATTTTGGGACTTACAATGCAGCAAATTATGGCATATCATAATAAAATAGAGGAACATTGAAGGAAAATTTTCACTTTATATTTTTTTATCTGCAATGTGCTCTACAAGTTGCCGGCCCGTTAAAAAAAAAAAAAAGAAAGAAAGAAAGAAAAAAAAGAAACCTTGCTTCCCTACTACTGAACCTCTAATGACCAAGTTATTTGGTCAGAGGCAAGTAGACACCAAGAAATGTGATCCCATACCTATGTCTTATCCACATGAAGCCAGTTGAATATAGTACCAATAATTATAAAAAAGGTAGGGGAGATGAAAAATGAAATGGAAAAACTGATGTATTTTAGAATGTAAAATGACTTAATAGCCAAAACAAAAACAAGTCATTAGCACATTGTTGCTTCAGCCAATTCATCATATGCTCTATCTAATAGGGTTCGGGTGCGAATTTTCCTAGTAGGATTGTGGCTCAGATCTTTGTAGATTCTGTTTTACCAGCAAACACTATCTGGGTGTAATGTACTCTCTTCTCTTCTTTTCAGCAAAATTAATCATGTTGCTAATTAAAAAAAAAAATCACTTTAATACTTCATGTAGTGATAAATTTAATTAATGACTCTTTGTCATGAATTTTATTCAGACAGTACAACTGTATCAGTAAAAGCTAACAATTTTAACTGGAGGGTATATTTTAACTGATGGTAGTCTTTCAATCTCAGTTATCCTCAATTAAACTGCAGAAGAAATTGCAGGTTCGAACAACAAGAGCTTCTGTCACATGGGATCCTGGTATCAGGTTGAAACAAGAGCCAGGGTGATCTTTTTCGACATAGGTACAGTTGAGGCTGAAGGTGTTCTTCAGAGGACGTCTGCATCATGGGTCTCCCAAGCTGCCATTGAACCTCCGCGAAGCCTAAGCCGAGAGCATGGAGGTTTTCTTAGCTGGCCTGAAAGTTTATATAAAGCAAAGGGACGTAATCAGAGTCCTGATGAATCTGACAAGCAACCGATTAGTTTGTCAGCCAAGGCAATGGAGTTGAGCATCTATGGAAGCATGGTATGTAGGCCAATTATTTGCATCATGCCTGGCTTTCTTCAATTGCAATTTTGGACCTAACACAATGGTTGTGCTGGAACAATGAACTACAGGTGAATGACATGTATAGGCACTCCAGAAACTTAAGGAGGATTTCTCAAGCTAATTATACACACAGCTTGTCATACCCTAGAGTTCCATCAAGGACGGTGCATGCCCGACCTCTCCTTTCTGTCCAATCCGAAGGAGGTGGCATCAACAGGAGGCTGTGCTCCATAGACTCCACCAAATTGAATTCAACCACTCCACTGCCGGTCAGAAGAAGAAAAACAAAGGCTGTTGAAGGCAATTCAAGTGATGAATCTGGAGGTGAAGAGGTTATTGTGAGGATTGATTCCCCGAGTACACTTTCTTTCCGTCAGGCCTCAGGAGGTTTGTTTCCACCACAATAAACAATACTGTGAAAATCTGCCACAATGTGGGGTGTGCATTTTGAGGGCAAGCCTTGGTAGGATGAAGTTGTTTCGCTTTGATCTGGAGGTCACAACTTCAAAATAAGGAAACAGCTTTTTCTCACGTGGGGGAAATGGTTGCTTACATCTGACTGAGGCTGCCTATAATAAAAGGTAGTTCGAGGAGGAAAGCCTAGGGAAGGAGAGTAACCTTTCACTGATGGACAGTTCTTTCTCTGGACCTTGCAATGGCAGAAAGCCTTGTGCATTAAGCTGTTTTTTTATGTTTCTTTGTGCATCTTGCTATATCTAACCAAAAAGATAAAGTTTTACATTTAATCTGGTTTTCCTATTTTATTATATTGTTTACATAGAAATGATGTTTCTCTTTCATTCTCCCTACTATAAGAATAATGGGAGACCAGAGATCCAAAAGCATGTCTACACGGTATCCTGTTTGATCTTTTAGTGGATTGTGGAAGTATCTTTAATTCTCCCAACTAAGATCAATACTTTTAGCCAATGATTGCGTTTCTTTTTGGACTTCCAAATTTGTGCTCAAACTCTTGTTTCAGGGGTCGTGGATGAGGTCATGGATGAAAACTCTAGAATTGGGAAACTACGCATCCAAGCGGCTCTAAGATGGTAATACATTATATTGTTCGGTGATTCTGATGAATCTGTGTCGAAGATATATTGGATTGGCTTAATTTTTAACGTTCACCGACAGAGTTAAATGAGAAATAATAATCTTGAAAGAACTTTTTCTGACCAAGAGAAAATTAGCTTTTGCTCATAAGGCACTTATATACAATGAGTCCGGGGTTTAAATATTCAAAAAAGTTATCACGATACTGTACCATCTCCAAGTTTTAGTTTCTAGTGTTGTGACATTTGAACGTTCTATATGCATGTCAAAACTCTAATTCCCACTTAACGTGCAAGGGTGTTTTAGGATTTTCAACCAAAAAATCATGGTATTTTTTGGAGTTTGGAACTATAGATTATATATGATGCTATCTTGTGCATGGTAACGAGTGTACATGGGAACTTCATTAACGCTGTAAAATCAGGAAATTGTAATTTCTAACATTGGCTATAATCTTGCAAATTCGCGCTTTTGTCTCTGCCATCCTATGACTCTTTTCATTTCCAAACCTTTTTTTTATTTTTGGCAATCAAACAACTATTTAAAGCTAACCTTAATTTTCTAAGAAAAAGAAAACATTAACATATTTCTTTGCCAAACGGGGCTATCTGAACGAGAAGGCAAGGATGCACCTGATTTTTCACGAGTAGGAAACGGGGAAGGAAAAAAAAAAGGAAAAAAAGAAGAAGAATCTTAAAGAAAATCCATTCTTTCATGTTTGCTCAAACAGAGTTGTACTTCCAAATCCAATGGCCTCATGACAACCTGAAATCCGAGGCTTTGTCATGTCGGGCATGGACCATATTTTTTTGGCATTACATGATTGAAATCCTTCGTTCGTTGTATGTTGGAAACTTGTCCAAATGATATCGAGTATAAACTCCATAAGACAAGTGAGGCAATACCCAGTTCGGTGGCGAGGAGCTTTTCAGTGGCAGAGCCCGTAAGAAATCTGATGCCTGCACGGAAACTCCATGTATAAAAGCATACGAAATGGAAGTTTTAAGTTTGAACTTTTTTTTTATAATTTGTTAGGATTTGATGTCTCGAGATTCGATCCATATTGATCCACAGCGAGATTCACGATGAAAAATGGGGTCCAACGAGATCAAGATCACCCCAAACGGAGTTCGGACGGAGAAGATATGAGTTTTTGAAGTTAGCACGAGATTCGAGACGGCGGAGGACCGTCGGGGGCTGGCGGCGGTGCGGCCGCACGCGGCGGGGAGCCGCCCAGCATGCTGCAGTGCGCGGGCCAAGTGCACAGGGCGTGGCCCGATGTGGGGCGCGCGGGGCACGGCCCGAGCCCGTGTGTGCGAGCCGGTCCAGGCCCAGGCATCACGCTTGGGGCTTGTACCCCGATCCACCGTGGATCGGGGGTCCACGGTTGGATCTGTGGACCACGTAGGCATTTTCCATGCATTTTGCGCAGTCCACGACATTATTTCGTGGACCGATGCGCGATCAGAGGGTGTGGGTTGATTTGGGACTAGATCCGATGGCTGAAGGGGTTTGTTTGGGCCTATTAGGACTCCAAATCACTTCCTAATCCTAATCTAACATGGGTTTGAGCCCTTTAAAAGGGCCTGATCGCGTGAAACAAGATGGTGGCTTGTTTTCCCTTGTACGCACGGACGAGAGTGGCTCGATTCTTCTGGACAGCGGACAGCGGTCGCTTCAGGGGTTCAGGGGGATCTTCCAAGAGAAAGAGAGCTTTGGTGAGGGAAAACTTTCTGTAAGAGAGAAATTGGATGTACGAGGATTGAGAGTGAGATCTCCTCTTGTAAAATTTCTTTTTTCATAGTGAAGTTTGCATGCCCCATAGAGACGAGCCCTTTTGTGGCTGATCCACATATTTTGATTGTTTTTATTTTATTTCTTCTTTCTTCCTGCTACATCATGCAGTACCGAAAAGATTTTGGAAGGTGGTATCCTGACTAGACATCCCCCCAACAAGTGGTATCAAAACGAGGCGATACAAAGACGCAGATTGCAGCGGTGGTGAGCAAGACTGAAGATGGAGAAAACAGGATCAATCAAGATGGAGATCAACAAATTTGGTGGTAAGAATAATTTCTCTTTGTGGCAGGCAAGGGTGAAGGACGTGCTCATCTAACAAGGATTGATCGATGCTCTCTTGTGCGATGAGAAGCCAACCATCATGGAGGTGCAGGATTGGAGACGGTTACAAATGCAGGCGGTGAGTACCATCCGTATGTACCTAGCGGATGAGGTGGTGATCCATGTGCTGAGCGAGACTTCTCTGATGGTGTTGTGGTCGAAGCTCGAGGAGTTGTATATAGTGAAGTCTCTCACCAATACTCTTTTCCTCTGAAGGCAGTTTTACCAGCTGCGGATGGCCGAGGGACAGAGCGTGCAGGAGCATCTCAGCCACTTCCAAAAGATCTTCACCGACCTTCTTAGCATTGGTGAGAATGTTGAGGAGAAGACTAGGGTGTTGGTTTTGCTAGCGTCGCTTCCACCTTCGTACGAGTCCTTAGTGACTGCTCTTCTAGTGAGGAAGAGCATCATCAAGATGGATGAGATCACCTGATAAGTGGTATATTTTTATATTTATTGAAAGTATTTTTGATAATTTATGGTACTAACATTTTCTTAAAAACCTTAATTTCATGAACTTATTGAATTTTCTTAAAAAATAAGTGATTTTAAAAAAAATATAAAATTAGATATATTTATGAAAAATAGATGTTAATTTAATTGAGTAATTTAAGCACCAAAATGATGAAAAATTTTTGAAAAATTTAATACATATTTTTTCTTATTTTTCAGACAAAAAATCAGAGCGAAAATAGAGTTAAAATATCCTAAAAAATAAAGAAAATAGCCTTCGGTGTATGATGGACCGGTCGGTCGGTCCACAAAGCCAGGGTGCGGTCCACAGAAAACTTCACATGGTCCACAAGCATGGCTCACAGTGAGAGAAGGATTTTGGGCGCGATCCAACAGCTGAAATTCATTCCGATCCAGATCCGACGGTCAGCATCCATTGCCAGTTTATAAAGAGGGGTTTTTGCGTGATCCGACGGCCCAGAAGCGATCCATCAAACGATCGGACGACTGAGGATGCTCCCGACTGTGTTAAGGATTTAAATTACGCGATCCGACGGCCAGAACTTCATCAGAACCCAGATCCAATGGCTGACATTCGATCCAACTTTAATAAAAATTAAAACTATGATTTTTGATCAGATCTGAGCAATCCGAAGTTGATCCGACGGTCAGAAATATTTCTAGGGGGATTAATATGATTTCTAAGGATTTTAGGACTCCTTTTCCTATCAAAAAATTATGAAAAATTTATCTATAAATAGGAGGTCCGAGAATAAGCTTTGGGGAGAAGAAAAATTTAGTAAAAAATGAGAAAAAAATAGAAAAAAAATAAAATAGCTTTAGGGACCCAAGAAAAAGAAGGAGAGAAGTCGGTTCGCTCTATGGAGTACGACGAAAGATGGAGAGGTCATCAACCATCTTTCCGACGAGGCTTGGCTGATTAACTTCAGATCCTTATTACAGTTTTATTTTTATTTTATTTTATTATTTCTTTTAAATTTTTTGTACTTGAATTTTAATTTTAATTAATATAAAATTTATTTTCTTGCACTTTAAATTCCTGTCTTTTATTTTTTACACGTAGATGCTTGGATCTAATTAGTAGATCTTAGTACCAATTTATTTTTATACTTTTTAAATTTTTATTATTTATTTTTATTGTAAGTAGATACTAGGATCTAGTTAGTAGATCTTAGTATCCGATTTATTTTTCGTACTTTTAATTTTTGTTTTCTGACTTAAATTGCTTTATTTAAAATTTTATTTTTTTTATAAAATCAAAGATTTCAAATCAAAATCCTGCCTTCTCTGTAGATTCAACCCGACTCACTATTTTTTATATATTTTTAATTTTTATTGAAGTCCGAATTTGATTGATAATCATGGTGTCCTAACGACAGCATCTTGATCCTATCATCATCATGGCGATACTCCAGAACGAGGTTCTCAGGAGGGAGAACTCGGCTTCGAGCTCAGGTGGTGGTAGCTCAGCTTTGGTGGTTTCTGGAGGAGCAGGAGGCGGTAGACGGAGCGATAAGAGATCCGATGAGGGCGGTCCAAGTCCAGGAGGGACTTGAGCAAAGCCTGGTGTTATCGGTGTGAGGAGTTGGGGCATCTAGCCAGAGATTGTCCTCAACTCAAAAATCGAACGATGGTTGCTGTAGCGACAGTCGGTAGTGATTTAGATGGAGATGTCTTGGAGATATCTGACGAGGTATCTACTTCTTTCCAGCAGTGGATATTAGATTCTCATGCCCCTATCATGTATATTGCAGAGAGGAGCAGTTTGACTTCCTGAAGAACAGTGAGGACACTGTATATCTGTTGGATGGATCGAGCTATGCGATCAGAGATATTGGGACGGTCAGCTGGAGGACACATGATGGTGCAGTGAGGAGATTGGAGGAGGTCCGATACATATCCTATTTCAGACGGAATCTTATCTTACTTAGCAGACTGGATTCGAGAGGCTACAGGACGGTAGCTGGTGGAGGAATTCTAAGGGTGCTATGCGGTGATAGGATTGTGCTGGAAGGGAAGAAGGAGAGCAGAGGACATTATTATCTGACAGGGAGCCCAGTGTGAGGTGGAGCTTCGGGAGCTAGGTGGAGTCCAGAGCGAGGTGGAGCTCTAGGTGGTGGATCGAGCACGAGACAGGAGACTCGAGAGGATGAGAGGCGACATCGCAAGGTGAGATTCCTATTGCCGCAGGACGATGCCCCGAGTAGGTCTCAGATCAGGAGGAGCATATCATACGATGAAGATGGGATCGAGCGGCCTGGCTCGACTCCCATGTTTGTCCATCCATGATCAGCAGGCGATTGCCCCAGGGCATGGGGGCAAGGAGATCTAGAAGCTCTCGAAGTTAGAAAAAGACTGAATATCGAGTCGAGATGGAGATTGTTAGGATTTGATGCTTTTGATCCATATTGAGCCCATAGTGAGATTTGTGATGAAAAATGGAGTCCAACGAGATCAAAATCATCCCAAACAGTGCTCGAACGGAGACGATACGAGCTTTTGAAGTCGGCACGAGATTCGAGATGGTGAAGGACCACTGACAGCCGACGACGGACTGGCAGAGCGGCGGTGGTGCTGCCGCGTGCGGTGGGGCGCCACCCAGTGCGCGGCAGCGTGCAGGCCAGGCGCGTAGGGTGCGGCCCAAGGTGGGGCGCACGGCCCGATGCGGGCGCGCGGCCCAGCCCAGGCAGGTGCGAGGTGCGGCCCGAGCCCAGGCACGGCCCAGGCCCGCGCGCACGGGCCGGCCCAGGCCCAGGCGCCGCACCTGGGGCCTATACCCCTGTTCACCGTGGATCGGGCGGTCCACGACCGGGTCTGTGGACTGTGTTGGCATTTCCCATGCGTTTCGCACGGTCCACGATACTACTCCATGGACTGACGTATGATCAGAGGATGTAGGTTGATCTGGGACTTGATCCAATGGCTGAAGGAATTTGTTTGGGCCTATTAGGACTCCTACTCACTTCCTAATCCTAATCTAATCTGGGTTTGAGCCCTTTAAAAGGGCCTGATCGCATGAAACAAGGCAGTGGCTTGTTTTCCCCTGGATGCGCGGATGAGGGTGGCTTGATTCTTCATGAGGTCGCACGAAAATTGAAGATCAGGAACCCAAAAGAGAAGAGAGAGAGCCGTACGCTATAAAGAAAAGGAGCAGGGCTCTTGAACAGCGGACAGCGGTCGCTTCAGGGGTTCAGGGGGGTCTTTCAAGAGAGAGAGCTTTTGTGAGGAGAAACTTTCTGTGAGAGAAAAATTGGGTATACGAGGGTTGAGGGTGAGATCTCCTCTTGTAAATTTTTTTTTTCATAGTAAAGTTTGCATACCCCGTGGAGGCGAGCCCTTTTGTGGCTGATCCACGTATTTTGATTATTTTTATTTTGTTTCTTCTTTCTTTCTGCTGCATCGTGCAGTACTAAAAAAGTTTTGAAAGGTGGTGTCCTGGTCAGACATCCATCCAACACAATTGTTTCTTAAAGTTAACTATTCTGATTTTGATTTTATTACTCGATGGTTAGAGCTACAAATGGTTTCGGTCTGCTATCTGGCTTGACTTAGATCCTGTGTAATTGAAATTCAGGACTTAATTTGGGACCTACACCCAGTCATAAGGTTTTCTATTTTTAATCTTTATTTTCTTGAAAGAACAAAGGCCATGAGTCTAACTTTTTAGTATGGTTCAGACTGAACTTAAATTAGGTCCGAGTTTGAGCTGGGTATAGCTGATCAACTTGCTCACCTCCTCAAGAAAAATCTTTGCCAAAACATCAATCATGCTTGAATGTTGTAAATGTCCTCATCATCTAAGCTTGCAATCGTAATGATAAATGATATTTTAATGATGTTAAAGAAGTGATGTGGAGTAGTTGCGCAAACTATTCCTCATGATCCAATGTATCATTTGTGTTTAAGTATGCGTGGTGCCCGTCGTGCACATGCATCGTAGGCTTATGCTTCCCACAAAAATGACCAAATTTATCTTCATATTTTGGTGAATGATTGCACTTTTATGAAAATAATACTTATTTAAAAAAAATATATCAAAATAATACCCTTTCAAAAATATTTATGAGAATACTGTTCAAAATAAAATAACGCTCTATCATAAAATGACTTTATATGCTGACTCATCATTGTTCACGCCAACTTGAGGTACATGTTGACGAGATAACGAGTCGCCCTATCATAGGATGCCTCTATAAGCCACTCTATCGTAGGGAGTCGTCCTATTATAGGACGAGTATACAATTATCAAGAGACATATATATCAAGATACTGGAGCCTCCTCTGTGTTGCCTCTCGTAAATGCGCATCACCTTTAGCTGCTATTGTGATGGCTCAAACATGGTATCGACCGATGGGGAGGTGTTGGCATGCTCGGCCTATCAACATGTGCCTGATGTCTATCTCGGGAAACCCTCAGTTTACCCCTGCCTCTAGCCCTTCCATATGTACGATTGGTGTACTGCTCATTGGGTCGGTACGATGTGTCTCTTGGCTCATTCATCTTCTGTGATATTGATGCATCATCTATAGAGAGGTCGAAGTCCGAGAAGCTTGGATATGAAATGTGCTGGGCATATGATGAGGTACTTAGATCATCCATCGATGGCGTAGTGTGAAGTCGTCTATCCTTAGAGATGACTCGCAGTGTTGACAAGACCATCCATAACATCGGTAAGTTCTCGATCCTTGCATCCAATAGTGACCGAATGGAAGTCGCTCCTTATCTGATGGTACAGCGATGTGATCCTCTGAAACTGTCAGTATGAAAAAAAATAAATATTTTTCATAACAACGTAACAAAGTGGGGCAAAAGCAAAATGTACTTGCTACAATGTCTATCACGCTGTCCAAAAGACAAAGCCTCATCTCGGGCTGCTCACTCATCAATGGTGAGATGAATCATTTAGTGATGCTTCTGTACCACACTAAATATGGATCATAATAATTCATCATGGAGAGCATGGGCGGGCCATTCATAATCAAATCCTTCCACTGCTCCCATGCATCAATATGCTCCCGATGCTCTCTACCCTAATCATGGCGATGCCGCCCTTGTCGATCTAAACTATGAAGACAGTCTTGAGTGTTGCATGGTGGGGGCATGCCCTGATTCATGTCAAACTGTCACTTCACGTGCTCCAGACAACAGATCTCCATGATGTCAAAGCAAATGAGAGGTGCACGTGTCCTCCATACATGCTGATCTGATTGACATATCTTGAGCAATGCGGCTAATATATCTAGTGTTTAAGGCACCCACACCATCTGATCATCGCGCTACTGATCAAGTTGATCCCTATAGTATATGATTGTGTGCGGCACTAGATTGCTAGCATTAGTCAGTCGAGTCCTCCACCTGTCCAAAACAAAGTCAATATGTTATTGTCCTAAAATGTGCAGTCATTTATCATATAAAATTAGTGATATTGATTACATATCTGTATCTCAGTGGATCAGTCTGATCGTGTTGTATGCCATCAAATAGATCATTTACTCAGATCATCAAGTAGATATGATTTCAGATATTGGAAGTAATTGGACCATATTCTCTCAATGTGTTATATGCTTCGATCAAATTTTCAGGGCTACTTTGCTTTGCAGTTTGATGGAAATAAGTCAAAAATACAGCATCATAGAATTGACCGTTAAGGTTAGCCTCAATATATTTAAAACATAATTTGTGATATCATGTGGTGATGTACGTCCATCCAACAGATTCATTTGAAATAGCAGTTAATTTTTCTTTTGTGTTGGTCTGAAATTATACCAATCCCCATATGGTCATGTGCCACATAATGATACAAACACTATAAAAACCATGACCAACTACTACGGCTCTCGCCTTTATAAATGACAAATGTTAGAGGATAGATACTCCCATTTTTATCTCTTTCCATAGCTATCATGATAGTCACTACTATAGAAAGGACTTATGGCAGCTTTACTATTGCAGTGGTTTGAAAATCACTATCATAGAAACTACGACAACGGTTATACATAACTGCTGTCATAGTTATGACCTATAGCAGTGGTTATTCGTAAACGCTACCACAGATTGCATATAGTAGTGGTTATTGCATAATCGCTGCCATACGTCTGATATATAGTAGCAGTTAATCAACCGCTGCCATAAATTTGACCTATTGTAGCAGTTATGTGTAACCGCGGTTATATTTCAAATTAATAGCAACAGTTATTTACAACTGCTGCCATATCTCACAACTATAGCAGTGGTTATACTAACTGCTGCTATACATGGTATAGCAGCGGTTACCTAACCACTGCAATAGACCTATAGCAGTGATTTTGTTTAACCGCTATTATATAGGTAAAATATAAATTTTTTTCATATTTTTTTTGAATATAATATAATATAAAGTTTAAAATTTATCTTCATCATTCATTATTTAAATAATTATTTTTAAATTATCGTGATAAAAGATCATCTCGATCCAATAGCCCTAGCTATGTCGATCAATAAAATTTGATTTTGACGACGACAAACGATCACATAATGATCTGATAGATAGTGTTGGGTATAAAATACCCTCAGCCGAAGTTCCCGACGGGATTAACCCTCGTGAGTCTCCTACAGGAGCCGGGCTCCGTCCATAACTTCAACTGCAAGGAAGACTCCGCCCGGACTCCAACGGGAGCCGGGCTCCATCCACAACTTCAACTGCAAGGAAGACTCCGCCCGGACTCCTACGGGAGCCGGGCTTCGTCCGCAAGGAAGACTCCGCCCAGACTCCTACGGGAGCCGGACTCCGTCCACAACTTCAACCGCAAGGAAGACTCCGCTCGGACTCCTACGGGAGCTGGGCTCCGTCCACAACTTCAACCGCAAGAAAGACTCCACCCAGACTCCTACGGGAGCCGGGCTCCATCCACAACTTCAACTGCAAGGAAGACTCCGCCTGGACTCCTACGGGAGCCGGACTCCATCCACAACGTCAACCGTAAGGAAGACTCCGCCCGGACTCCTACGGGAGCCGGGCTCCGTCCACAACTTCAAAGAAGACTCCGCCCGGACTCCTACGGGAGCCGGGCTCCGTCCACAACTTCAACTGCAAGGAAGACTCCACCAAGACTCCTACGGGAGCCGGGCTCCGTCTACAACTTCAACTGCAAGGAAGACTCCGCCCGGACTCCTACGGGAGTCGGGCTCCGTCCACAACTTCAACCGCAAGAAAAACTCCGCCCAGATTCCTACGGGAGCCAGGCTCCGTCCACAACTTCAACCGCAAGGAAGACTCCGCCCGGACTCCTACGGGAGCCGGGCTCCGTCCACAACTTCAACCGCAAGGAAGACTCCGCCCGGACTCCTACGGGAGCCGAGCTTCGTCCACAACTTCAACTGCAAGGAAGACTCCGTCCGGACTCCTACGGGAGCCGGGCTCCGTCCACAACTTCAACTGCAAGGAAGACTCCGCCCGGACTCCTACGGGAGCCGGGCTCCATCCACAACTTCAACTGCAAGGAAGACTCCGCCCGGACTCCTACGGGAGCCGGGCTCCGTCCACAACATCAACCGCAAGGAAGACTCCGCCCGGACTCCTACGGGAGCTGGGCTCCGTCCACAACTTCAACTGCAAGGAAGACTCCGCCCGGACTCCTACGGGAGCCGGGCTCCATCCACAACTTCAACCGCAAGGAAGACTCCGCCCGGACTCCTACGGGAGCCGGGCTCCGTCGCCAGCTTCAACTGCAAGATAGACTCCGCCCAGACTCCTACGGGAGCCGGGCTTCATCCTCAGCTCCAACCACAGGCAGACTCCGTCCGGACTCCTACGGGAGCCGGACCTCGACCTCAACCTCGACTGCAGGTGGACATCGTCCGGACTCCTACGGGAGCCGGACCTCATCCTCGACTTTGACTACAGGTAGACTCTGTCCGGACTCCTACGGGAGCCGGACCTCGACCTCAACCTCGACTACAGGTAGACTCTGTCCGGACTCCTACGGGAGTCAGGCTCCGTCGCCAGCTTCAACTGCAAGATAGACTCCACCCGGACTCCTACGGGAGCCGGGCTTCATCCTTAGCTCCAACCGCAGGCAGACTCCATCCGGACTCCTACGGGAGCCGGACCTCGACCTCAACCTCGACTGCAGGCAGACTTCGTTCGGACTCCTACGGGAGCCGGACCTCATCCTCGACTTCGACTACAGGTAGACTCTGTCCAGACTCCTACGGGAGCTGGACCTCGACCTCAACCTCGACTGCAGGCGGACTTCGTCCGGACTCTTACGGGAGCCGGACCTCGTCCTCGACTTCGACTACAGGTAGACTCTGTTCGGACTCCTACGGGAGCCGAACCTCGACCTCAACCTCGACTACAGGTAGACTCTGTCCGGACTCCTACGAAAGTCGGACCTCGACCTCAACCTCGACTGCAGGCGGACTTCATCCGGATTCCTACGGGAGCTAAACCTCGTCATCAGCTCCAACCGCAGGCGGACTCTGTCCGGACTCCTATGGGAGTCGGACCTCATCCTTGACCTCGACTACAGGTAGACTCTGTCTGGACTCCTACGGGAGCCGAACCTCATCCCCGACTTCGATTGCAGGTAGACTTCGACCGGACTCCTACGGGAGCCAGATCTCGTCTCCGACCCCAGCTACAGGCGGGCTTGTCCGGACTCCTACGGGAGCCGGACTCCGCCCTCGACTCCGATCGCAGCCCGCCAGCAACATCTGAGCTCTTTTCAAATGGATAGCCACTTCTCTCCATCGGGCACCTCAACCGAGCTTCGGCCGACAGGCCTGGACCTCCTGACAGGCCGTAGTAACGGCCACGACTCTGCTCCACTTCCCGCGACGGCTCCCACACGGCTCCATCACTCCTTGGCAGGCCACAGTAATGGCCACGATCCTGCTCCACTACCTGCGACGGATACGGTGCAAGTCCTCCACCCTCTGGCAAGTCACGACAGCGGGCGCCGCTCCACTTCCCGCAACAAACTCCACGTGGCATGTCCCGCTGACGGCCACGATTCCACTCCACTACTCTCCACAATTAATTCCTCCTGGCCCCGCGCGGCCCACTACTAGACGGTTACGAACGTCACTTTTAGTCCGTTGCACCCTCTACCTATAAAAAGGGGGACCCCAGATACGTTAGGCTCTAAGCTCTCATCTTTACCTAGAAACTCTGCTAAAATTTTCGTTCGAGCACTCCATTCTTGTTGAGGTAGAGAACTGACTTGAGCGTCGGAGGGTCTTGCCAGAGCAACCCCACCTCCGATTGAGACTTCTTTTGCAGGTCCCGACGGCGACCGTGACTCCCTCGACTCCAGCTTCTCCGACGCAGGTGAATTTTTGCACCAACAGGATTGGCGCTAGAGGAAGGGGCGTGTCTTCGCAGTACCCTTGTTCTTAAAGGAGCGCTCAACGGAACTACCTCTGGTTATCTTCTCCGACATCCGCTCCTTCCTCTCACTGGATCCGTGCCCAATGTCTTCTCGTGAAGCGCCCACGCGGCGACCCACGACCCCCGCCACCATGTCTCGGGCCCCGATCTCGCCTCTGATTTCCCAGGCCCCACATCCTCCGGCAATGGTCGCCGGCAAGGAGCCGTCGGACGATCAGCCCCCGACGGATTTCGCCAACACCATCTCAGGAGGATCCCGGCAAGAAGCAACCGACGCACTGGCCGTCCCCCCCAAGCGATAAAAGATCGAGGAGCCCATAACCTTTACTGAAGAAGACGCTCAGGGAGTTCAATTCTCTCACAACGATGCGGTCGTAGTTTTCTTGAATATAGCAAATTACGACGTTCGCTGCATCCTCGTCGACAATGGAAGTTCGACCGACATTTTATTCTACGATGCTTTTTCAAGGATGTCCGTTCTTGACGGCCATTTGAGGCCGATTAGCTCACCTCTGGTAGGGTTTACTGGTGACGCTGTTCCTACGTAGGGAATCATAGCTTTGGCTATGGCCGCGGGTCGATATCCAAGGCAATCCAGGGCTCTGGTGAATTTCCTAGTGGTGAAGGCGCCGTCAGCCTACAACGCAATCCTCGGCCGACCTGACCTCAATGCTCTCCGAGCCATCGTGTCGACCTACCATTTGAAGTTGAAATTCCCCACCAGCCAGGGGATCGGGGAGGTCTGAGGAGACCAGGCCTTGGCCAGACATTGCTACAACATAGCCTTGCAAAGAAGCGATCAGTCTGACCCCTATCCAGTTGATGGGTTGGATGTTCGCGACGATCTCACTGAAGAGAGGGGCGGCCCAATCGAAGATCTGGTGCCGATCCCTCTGAACGATGGGAACGCGAAGCATGTGGTGATGATCGGCTCCAACATGGGGGAGGAGGTGCGGACACGTCTTGTCGATTTTCTACGAAAGAATGCAAATGTTTTCGTTTGGGTTCCAGCAGACATGCCAGGGATTGACGCGGAAATCATGGAGCACCGTCTGGCCGTCGATCCAAAGCATCGACCGATGAAAGAGAAAATTCGAGATCATGCACCAGAAAGGCAGAGGACGATAGCCGAAGAAGTAGACAAACTCCTCGAGGTCGGATTCATTAGGGAAGTCAATTATCCCGATTGGATTTTCAACGTCGTCCTAGTCAAAAAGGCAAACGGCAAGTGGAGGATGTGCATAGACTTCAAAAAGCTGAATAAGGCCTGCCCGAAGGACAGCTACCCCCTTCCCAGAATCGATCAACTGGTGGACGCGACCTCTGGCCATGAGCTCCTTACCTTTATGGATGCATTCTCTGGTTATAATCAAATCAGGATGGCACCGGAAGATGAAGAAAAGACCGCTTTCATTACTAACCGTGGCCTTTACTGTTACAAGGTCATGCCTTTCGGCCTAAAAAATACAGGCGCAACCTACCAACGGCTGGTGAACAAAATCTTCAAGGAGCAGATCGGCCGCAACATGGAGGTCTATGTGGATGATATGCTCGTAAAAAGCAAATCTTCCATGGATCACGTCGCCGACCTCGAGGAGACCTTCGATGCTCTCTGAAAATATAGAATGAAATTGAACCCGACCAAATGCACTTTCAGAGTAGCCTCGGGAAAGTTTCTGGGCTTCATGGTGTCGGGGTGCGGGATTGAGGCCAATCCAGAAAAGATTCACGCCATCCAGGAGATGGCCACCTCGAAGTCGATAAAGGAGGTTCAACGCCTTACGTGGAGGGTAGCAGCCCTGAATCGATTTGTCGCAAGGTCGGCCGAATGGTGTCTACCCTTCTTTCAAATCCTCAAGTAGCCGAAGAACTTCTGTTGGACCTCTGAGTGCCAACGGGCGTTCGAAGAACTGAGGAGCTACCTCGGCTCACCCCCGCTGCTGGCAAGGCTGGAGCCCAAGGAGGAACTGTTTTTATACCTGGCGGTCTCTCCTATGGCTCTTGCGGCAGTCCTTGTCAAAGAAGAAGCAAAAGTCCAACGGCCAATCTACTATATCAGTCGCGTGCTAAGAGAAGTCGAGACCAGGTATACCAAATTAGAAAAACTGACTTACGCCCTGTTGATTATAGCCCGGAAGCTCCGACCCTACTTCCAAGGGCACACCATAACACTGCTCACCGACCAACCGATCAAGGCGGTTCTACATCGGGCGGATGCCTCCGGGAGAATGGCAAAATGGGCGATCGAGCTCACAGAATTCGACATCAACTATCGACCCAGGCCAGCAGTGAAGGCCCAGATATTGGCGGATTTCATAGTGGAGTGTACTATCTCGGAGGAGGCCGAACCTGAACAGGGCGAAATTGACAACCAGAAACCTCGGCCGAACTCCCCCAAGGAAAAAATAGATCCCTCCGATTGCTTTTGGGTCCTCTATGTGGATGGTTCTTCCAAGGTGTCAGGTGCAGGTGCGGGCCTGATCTTGATCAGCCCGGAGGGAATTGTTGCAGAGTACGCTCTGCGCTTCGAGTTTCCCGTAATGAATAACAGAGTGGAATATGAAGCTCTAATCACAGGACTGAGGATCGCCAAAGAGCTAGGAATAGATCAGCTCCAGATCCACAGCGACTCTCAGCTAATAGTGGGACAAGTCAACGAAAACTATGAGGTGCGGGAGGACAGCATGGCTAAATATCTGGGAAAGGTAAAGGAGCTCGTCCCCGCCTTCAGCAGCTGTGACATCAGGCAGATTCTAAGGTTGAAAAATATCAGGGCCGACCTTCTCTCCAAGCTGGCAACGCTGGCTCCGATCGAATTACCCAAAGGTGTTCTCTTTGAAGTACTCAAGTGTCCGAGTACGAAAGAATCACGGCCCGTTATGAAAATTGACCATGAGCACAGCTGGATCGACCCACTGATAACATTTCTCAGAGACGGAGTTCTCCCCCAGGATGCGAAAGAAGCTCAGAAGCTCCGAAATCAAGCCTCCCGATACATCCTCTATGAAGGCAAATTGTATAAGAGATCATACTCTTTGCCCCTCTTAGAATATCTCCGGCCTTCGGAAGCTGACTACGCTTTGTGGGAAGTGCATGAAGGAATCTGCGGAAACCATCTAGGAGCTAGATCTTTATTTCATAAGTTGCTCCGCCAAGGATATTACTGGCCGATAATGCATCATGACTCGGTTGAATATGTCAGAAAATATGATCGATGCCAGAGGTACGCCAACATCCAGAGACAGCCCGCCACCGAGCTCACGCCCTTGAGTGCCCCATGGCCTTTTGCGCAATGGGGGATGGATATTCTTGGCCCCTTTCCCATGGCGTCTGGGCAGAGGAAGTTTCTCCTTGTAGCGATCGACTACTTCACCAAATGGGTTGAAGCCGAACCACTAGCAAAAATCACAGAAGCAAAAGTGCAAGATTTCGTCTGGAAGTCAATCGTGTGCAGGTTCGATCTGCCTAGGGCCCTAATCACTGATAACGGACGGCAGTTCGCGGGAGCAAAATTCATCGGATTCTGCGAAGATCTGAACATCTCCCACAACTTCACATCAGTAGCCCATCCTCAGGCAAACGGCGAAGCTGAGGTAACTAACAGAACCCTTCTACAGGGGATCAAGACAAGGCTCGAGAAAGCGAAGGAAACTTGGGCGAACGAACTTTATCATGTGTTGTGGGCGTATCGAACTACCCAGGGGCTGCGCACAGGGGAGACCCCCTTCGCTTTGGCCTTCGGTACGGAGGCCGTCATCCCAATTGAGCTTAAACTCCCATCGGCACGAGTCGTGGCATTCGACGAACATCAAAACTCGCAAGGTCTTAAAGCCAACCTCGACCTGCTGGAAGAAAGGCGGGAGATAGCTCAGATTCGAATGGCAGCCTACAGACAGAAAGTTGCTCGCTATTACAACTCTCGGGTCAGGAACAAAGTCTTTAGAGCGGGAGATCTAGTGCTTCGACGAGCCGCTATCTCGCAACCTCAGGATCGAGGGAAGCTCGTCCCAAACTGGGAAGGCCCGTATGAGGTCAAGGGAGTAGTTCGGCCCGGAACTTATTATCTCAAGGAGCTCGGAGGAGCCGACCTCCCGCGACCATGGAGCTCGGAGAACTTACGAATGTACTACCAATAATTTCATTTTAACTAAAAGTTGTATATCTACATGTCTTTGGCACTATCCTACATCCACAGGACAATCCAAACAAATTGTATCAGAAGCAAAAGAGGAACCTCATCTCGACAAAATTGAAGGCTCGATTCCCTTTAGACCGGATGGGGGGAGAGGCCCTGCAACGCCCATATGCGCCCCCACAGTCCTGTTAGGGACAGGAGGAGAATCTCGCCCTAACTTGAGCAAAGTCGAAGGCCCGGTTCCCTTTAGACTGGATGGGGGGAGAGGTCCTGCAACGCCCATATGCGCCCCCACAGCCCTGTTAGGGACAGGAGGAGAACCTCACCCTAACTTGAGCAAAGTCGAAGGCCCGATTTCCTTTAGACCGGATGGAGGGAGAGGCCCTGCAACGCCCATATGCGCCCCCACAGCCCTGTTAGGGACAGGAGGAGAACCTCGCCCTAACTTGAGCAAAGTCGAAGGCCCGATTCCCTTTAGATCGGATGGAGGGAGAGGCCCTGCAATGCCCATACGCACCCCCACAGTCCTATTAGGGACAGGAGGAGAACCTCGTCCTAACTTGAGCGAAGTCGAAGGCCCGATTCCCTTTAGACCGGATGGGGCGAGGGGCACAGCGATGCCCCAGCGTGCCCCTACAGTCGTGTTAGGGACAAGAGGCGAACCTCGCCCTAACCAGAGCTGAACCTTGTTATGATAGAAGTAGGGAAAGAACCCTGCTCCGACATCAATTAAGCTCCGCCCGGACTCCCACGGAAGCCGAATTTCGCCTGACTTCAATTACGGGTAGACCTCGTCCAGGCTCCCACGGAAGCCAGACCTCATCCCGACTCCACCCGCAGGAGCTGAACCCCCGTAGCCAAAAAAAAAAAAAGAAAGAAGAAAAGAGAGAAGAGGAGAAGGGAATGCAACTATAACAACGGCAAAAGAAAAAGTTTGGCAGACAACGATTCGACGCAAAGTACGGATGAGATAACAAAATCACCTTCTCATTTTTCGACTAACAAGATGTACGTTACAAGACCCGGAGGGCTAAAAAAGAATACATTATTACAAGGCTCGAGAACATGACTTGGAAGGGATACACCGGAGGCCACTTCAAGCTGCAAACTTCTCTTCCCGTTTCTATCCTTTCCAGCCGCATTTTCCAGTGCGTATGACAAGCCTATCGGCTCTCGCCCCCGCCTTGTTCCGATCCACCTTCGAAATTCCAACCCTAGGGGGAAAAGGATGGGATAGATTTCAGGAGGCAGTAAGGGCAACGGCAGCGGCGACGAAGACCTGTTTCAAGAAGAACCAGAGTTACCCTGGAAGCAGCAATGGCACCGGAGATATGCGCCATCACCAAATGCTCCACGACCACCACCATCCAAAGTGTTACGGCAAGGTCGGCATGCGCTACTTCCACCGTCCCCGCAACAAGTTTTACTGCTCCATCGTCGGCGCCGACCGCTTCTGGTCCCTCGGCCCCGACGACATCAAGAATTCTGCCACAGCTTGTGACGACAGCTCTGCCCTCTTGATCGGTGTCACCCCATCTTGCTACTCCAAAATTCTCAGACAGAACACCTTCACCGGTTGTCCCCATTATTAAACCCCTGTTGTTGAAGGAATCCTCCCTCGAGCCCCGTTTGAAGCGACAGGAACCTTCAGCGGTCGCTCGACGATCAGAGAACTCGCAGACTGCTGTTCTCCTCCTTGCGCTCTTCCAAGTCCGTGGCATCCTCTTGAGGTTGGCCTCCGGGGCGGAGGGCTTTGCGGGGGAACCCTTTAGAGAGGAATCGGGGGGCTGGAGACGGCAGAGAGACGGCAAAGACCAGCGTGGAGGACACTCGGAGTCGACAGGGGCACCGATGGAGTGGCTAAGTGGCTAAGCTCTCAGGCGAAAGAAAGGTGTCGTCCTTTAGGCGAAGTAAAGTCCCCAGAGGAAGGGTGGGGGGTTTAAATAGGCAACGGAGCCTGGCGCAATTATGATGGCAGGTGCCCCTAGGCCAACCAATGCCCACCACGTGTCCCACTCGCCGCGATCAAGAGTTGACCGTTCGCAAACTTTCATGGCACGACGCTTGGGATCACGTCCCGGTGGGAGTTCCGAAAAGGCTCCTCGGGTCATCCTAATCGGAAAAAGGCTCCAGCATGCGCACATTTAATACCAAAATATCTGAGGACGGCCGCGCACAAGATTCAAGGGGTCAACTTCGGCTGTGCAAATCTTTCTGTAGTTCCTTTGTTCGAAATTCGAACTCGAAAGTAGGGAGACTGGTGTTGGGCATAAAATACCCTCAGTCGAAGTTTCCGACGGGATTAACCCTCGCGAGTCTCCTACGGGAGCCGGGCTCCGTCCACAACTTCAATCGCAAGGAAGACTTCGCCCGAACTCCTACGGGAGCCGAGCTCGATCCACAACTTCAACTGCAAGGAAGACTCCGCCCGGACTCCTACAGGAGCCGCGCTCCATCCACAACTTCAACCGCAAGGAAGACTCCGCCCGGACTCCTACGGGAGCCGGGCTCCGTCCACAACTTCAACCGCCAGGAAGATTCCGCCTGGACTCCTACGGGAGCCGAGCCCCGTCCACAACTTCAACTGCAAGGAAGACTCCGCCCGGACTCCTACGGGAGCCGGGCTCCGTCCACAATGTCAACTGCAAGGAAGACTCCGCCCGGACTCCTACGGGAGCCGGGCTCCGTCCACAACTCCAAAGAAGACTCCGCCCGGACTCCTACGGGAGCCGGGCGCCATCCACAACTTTTACTGCAAGGAAGATGAAGCAAAAATTTAGTGCAGGGGCAAAATGGTAATTTTAAAACTTTTTCAAAATTACTATTTTACAGCAGAATTATTAATTAATCTCATTAATTAATACTAATTAACTCTACACTAGGATCTAAATATGATACAACAGCATGCATTTAAATTTGAAATTCAAATTTGAATCAGTAAACGTTTTACAGTACTGTGTTCAGAACACATCACCTTTTGTGGGTAGTCGATCACCGCAATCTGATCACCATCGGAGGGCTCTGATCATCATGTCGCAGCCACCCAACTGTCTGGCCTCTGCGGATCATCTACACGAAGCTCCCGTCTGATCAGCTCCTCACGAATGCTAGTTCGTGATTTCACCCTTTTGATGGCAGATGTTGATCGAACTCCTTCGATCGATGTGTGCCGACTTCTTGGATGCTCTGGATCATCTGCACAGTTACTTGAGAGGTTGATGGATCTCTCTCTGAAATTTGGTGGACTCACGACACTCGTGGCACACCAATCTCACTTCTCGAACCCTAGGTAGAAACCCTAGGGTACACACCAAAAACCCTGCGCCCAATTTTCTCTCTTTTCTTTCTTTTTCTCTCGGAAGGTTTTGGACCTTCACCTTCCGCAGAAGCCTTCCTCACGCCCCAAAGTTTCTCTCCTAATTTTTTTACGCACGTCCCACCTTTCTCCTCTTTTTAAAACAACGTCGAACGTGTCTTATCCGCGTGAGAGGATAAAGACAAGAGGTTACACATTTGAATTCAAATCAAATTTGAATTCAAACAAAAATCAACTTATCCCTATCCTTTTGGGCATGAGAAGAGAAGGGGCGTGGCTCTTTGTGCGTGGAAAAAGTTTCACGAGAAACCTTTTCTCGTGTAAGTAATGTGGCGCACAAAATGGATAAGGATGAAAGGGCAAGTGATAAGTTATCCATTCAAATTCAAACATGCTTTGAATTTGAATGGCTAACTAATTATTTTATCCATCCATATGGCGCACAAATGAGGATGTGGGGAAGGGTTTTGCGTGAGAAAAATTTCATGAGAAGTTTCTTCTCGTGAATTCAAATGGGTGCAAGGAAGTTGGGTGACGCAGGGAATTTAAAATAAGGTGGTTTGATTCAAATTGAGCCAACCTAGTTTAAAATAGGTTGAGCACAATTAGACCAAATTAAACTCAACATAATTAAGCTTAATTAAGCTTAATAAAATCTTAATCAAATCAGAAATTAACTAAACCTAACCACTGATCAAATCAGGGACTAAACCACCTTAGCGATTAGGTCAACATTTAACCTAATCGGGTCAATCCAAACTGAATCCAATTCAATTGGACTTGATCCAAAAATAATTACTCAATCAAATTGAGTTAATTAGTGATTAAATCACTAATTAAACCTCTCATAAATGTTGAGTCCAAATCCGATGGGCAATCAGGCATCAGAGACCATCGATATGAAACCCTGATCAAAGAGTTCAAATTTCAAATTCAAAATTCAAAATTCAAAATTTTGATCCCGGTACCCAAAATGTGTGGAACTCATGATTAGAGAATCCTAATTCTCAATCATAGAGTCCCAGATAGATAAGACTCATAATCAGCCATCAGATCAGAAAGGAACCTCTAATGTGTGTGACCCCGCAGGTTCGAACCTAAGCCGGTAGCACAGGAACCAATTTCTGTACTAATCGAAGTGACCATCTAGCAATGGTACCCGACGACCGGATAGGTCGAATAATCGCAATTGCAACATTCAGAACCTACGTGAATATGGTTACCGTATAATTCATCCCTTTTGACCCCTGTGTTTAGGATGACTCAGGGTTAAACTGTCAACCCTGATGATATCATCCGAATCGTGCTCAACTCAATTAGTCCTGTGACTCCTCACTAGGACTACCCTGGCCAAGGTTTTGCTAAATTGAAACACGACTGTACACAGCTCCTAAACTGGAGTGGTCAATCCCATCTTGACACACGCACCGACAAGTCAAGTACTTGACTACACCCAGCAACCTTCCGTCACTGAATTAGAAATTCAGGTAGTCCAGTGCCTAAGTACAGTGAGTTGCTTGCAAGTCACCGTGGCGGTCTCAGGTCGGAGGGACATTTATACCCATATCCCATCGGAGCAAATCTTGACAGCAGAAATAGCTCCGGAGTTGGTCACGTTCAGTGCAGATGTACCATTACATCTCACCTGTATGCCATATCAGTGTCTCCACACTCTTTGGTTATGAGGACAACCAACCCATATGGCACACAACGACCTATGCTCGATAAATATTGTCGTCCTTGGTAACAACGTATCATTTGGTCGCGAACATGTTTAAGGACTAAACGACAAATCCTCCTTTGTCGAGTCTAAATAGTCCTAAGGACTTCACCACAACACAGGAGTTCATTAGAAGATGAAACATTTGTGATGAAAAAATACCAAAATAACTTTTATTTATTTATAATTCATGTACTAATACAAAAGGAGCACAACTGTCAACAGGCTGACGATTGGCTTTGGGACACTATTCCCAACAATCTCCCACTTGGCCTAAAGCCTATCGATGCAGTATCTAATACCCATCTTCGACTTGTAGTCGTTGAACTCCTTCACCGCAATGGCTTTAGTGAATGGGTCGGCCAGGTTCTCCTTTCCGTCGATTTTCTGAAGGTCGACGTCACCTCGATCCACGATCTCTCGGATGAGATGGTAGCGGCGCAGAATATGCTTCGTCCGCTGGTGTGCCTTTGGTTCCTTCGCCTGAGCAATGGCTCCAGAGCTATCGCAGTAGAGCAGAACTGGACCAACAAGGGAGGGTGCTACTCCGAGCTCGGTGATGAATTTCCTCAGCCACACCGCTTCTTTGGCAGCATCTGATGCAGCAGTATACTCCGCCTCGCATACTGAATCAGCCACAGTGTGCTGCTTGAAACTCTTCCAGCAGACAGCCCCACCATTAAGGGTAAAAATAAATCCTGACACACTCTTGCTATCATCTCGATCAGACTGAAAACTAGAGTCTGTAAACTCTATAAGTCTCAAGTCCGATTCACCATATATAAGCCACTGGTCCTTAGTATTTCTCAAATACTTCAGGATGGTTTTAACAACCTTCCAGTGATTCTCTCCTGGATCAGATTGGTATCTACTCACTACCCCTAGTGAGTATGCCACATCTGATCGTGTACATGTCATGGCGTACATGATAGATCCCACTGCCGAAGCATATGGAATCCTACCCATACGCTCTCTCTCTTGAGGTATTGTCGGACAATCCCTCTTCGAGAGAGAAATTCCATGGCCTATCGGTAGATAGCCTTTCTTGGAATTTTCCATGCTGAACCTTTTCAGCATAGTATCAATGTACGTGGACTGGGATAAGCCAAGCAACTTTTTGGATCTATCCCTATAGATCCTCATCCCTAGGATGTAGGAAGCTTCTCCCAGATCCTTCATGGAGAACTGTGACGATAGCCAAATCTTTATTCCCTGTAATGCAGGGACATCATTCCCGATTAAGAGAATGTCATCCACATACAATACAAGAAATACTACTGCTGGACCATTAGCCCACTTATAAATGCAGGGTTCTTCTCCATTCTTAACGAAGCCATACGTTTTGATCGTCCTATCAAAATGTATGTTCCAACTCCGAGATGCCTGCTTAAGTCCATAAATGGACCTCTGTAGCTTGCACACCTTAGACTCATCTGTGGATGTGAACCCTTCAGGTTGTATCATATACACCTCTTCGTCCAGCTCTCCATTTAGGAAAGCTGTCTTCACATCCATCTGCCAGATTTCATAGTCCAGATGGGCAGCTATCGCAAGCATAATCCGAATGGATTTGAGCATTGCCACAGGAGAAAACGTCTCGTCATAGTCTATACCATAACGTTGACGATATCCCTTGGCAACTAGACGGGCTTTATAGGTCTCCACCTTTCCGTCTGCGCCCCTCTTCCTTTTGAAGACCCACTTACACCCTATGGATTTTACTCCTTCGGGTGGGTCAACCAATGTCCACACATCGTTGACCTTCATGGACTCCATTTCGGATTTCATGGCCTCTAGCCATTTCTCAGAGTCAGGTCTCTGCATTGCATCCATGTAGGTGATCGGATCCTCATCGTTTTCATCAAGTTCGATAGGATCACCATCCCGGACCAAGAAACTATAATATCTGTCCGGTTGATGTGGTACTCTACCAGACCGCCTTAAGGGTGCATAATCAATGGGCTCCGGATCTGATCTAATCAAATTCGATTCAGGTTCAGTAACATGTGTCGGTTTTTTCACCTGTCGAACTTCGTCAAGTTCGACTTTAGAGGCAACAGTTCCTTCACTAAGGAACTCTTTTTCTAAAAAGATTGTCTTAAGGCTGACAAACACCTTTTGCTCATCAGCAAGGTAGAAATAATACCCTTTGGTCTCTTTTGGGTACCCTATAAAATTACACTTGTCAGACCTAGGTCCAAGCTTGTCTGTAATTAAACGTTTAACATAAGCCGGACACCCCCAAACTCTAAGGTGCGAGAGTACTGGCTTACGTCCTATCCATATCTCATATGGTGTTTTGGCTACAGACTTACTCGAAACTCTATTTAGAAGGTAACAAGCCGATTCGAGCGCATATCCCCAGAGGGAGATCGACAGACCAGCAAACCCCATCATGGATCGAACCATGTCTAACAGGGTCCGATTCCTCCTTTCAGACACACCATTATGCTGTGGTGTTCCAGGAGGAGTCCACTGAGAGAGAATCCCATTCTCCCCTAGATACGTCAGAAACTCATTGGAAAGGTATTCACCTCCTCGATCAGATCGAAGAGTTTTAATACACTTCTCAGTTTGTTTTTCTATCTCATTTCGGAATAGTTTGAACATTTCAAATGATTCCGACTTATGCTTCATTAAATAGACATACCCATACCTAGATAGGTCGTCTGTGAAGGTTATGAAGTAGAAAAATCCACCTCTTGCACTTGAGCTCATGGGTCCACATACATCAGAATGTACCAGACCTAAGAGTTCACTGGCTCGCTCACCTTTTCCAGTAAAAGGTGACTTGGTCATCTTTCCAAGAAGACAGGACTCACAGGTTGGAAGTGATTCACAATCACTAACTTCAAGAATTCCTTCTTGAGCCAACCTGTTTATCCTGTTCTTATTGATATGACCTAGCCTACAGTGCCAAAGGTAGACTTCTGACACATTATCTATTCTAGAGCGTTTACCGAATTTTTGAACCACATTAACAGGCTGTGATAGTAAGTAAATTCCATTATTTAATTATCCAACAAATATTGTAACACCATTCAAAATGATATTGCAAATATTTCTTTTTATTAAAAAATCATAACCGTACATGGCCAAAAGGCCTACAGAAATAATATTTAATAAAAAACTTGGACAATAGTGATATTCACTCAGAATTACATTACGAGAATTGATTACAAGACTCATGATTCCTAAAGCTAGAACTGAAACTTTGCTTCTATCTCCAACATTCAGGAACCTCTCGCCTTCATCAAATCTCCTACTGACCTGCAGACCCTGCATCGAATTACAAATATGATAAGGGCTTCCGGTATCCAATACCCAGGCAGTAGTATCACAAATCAAAAAGTTGCAAGGAGTTATCATATAATTACCTTGCTTCTTCTTTGGCCTGTTCGGGTCCAGGGAGGCAATGTATTGAGGACAGTTCCTCTTCCAATGCCCGTGCTTCTTGCAAAAGAAGCACTCCGCCTGGCTCTGGTCATGCTTGCACTTCTTGGTCTGACCCCGTGCTACTGTCCCAGTATGAGATTGCACCTTCTTATTTTTCTTCTTCTTGTTCTTCTTCCCCTTCCCAAAGAGTTGACGACGAGAAGAAGACCCTCCCACTACATTCACCGACTCCTTATGGAGTTGGTGATCCTTCTCAAAGTTCTGCAGCAACCCCAACAATCCGTGGTAGTTTACTGCAGGCTTTGTCATTCGAAAATGAGTAAGGAATGGGAGGAAGGACTTGGACAAGGAATTAAGGATCGCATCCTTACCGAGCTGCTCGTGCAGAGGAAAGCCCAATTTGCTTAGGCACTCAATCATCTCGATCATATACAGTACATGATCAGTGACTGAGGCCCCATCCCTCATCCGAGCATTGAAAATAGCACAACTAGTTTTGTGCCTTTCAACATTGTTAGGCGTGCCAAAGGAGTCGTTCAACATTTGAAGCATCTCCTGTGGCTGGGCGTTCTCAAACCTTCGGCTGAACTCGTCATTCATTGCTGCCAGCATAATATATCAAACGGTGGTGCGGTCATTGAGCCACTTCAAGTAAGTATTTCGGATCGCTTTACTAGCATTCGGAGCTGGCTCCTCAGGTGCTGGATCCGTTACTACATAAAGGATCCGCTCATGCTCAAGGACGATTTTCAATTTTCGATACCAGCTATCGAAATTGGGTCCCATGAGCTTTTCATTATCTAATAATGACCGGAGCGACAGGGTAGTGGCCATAGCTGCTTAAAGGAAAATGAGACCTCTATTAGTACATAAATTAATACTAAAGACTTGGACTTTAGTCTAAAGTTTTTCCCAATATTTTTACGAACTGGTAGCCTCATCCTCCAATTCGAGAAATTACTTTAATTCCTTAATGGGTACTAGAATCCACACAGATTACACACGAGCCCAACTTTGGTTGGTCAACCCATGTGCATCTATGGGTAGGTTCTTAACCAGTTGTTTCTCTAAACAACTTCTAGTAATTTATTTTGCCCCAGAACCTAATCAGTAGGCTTTGGCCTCCACTGAAAAGATCTGGTTAGGTCCAACCATTAACATGACTTAATTTAGTGAATCGGACCAATAAATGATCAGGCCCGACTTTGGCCGGCCAACCTAACCACCATCAGAAAGACTCAATCAAATTATCATATTATGAATAATAATTCCATTAGCTAATGAGCACCAGGCCTTTGGGCCTCCAATGATCATTGAACTAATGGACTCATTATCATTCACTTAATGGGAGGCTATGACTTAGTTATCATTATAACTTAATCATTTTAGGGACCTAATAATTTTGAGGATTTTATTAAAGAATAGTAGAGAAGAAATCATCCAGCCAATTTCAATCCTCCCACTGACTTCACCAAGTCAGATTAAAAAAGATTTAATTAAAGCTGGCATTAGAAGCACCTAAATCAGTCATACTGATTTACTTAATGACATGGGTGAGCTCTAATCACCAAGTGATCTAATCAAAATCTAACTTACCAGATTGGCCAGGTAAGTGAGATCAGTGGTGGAGATTTGCCATTAACTCGTCAATGATCGAATCAATGCGAGTAGCTCCCGCTTAAGAACCACTGGTCAAAACTTCCGAACTTACCTTAGACACCAACCGGTTCATTAGTTTTAATTTTGATCAACTTAGTAAATAGAGCTCCACCGCGTAGCCATGAATTAAGTCCATCTTGGTCTAGTTAAAGACATGGACCCATTCAACTACAACTATTGAAGTTGAGTCTAGAGTATCCTTGACCTAATCTAATTCAACTTTTGATTAGATTTGACCAATTACTCCAATTAGTCCATTTTTTAAACTAACCTTAGGTCTAACCCAATTATGGACCTAATTCATCTAACCCATTGACCCAAAAATTTATGCAATTGTCTTAGGTCTTAATTCACAATTCTAGACCTACTAGACAACACTTAATTCTTTTAATTAAGTACTTGGGCTGATGGGTCAGGGTTTGGCATTTCAAAAATAATTTTTAAATTTGAAAGATTTTATTTTTTGTTCACCAAATGTGTTAACTCATTTCACAAACGGGTCAGCACATTTCATAAACAGCAATTCTATTGCTCATTTCATAACAGAAAATAACTCAAAATAAATCATAAATTTTCTTTTAGATCTAATTTAACACATTCATGATAAATTTCTTAATTAAGTCCTTTCGCTGCTTCATCGGTATGGGATATAATTGCATCGGCACCCCTACCGCCATAGGAGACCCCATCGAATGGGAAGAGAGGGCCTTTAAATCTTACTTTTCTCCTATGACCGGACGGCCATGGCAACCAACCCAATTAGATTACTTGCTACTTGGATCAAGTATATCTAAATATACAAATTTCAAAATTTAAATTTTGAATTTCAAATTTTAAATTTCAAATTTCAAATTTTAAATTTCAAATTTGAGATTTCAACCAAATTTCAAATTTCGAATTTTCAGTCTTTGAATTTTAAATTTTGAATTTTGAATTTCAAATTTCAAATTTTGAATTTCAAATTTCAAATTTTAAATTTGAGATTTCAACCAAATTTCAAATTTCAAATTTTGAATTTCAAATTTGAAACTTCTAACAAATTTCAAATTTTAAATTTCAAATCTTTTTGAATTTTGAATTTTAAATTTTAAATTTCAAATTTAAACTTATAGATTACACCTTAATCTACGCATGCATATGTATATCATATTCTAGAACCAGCTCTGATACCAATTGAAGCGAAAATTTAGTGCAGGGGCAAAATGGTAATTTTAAAACTTTTTCAAAATTAATATTTTACAGTGAAATTATTAATTAATCTCATTAATTAATACTAATTAACCCTACACTAGGATCTAAATATGATACAACAGCATGCATTTAAATTTGAAATTCAAATTTGAATCAGTAAACGTTTTACAGTACTGTGTTCAGAACACATCACCTTTTGCGGGTAGTCGATCACCGCAATCTGATCATCATCAGAGGGCTCTGATCATCACGTCATAGCCACCCAACTGTCTGGCCTCTGCGGATCGTCCACACGAAGCTCCCGTCTGATCAGCTCCTCACGAATGCTAGTTCGTGATTTCACCCTTTTGATGGCAGATGTTGATCGAACTCCTTCGATCGATGTGTGCCGACTTCTCAGATGCTCTGGATCATCTGCACAGTTACTTGAGAGGCTGATGGATCTCTCTTTGAAATTTGGTGGACTCATGACACTCGTGGCACACCAATCTCACTTCCCGAACCTTAGGTAGAAACCCTAGGGTACACACCAAAAACCCTGCGCCCAATTTTCTCTCTTTTCTTTCTTTTTCTCTCGAAAGGTTTTGGACCTTCACCTTGCACAGAAGCCTTCCTCACGCCCCAAAGTTTCTCTCCTAATTTTTTTTACGCACGTCCCACCTTTCTCCTCTTTTTAAAACAACGTCGAACGTGTCTTATCCGCGTGAGAGGATAAAGACAAGAGGTTACACATTTGAATTCAAATCAAATTTGAATTCAAACAAAAACCAACTTATCCCTATCCTTTTGGGCGTGAGAAGAGAAGGGGCATGGCTCTTTGTGCGTGGAAAAAGTTTCACGAGAAACCTTTTCTCGTGTAAGTAATGTGGCGCACAAAATGGATAAGGATGAAAGGGCAAGTGATAAGTTATCCATTCAAATTCAAACATGCTTTGAATTTGAATGGCTAACTAATTATTTTATCCATCCATATGGCGCACAAATGAGGACGTGGGGAAGAGTTTTGCGTGAGAAAAATTTTATGAGAAGTTTCTTCTCGTGAATTCAAATGGGTGCAAGGAAGTTGGGTGACGCAGGGAATTTAAAACAAGGTGGTTTGATTCAAATTGAGCAAACCTAGTTTAAAATAGGTTGAGCACAATTAGACCAAATTAAACCCAACATAATTAAGCTTAATTAGGCTTAATAAAATTCTAATCAAATCAGGAATTAACTAAACCTAACCCCTGATCAAATCAGGGACTAAACCACCTTAGCGATTAGGTCAACATTTAACCTAATCGGGTCAATCCAAACTGAATCCAATTCAATTGGACTTGATCCAAAAATAATTACTCAATCAAATTGAGTTAATTAGTGATTAAATCACTAATTAAACCTCTCATAAATGTTGAGTCCAAATTCGATGGGCAATCAGGCATCAGAGACCATCGATATGAAATCCTGATCAAAGAGTTCAAATTTCAAATTCAAAATTCAAAATTCAAAATTTTGACCCCGGTACCCAAAATGTGTGGAACTCATGATTAGAGAATCCTAATTCTCAATCATAGAGTCTCAGATAGATAAGACTCATAATCAGCCATCAGATCAGAAAGGAACCTCTAATGTGTGTGACCCCGCAGGTTCGAACCTAAGCCGGTAGCACAGGAACCAATTTCTGTACTAATCGAAGTGACCATCTAGCAATGGTACCCAACGATCGGATAGGTCGAATAATCGCAATCACAACATTCAGAACCTACGTGAATATGGTTACCGTATAATTCATCCCTTTTGACCCCTGTGTTTAGGATGACTCAGGGTTAAACTGTCAACCCTGATGATATCATCCGAATCGTGCTCAACTCAATTAGTCCTGTGACTCCTCACTAGGACTACCCTGGCCAAGGTTTTGCTAAATTGAAACACGACTGTACACAGCTCCTAAACTGGAGTGGTCAATCCCATCTTGACACACGCACCGACAAGTCAAGTACTTGACTACACCCAGCAACCTTCCGTCACTGAATTAGAAATTCAGGTAGTCCAGTGCCTAAGTACAGTGAGTTGCTTGCAAGTCACCGTGGCGGTCTCAGGTCGGAGGGACATTTATACCCATATCCCATCGGAGCAAATCTTGACAGCAGAAATAGCTCCGGAGTTGGTCACGTTCAGTGTAGATGTACCATTACATCTCACCTGTATGCCATATCAGTGTCTCCACACTCTTTGGTTATGAGGACAACCAACCCATATGGCACACAATGACCTATGCTCGATAAATATTGTCGTCCTTGGTAACAACGTATCATTTGGTCGCGAACATGTTTAAGGACTAAACGACAAATCCTCCTTTGTCGAGTCTAAATAGTCCTAAGGACTTCACCACAACACAGGAGTTCATTAGAAGATGAAACATTTGTGATGAAAAAATACCAAAATAACTTTTATTTATTTATAATTCATGTACTAATACAAAAGGAGCACAACCGTCAACAGGCTGACGATTGGCTTTGGGACACTATTCCCAACAGAAGACTCCGCCCGGACTCCTACGGGAGCCGGGCTCCGTCCACAACTTCAACTGCAAGGAGACTCCGCCCGGACTCCTACGGGAGTCGGGCTCCGTCCACAACTTCAACCGCAAGGAAAACTCCGCCCGGACTCCTATGGGAGCCGGGCTCCGTCCACAACTTCAACCGCAAGGAAGACTCCGCCCGGACTCCTACGGGAGTCGGGCTCCGTCCACAACTTCAACCGCAAGGAAGACTCTGCTCGGACTCCTACGGGAGCCGAACTCCGTCCACAACTTCAACCGCAAGGAAGACTCTGCCCGGACTCCTACGGGAGCCGGGCTCCATCCATAACTTCAACTGCAAGGAAGACTCCGCCCGAACTCCTACGGGAGTCGGGCTCCGTCCACAACGTCAACTGCAAGGAAGACTCCGTCCGGACTCCTACAGGAGCCGGGCTCCGTCCACAACTTCAACTGCAAGGAAGACTCCGCCCGGACTCCTACGGGAGCCGGGCTCCGTCCACAACTTCAACCGCAAGGAAGACTCCGCCCAGACTCCTACGGGAGCTGGGCTCCGTCGCCAGCTTCAACTACAAGATAGACTCCGCCCGGACTCCTACGGGAGTCGGGCTTCGTCCTCAGCTCCAACCGCAGGCAGACTCCGTCCGGACTCCTGCGGGAGCCAGACCTCGACCTCAACCTCGACTGCAGGTGGACATCGTCCGGACTCCTACGGGAGCCGGACCTCATCCTCGACTTCGACTACAGGTAGACTCTGTCCGGACTCCTACGGGAGCTGGACCTCAACCTCAACCTCGACTATAGGTAGACTCTGTCCGGACTCCTACGGGAGTCGGGCTCCGTCGCCAGCTTCAACTGCAAGATAGACTCCGTCCGGACTCCTACGGGAGCCGGACTTCATCCTCAGCTCCAACCGTAGGCAGACTCCATCCGGACTCCTACGGGAGCCGGACCTCGACCTCAACCTCGACTGCAGGCGGACTTCGTCCGGACTCCTACGGGAGCCGGACCTCATCCTCGACTTCGACTACAGGTAGACTCTGTCCAGACTCCTACGGGAGCCGGACCTCGACCTCAACCTCGACTGCAGGCGGACTTCATCCGGACTCCTATGGGAGCCGGACCTCATCCTCGACTTCGACTACAGGTAGACTCTGTCCGGACTCCTACAGGAGCCAGACCTCGACCTCAACCTCGACTACAGGTAGACTCTGTCCGGACTCCTGCGGGAGCCGGACCTCGACCTCAACCTTGACTGCAGGCGGACTTCGTCCGGATTCCTACGGGAGCCAAACCTCATCATCAGCTCCAACCGCAGGCGGACTCTGTCCGTACTCCTATGGGAGCCGGACCTCATCTTTGACCTCGACAACAGGTAGACTCTGTCCGGACTCCTACGGGAGCCGAACGTCATCTCCGACTTCGATTGCAGGTAGACTTCGATCGGACTCCTTGGGAGCCAGATCTCGTCTCCGTCCCCAGCTACAGGCGGGCTTCGTCCGGACTCCTACGGGAGCCGGACTCCACCCTCGACTCC